>NC_052049.1:22891112-23191112 GCF_903992535.2 Arvicola amphibius
GAGAGGACTGGCTGGAGGAGTGACTAGGGAGGGAGATGAGAGAAAGAGAGATGAGAGAAAAGAAGAAGAAAGGAAGAAAGGAAAAAAAGGAATGAAGGAAGAGAGAGAGAGAGGAGAGAGAGAGAGAGAGGGAGGAGAAGGAAGGAAGAAGGAAGAAAGAAAGAAAGAAAGAAAGAAAGAGTAGTAGAGGTACAATATAAATTGTTGGCATATTTTCTAAGCAGTCTAGAGGTCCTGAGCATAGTGTTTAAGCCCTCTGGAATACCACAGACCTGACAAGGGAAGCAGAGCAAGGGGAACAGAGGGGGTTCAAATAATAATACTCAGGGACTTTATGTTCTCAACATGTATGGGTCTATTTTTCTTTGGGAATATAAGAGCCTCCTTGTCTCTCACCAGGAAGAAATTCTGCAGTTGGTTTCCATGTTGTAAAGGTCAAAATGGTGCTATAACCAAAAAAAAAAAAAAAAAAAATGGCTCTTTTTACAAAGCAAAGGCAGGTTTTTCTCTACTGCTAAACACAGCAAATATGGTTGCTTTTCCACTGTTAACTTCTTTACTTCAATACTCTGTGGTTCACATATTGTTCTTTGGCTTGGATCAGCCTACTGGTGTAGACTCAGCATCCTCCCTTGAGGAAAGACTTCACACAAGAACTGGATCATGTCTCAGGGACTTGTGTAACTCAAGACTTAGCACAGAACCTGGACGCTTTTGAGTACCAAAGCACTCATTTATTTGTAAATGCTAAGTCAGTCAAACAGCTGTGCTCAGACAATGATAGCAATGGGGGTGACAGGACATTAGACCCAGCATAGTTCTCATGGCTGGTTTCAAAGAGACACCAAATCTCCCTCACAAAGGCCAGATCACCCTGGGGACCAGAGGCTGATGCAGAGCTATGGCTGTTGCCTAGCAATTTCCTCTGAGTGAAAACATTCTACATTAGAGGGAAGACACTCACAACTCATGGTGTTCAGGAGGGAGGTGAATTGCTCCATCCTGCAGTGAAGTTCCTTAAAACTCAGGAAGTAGGCCAGGCAGTGGTGGCATATGCCGTTAATCCCAGCACTCCAGAGGCAGATGCAGGAGGATCTCTGTGAGTTGGTGGCCAGCCTGGTCTACAAGAGTTAGTTCAGGACAGGCTCCAAAGATACAGACAAATCCTGTCTCAAAAAACAAAAACCTCAGGAAGTAAGCAACTCAAAAGCTTCAAGATGTTCCTGAGGCCTTTCTGTACCCAAGGTTATGTAACATCAAGGACCGCAGGAAGATACTCAGATCATCTGAGGTACCTGAAGAGGTGCCCTGCAGTGGGTCTAGCAGCCTGAAAGCTACGCAGTGACCTCTGGCTTTGCAGCTTTCATGAGCTGTCATCCATGCAGGGGCGAACTTTCGGAAATGCAGTAGCTTTTGAATTAATTCTCGTCCTCTAAGTAATCCAAAGAAACTCATTGGCTCACTAAGCAGGACTTTGATGGCATCCTTACTTTGTCCTGTTGTCCATTCCCTATTGGGGTGAACAATTGTTCATGTTGCCCCAGGAATAATGTTACACGATACATGTCAGCACTGGGCATGCCCTGAGACTGCCTTCTCCTTGTCTCTCCACCTCTGTCTGTGGAGGAGTAGCCAAGATAAGAGAGTGTATCTCCATGTCAATGAGCAGAAGAGAAGCAGTAATCTGGGCAATCCTCCATAAATGTCTTCTTTTTTTTTTTTAAGATGGTAAGTTTTTAATCTACTATATGGGTAATTTCTTTTCTTTTTTGTTTCATCGGTCAAATTTATTAAAAGATATAATGAAGTCACCCCTAAATGATATCTTAGAATTGTTTCCAGAAGAGGTTTGAGCTCATGGGCACTTTTTTTCCCATGATATTTATTGAGCTCTGCATTTTTCTCTGCTCCCCTCCCTGCCTCTCCCCTCCCCACTTCAATCCCCTCCCAAGGTCCCCATGCTCCCATTTTACTCAGGAGATCTTGTCTTTTTCGACTTTCTACTTCCCACATAGGTTATATCTATGTAAGTCTCTCTTAGTGTCCGTATTGTTGTCTAAGTTCTCTGGGATTGTGGTTTGTAGGCTGGCTTTCTTTGCTTTATGTTTAAAAACCACCTAAGAGTGAGTACATGTGATAATCGTCTTTCTGTGTCTGGGTTACCTCACTCAAAATAATGTTTTCTAGCTCCATCCATCTTCCTGCAAAATTCAAGCTGTTGCTATTTTTTTTCTGCTGTGTAGTACTCCATTGTGTAAATGTACCACATTTTTTTTAATCCATTCTTTGATCAAGGGACATTTAGGTTGTTTCCAGGTTCTGGCTATGACAAACAAAGCTGCTATGAACATAGCTGAGCATATGTCCTTGTGACACAATTGAGCATCCTTTGGATATATACCTAAAGGTGGTATTATTGGGTCTTGAGGAAGGTTGTTTCCTAATTTTCTGAGAAACCGCCACACCGTCTCAAGCTCAGTCAGGGGTTGGCTATGATGGGAATCTGGATCCCATAGACACTGAACTGACCCATCTTCAAATTTCCTGGAAGATCTCTTGCTCACTCAGAAATATTAATTAATTCAACATATAGATTTGATGCTCTTAGTGTTCTCATAGTGATTCGTCTGCTGCTCCTTTCTAAAATTAGATTTTACATGACCATCCACTCCTTCCAAGCCCCAGTCTCACCGGAGAGTGCTGATAATAAACATTCAAAGTCCGCAAAACCCCAGGTCAAAGTCAGGCGAATTCTGTGTCTTAAAGCGGATGATATTCCATAAGATATATTTCTGGACAAGAGTAACTTTGGAAGTAATTAGAATTAGATGAGCAAACTGGTATCAAAACTATGTAAAGAATCTCCAAAAAAAAAACAAACAAGGAACTCTCCAGAGGAAAATAATCAAAAGATATGAAGAGAACATATGACACACCAGAAAAGCATGCAGAAAGATAATTTTTCATTGTTAGCTATCAGGGGTGAGTGAGTGAGTGTGTGTGTGTGTGGTGCATGTGCATAGGGAACACAGAAAGAAACACGGGCTATCAACTTGAGAGTGGGAAAAGGACCATGAGAGAGGTTGGAGGGAAGAAAGAGAAGGGGAAGATTATGTAATTGTATTCAACTAAAGCATATCTAAGGAAAATAAACACAACGAGGTATTGCTACACATTTACCAGCAAGGCTAGATACAAAGAGAACAGACCCAACATCAAGTACTGTTGAGGATGTGGGAGCTGGGGTCTCTCACATGCTTTGACTACAAAACAGCACAGTTATTCTGGAAAACAATTTGGCAACACCTTATAAAACTCCACATTCAATTGCCATATGGGCCAGAGAAATAGACATGTACATTAATGTAAAAGAATATAGTTGGTGACTATAGCAGCATCAGGCATGACAATCACAACCCCGTGGTGTGGTTTAAACCATTGTAGTGCACGGAAGACTCAGCAACAGAAAGTAGAACTACCCTCCAGAAAATTACTATTCCTGAAGCAAGTCACTCCTAGGAGGGTTGCATGACAACGAGTGGTTCCCAGAAGGTAGGACATAGAAATAGAAAGCCATAGCAAGAAGGCTCATATGACTTTCAATAGCAGCCTCATTAGAGTAGAGTTCAGTATATGGACCGTTGTATGCACAAAACTACTCATTGGACCAAACTACAGAGGACTAGTTGACAAACACTAAAGGACCAAAAAACTAGAAGACTGCACGTGTTCTTGGTGGCTTCTGATAGGGTCAGTGTCCCGATGACCTGAGACTGTACTATGGTTTCACAAGGTGCTGCCACTGGGATAAACTTAGTGGAGGGTTCATGAGATTTCCTTATTATATTTACTACTGTTTATAAATCTATAATTAGTTAAATAAAATTTTCATTAAGCAATGTTCAACCTCATATAAACACTATATCTACCTGTCCTAATATCTTATCCAGAGCCAATGGCTCCCAGCACTACCGGCTGAGACCTGAAGAGTCCTGACCTTGGATTTGTCTTTCTTATTTGAGTAGGCTGAGAACCAAGAACATCAACCTCAGGACTGAAGATGTGATGCATGATAGAATCACCACACAAAATATAATCCCAGGTCTGAAAAAACATTTATATAATGCATTGATCATTTGAAACAAGGTAAGTTTAACTAATACTGTTTGGTTACAACATGTCCTGGCTGTATTTTCATCTGTGAGGCAATTTTCCCCAGGATCTATTTCCCAACATCTGGCTCTTAGAACCTACATCCTCCTCTGGATATTGCAGTGGGAGGAGGCTGCAACTCCTTTCCAAAATCTCTATCTTCCTTCCATCCAATTTGAGCTGTGGCTGACTGCAACTTCTTTCAGTAAATGCGATCTGATGAGAGTTACTAGAAGGCTCTCCTTGGACCTTAAATATTCAAAATATAACTTAAAACCAAAGAAAATAGAAAAGCTTACCCAGGCCAGGGCAATGGCATTTTAAGATTGCCATATACCATGGAAGCAAACTTCATACATGATGAGACCTTTCAGATAACCACAGTCAGAGGTGGACCTCCTCACCCAGGCCCTTTGCAAACTAGAAATTAACTTGTGGGGACTCAGGTGGAAGACACAAAGCACATGTGACTGGCAGCACAGCTCCCTGCCACCTACCTTAAACCATTTGAAATGAAGATGGAGAAATCTCCTGAGCCACAAATTCTAAAAATCCCTGTCACCTTGCCTTTCCCAGGTTTCCAATAAATGTCAACTTGAAGAAAAACACTGGCGGCAACCTTCAGGGACTCTCGTGCCTGCATTGGCTCCAGTGGATTTTCTGAACAACCACAGATGGCTAAAAACCTCAAGTCTCCCCTACCTATTTCACAGAGGAACCACTATTAACAGGACACTAGATGACAACAAGTAGAGCCTTAAAAAGCATGACGGTTCTAGCAGTACACAACCAGAAGCCATCTGTCCCTTTACTCCCTAGGAGAGAAAGAAAACTGACCAAATGGGAAAGGTATTTACTTACATGAAACAGTGGTGAGCGTCTGTTCTAGAATTGGTCCAGCTTCTTCAGTTTGCCCTAGGATTTTCTGGTGTTGATCATGGTTAGAAGGATGCGGAGACTGACAAATGTCATCTTAACCACCAAAGAAACCTGCACATCTTTCTAAGCTGTCGTATGGGATATTTCCCATCATCTTCGGGGGTTTTTAAATGCCGAGGATATAGGATGGCAGGGACAAGAAAGAGTGTAAATTAAACATGAGTGTAAAGTAAACTATCACTTTGTGCAGATGATGTGATAGTATATATAAGTGACCCCCAAAACTCTATCCGGGGACTCCTACAACTGATAAACACCTTCAGTAATGTGGCAGGATACAAGATTAACAAAAAAAAAAATAGTAGTCCTCCTACACACAAATGATAAATGGGCCTAGAAAGAAATCAGAGAAACATCGCCCTTTACAATGACCACATATATAAAATATCTTGGGGTAGCCAAACAAGGGAAAGACCTCTATGACAAGAACTTTAAGTCTCCAAAGAAAGAAACTGAAGAAGACATCAGAAAATGGAAAGATCTCTCATGCTCTTGGATAGGTAGGATTAACATAATAAAAATGGTAACCTTACCAAAAACAATCTATAGTTTCAATGCAATCCCCATCAAAATCCCAACACAATGTTTCACGGACCTTAAAAGAACATTACTCAACTTCATATGGAAAACAAAAAATCCAGAATAGCTAAAACAATCCTGTACAATAAAGAGACTACTGGAGGCATCACCATCCCTTACCTTAAGCTCCACTATAGAACTATAGTAATAAAAACAGCTTGATATTGGCATAAAAACAGACACGTGGATCAATGCAATCAAATTGAAGATCCTGACATTAATCTATATACATATGGACACCTGATTTTTGACAAATAAGCCAAAAAGGTACAATGGAAAAAGAAAAACATCTTCAACAAATGGTTCTGATATAACTGGATGTTAACATGTAGAAGACTGCAAATAGATCCATAACTATTACCTTGCACAAAACTCAAGTCCAAGTGGATCAAGGTCCTCATATAAAGCCAGTTACACTGAACCTGATAGAAGAGAAAGTGGGAAGTAGCCTTGAACCCATCAGCACAGGAGACTACTTCCTAAATAGAACACCAGTAGCACAGACACTGAGAACTACCATCAATAAATGGGACCTCCTTAAATTGAGAAGCTTCTGTAAGGCAAAAGACATGGAAAATAAGATAAAATGACAGCCTATAGAATGGGAAAAGAGCTTCACCAACCTCACATCTGATAGAAAGCTAATCTCCAATACACACACACACACACACACACACAGGAAATTAGACAACAAAATAACAAATAATCCAATTAAGAATGGGGTGGAGAACTAAGCAGAGAATTCTCAACAGAAGAAACTCAAATGGCTGAGAGACATTTAAGGAATTGCTCAGCATCCTTAATCATCAGGGAAATACAAATCAAAATGACACTGAGATACCATCTTACACCTGTCAGGATGACTAAGATCAAACTTACGAAGGACGGCTTATGCTGGAGAGGATGTGGAGTCTGAATATCACATATGTTTAAGCACAGAGCTCATCAAGGACTATCTCATAGAACTCTACAGTTTGTAATGCCATGACATCAGTACCCATCTAGCACAAAGAGAGCTGGAATCAACCATGTCAGATGATGTTGAAATGTGACTTAAATTTTCTGTCTGTAAACTGAGGTTAGTAAGATATGTCTAAACTAGAACCCTGTACAGAATAAATACCAAATAAATGTCAACCTATAACTTCCCCAAAGCCTAATGCTCCTTTAAACTAACCCTGCCTTCTACTTATCCAATGTCCCAGCTCTACCACCTCTCTCTCTTCCTCAGTCCCTTGTCTATTTATTTTTATTTCTTGACTATTTCTATATGCTGTTCATTCTGCGTGAAATTCCCCTCCTTCCCATTCATTTTATTAATTTCCGGTCTCTTATCACTTGCCTGATCAATGCTTGGCAGATTTCTCCCCTGTAAAGTTGCCATAGTCAAATTATAATTAGTGAACACTTCATGGGAAGACACTGATGTTCTTAAATTATTGAAAGCTCTTATTTCTCATTATTTATTTTACACATTTATCTCAGTAAACATGGTTGGTTCTTGCTTTCAAAACTGCAGCTTTGCCAAATAGTGATTTTTTTATTTCTACCATTTTATTCATATTTTTAATAGGAATTGCACTGGGAGGAATAATTGTCTCTTCGTCATCATTCTTTAAATGATGAATTTGTAAAATATGGATATCTAGTTCTATATTAATTTTATTGGATAGATTATACCCCCACGTTATCACTCTTCATTTCACGGTTCAAGTGGCTGAGCTTTGGCTACTGAGGACTCACTTAATTTGGCCCTAAAATCTGTGGTTCCATGTTTATTTTGTATTTCCTGAGCCATCCATGAATTCATACACTTATCTCATAAAGTCTGTTTCTTTTCCTAGAAAATGGAATTGTTATTCTCCTGTCTCTGCCCCTTCAACATGTCCCACTGCTCGGCACCACCACAATTGACAAGAAGAGCATAAGAAACTGAGATCTGTGTGCTGGATATGCTCATGTTACTGCATGACAATTTGTTTTTACTCTCCCAGAGAAATCTAGGCAATATACACATACATATATACATACATACATACATGCATGCATGAATACATACATAGGTGTGTGTGTGTGTGTGTGTGTGTGTACCACAAAGTGATCTGGAAACAGCAGTTTCATGTGATATTATAATGTGAATTCAGTTTTCTCTCTGCAGAATGAGACTGGCAAGGTATGTCTAGCACACACACCTTGGTGCATCAAGAACCCAGCACACAATAATAAATACTAAATAAATGTCAACTCCTTGCTACTCCAAAGCCTACACTTTTCCTTAAACTATCTCTGTCTCCTGCCTTTTCAACTCCCCAGCCCTGCCTCAAATGAGTGTGTGTGCAAATATACTGATTAGTTTGTACTTATCTATATAACTCTCTCTCTTTCTCTCTCTCTCTATATATATGTGTGTGTGTGAGTTCATGCTGATATATATATACATATATATATATATATGAGTTATGTAGACACCCCTGATTCTAATCCATCATCAAACAGTTTATGTAATACTTCCTCATTTCTTTGTATTTCTATTCTCAGCTTTTGCAAACCTTATTTCTGCAGCCTACAGTATATTTACTTTTCCCCTTAGTCCTTCAGCACATTAGGTTTTAGAATTACTAACATTTAGAATTACTGACATCCGACACCTCTCCACAAGATCAAGTTCACTAACTGGAGAACACTATTTCTATACAACCTTTCTGTTAACTTCACAACGTGGTCAGAACCGCTGTACGAACCTAGGTGAATTGGTTACTGCTGTGTGCTAATGTGATTTATCTGCGGTGCAATCAGATGTATCTGCTCCTGTTTGTTTTCTGCTTTCACTCAAACCGTATCTTGATGTGCTTTAATTCCTTGAGAATTTAAAAAACAACTGTATGGTACTGAACTAAAACTTATCCATAACATAGAATTACACCCCAAAGAGGAAGAGGATTGTAGGGTAATTTAGCAAGGGGTCTGTGTAGAAACTTAAGGTATATTGCAATTAAACTACCATTAAAACAACATATAAGACAAGTATTTTCTGAAGGGTAAGAAAGGATAGAATGAGAGAGTCACACAAATCAAGACTTAGATTCTAATCCTTGCCATTGATGCTGAAAAATCCTCTGAAGATAATTTCTAACTCCTAAATGGAGTAAAATTTTGTGCTCTTCTCATTCTAACAGATATGACTACATCATGAAAAGCTTCATGTATATGTGGGGAATTTAGGAACAGAATCAGAAGGATCCTTGGTGGTTTGTGGGGGAGAATAGAAACCACTGATATCCCAAACAGCCAGTTGAGTCAATGCTCACATGAAGTTTCTCTAACAGGGAAAGAAATGTGTACTGTCCTGTGTGTTCAGTTGACACTGAATGTCGTTACTGTAACTGGAGTAGCCGATGAAGGAGGTCCAGGTCATAAAAAGGACTCTTACAAGCCATTCTGGAAGAGCATCATGCCTCCATTTTCTATTACCAAATAAATAAATCTTTCTTTATTTTTATTAACTTTAACATAGTTATTAACATCTTATGAATAAGATTCAATATTTATTAACACAAATATTTTATTAAGCTTTCATTATAAGCTAGTCATCATGCTGGCAATGCAAGGGCAGCAGCAAACAAATAATGACATGGTCCTTTGACCATGACCTTGACCCTAAATGGAAAGATTTAGGGTTAATGAGATGGCTCAGTTGGCAAAAGGCTTGCTTTGCAAACCTGAGGATCTGCATTCCTATCTCCAGCCATCATGTAAAAAGTCAGTCTTGCCAATGCACGCCTGAAATTCCTTCACTAAAATTATAGAGACAAGCTCTTTGGAGTATGTTAGTCAGCCAGCATAGCTAAGTCAATGAGATACATGTTTATTGAGAGACCTTACATCAAAAAAGTAAGGTAGTGGGTGACTGAAAAGGTACTTAACATTGACATCTGGCCTACACATGTATGCATACACTTGTGCACATATATCACACATACACACAAATGCACAGAATCATCACTTAAAAACAAGTGAGAAAAGTCAGTCATAAATTAGAGGCTGGTATATGCATTATAAAAGACAAAAATGTAACTGCTTGAATAAATAACTATAAGGGGGAAATGCATCTTCAACAGTGGATCAGGAAAATACACTGTTGGGTGAGTGGTATTTAAGCTGAGATCGAGATGATGACCCCATGTGTAAAACCAGAGAATCCTCCTACAGCAGGAAGAACATCTAGGGTAGAACACAGGTTCATCTGTTCTAGAAACTATTGGGAAGATTGCCCTGCATACAGGGCATGTGGGCAAGCAGACTAAGAGCCTAGCTAGAATAGACAACCAGAGTCAGAAGACTCAGCTAGAGCGAACACAAAAGAGTATGTTAGAAATGATGCAGCCATTTCTTCCTCTTCTCTCTGGCTACAACTGTTATCACCCCCACTTTCAAGGGCTGTCTCCTGCCCCCAGTGATGGGACCCAGATGGAAACTGCACACCCACATCCTAGCCTGAACAGTAACTGATTGGCCGGATTTAATGTGTCCACAGAACATTGAGATCGACCCCTTTCCAAGCACACCCTAATTTCCCCGTCCAAATGAACACAGAACTTTCCAAGATATTATGTTACCGACTCCTCCCAGGGGTAACAACCTTCGGTGACCTGGCCCTGCTGCTAGATAGCATAGACGTTTTTATAGCTGACTAGCCAGTTTTGCTTCCTTTTCAAACACATGGGAACATTTTGGAGCTACAGATGGTTCAGGATGCTCTAAATTAAAGTCCTTGGTGAGCTGCAGCTGGCCCATCCGGGACCCTAGACTCTAGGGTCTGTGTAGCACAAACAGAACTCAGCTTTCCAAGTCCACTGCAGGCTCCAAACACCACTCCCTACTGCTGCTCTCCTGATGAACAGGACTGTGTCCACAGATACACAAGCACATCCTTCCACAGATGAAAAATGTACAACGGAAGCCAACAATATAACCAGGGCCTCCCTTGTCTGGCATCTCTTCTGAACATGTCTGCAGCCTTAGCTTTGCTGCTCCTATCATCATTACACTCAAAGATTCAATTGCTACTCAATACAGAGAATGCAATGGGTCCCAGAGGGCTAAAGTGACCACAAAGATGCGTGCAGCGGGGAGACCACAATCTTCATCTCCGTTTTGTTGATTAGCATTACCTAGTAAATCCTAAATTGGCTCTGGATATTCTCTTGAACTATTATTTTGCCCTGTCTCAGTCCCCTCATTGTAACAGGACAATGTTGGAGATGGAAATTTTTAAATATAAAAAAAAATAAACCATGAGAAAAAAAAAAAAAAAAAAGAATTACATTAAAAAAAAAAAAAAAAAAAAAAAACAGGACAATGTATCCAGATTCGTTTTTCTGGACTCTTTTCAAGTTTAGTTTTTTAATTTAAAATTTCTTCCAACAATATATTTTAATTATATTTTTCCCCTTTACCAACTCTTCCCAGATCCTAGCCAACCAACTTCATTTCTTCTCTGTGTGTCTCTTTGCCTCTGTCTGTCTCTAGCTCTCTCTGTCCCTCTCAACAACATCAAAAACGAAAACTGCAACAAGCAAAACCACAATAAGACAAAAAAACCATAACAACAAAAAAGTACACGCAAAAATAACTGAGCTCGTTTTGTGTTTGTCAGCTACTTGTGAGCATGGAGCCTGAGAGGGATTTCTAGACACCACACAGCTCAGTCTAGCTTTTTGCGGGGAGTGAGTAAGAGGGTTTCTTTGTGTAGTCCTGGCTGTCCTGGAACTCGCTCTGTAGACCAGACTAGTCTCCCGGGTGCTGGAATTAAAGGCATACACCTCTACCAGTGGGCTCAGTCTCACTTTTAATATAAACTCAAGGCTTGGTAATGACTTGTAACTTGGTTTTAAACAACTTCTAGCAAAAACCAACCAACCAACCAAACAAACAAACAAACCAACAAACTCCAAACTGGAGATGTAGACAAAGGCTCAGACACTGAAGCTGTAAGCTCCGAACTAATGCTTCCCGAACTAGGGAGCGGGTTCCTGGTTTTTTCCAGTTTGCTTCATAATGGGAATTGCAGCAAAGGGAACAATCAGCATACCAAAAGAGCCAATCATGAGCTATGATTACACCCTTTAGCACATATTGTCTTATCAAGGGTGATTGTATATAGGTGTCCAGTCAGCAATAGCTGTGAGCACTATTAGCTGCTTGCTGGGGAATTCAAACTCCAGAGAAACAAAAGCAGAACTCGGTAAACAGAAAGCCACTGAGGTCTTCATTAGTTCTCAAGTTTGAAAGAGACATTTTAAAAATACACACTATCCTCAACATGACAAGTTTCCAAGTTCACACATTATTGCAAAGCACACCTACACGACCATTCTGTTTTGTGTGCAAAACCGTATCAATAAATTAAATGAGCAAGTCAACCCCATGTTCTGTTAGATGGCTTTACTAGCACAAATATGTAGACCATGTTTGTGGCAGAAAGGATGAGCTATGGTCATCATTAGGTTTGGTGCATTCAAAATCTTCTCAACTTAAGACATCTTCAAAGTGATATGTGTTTCCTGGAGCTCTACTCCATCCCAAGGTGAGGAGTATGATCCAGCTGCAACTTTGACCTGCTCTTCCTGGGGGAAGAAACAGTGAATGTGGAGCCTCACATCTGATCAATGTGCTGACAAAATATGACCCGTGAGTGCCAGGTTCTACATGGTATCTCTACCACCTCCTCTGGAGTATGGGGCAGGAAGAATGTGAGGCTAGAGGAAAGGAAGGAGAGCTGCAGAACACTGTCTTCTGGATGTGAGCTAGGCCATGCACCCATAAGATAGGGGGTGGGGAAGGCAAGGACTAGCTATCCTGGGCAATTAGCATTCAAAGTATGTATCTGAATAATCTAGTCTGGTCATTATCTCTCCTTCAGATGAGAATATGGTAGGCTCTACTAAATACCTGTTCCCCAGGAAGAGAAAACATGAACAAGGGTTGCTAAAACAGCATGCTTATATCTGCATTTCAAATGATTAAATCATTAGTCTCCTGGGTGTTTTGATTTCCTGCAAACAGCTTCACAAATGGAAGACCATAGGCAGGGTTCAAAATAAAGCCTATAGCCAACTATGTGCTATGTCTGAAGAGTGAGAAAGAGCTGTTACGGCATCTAAAATGAGTGTTTATTCATGTTCATTCAAGATAAGAGCCTAAGTTTAGAAAAAAAATGTCATTGCCAGGGCATTCAAAAGTATAACATTTCTTTGGTACTTACTATATGTAGCCAAAATACCAACAAATTACTTCTTTATCTTGATAGTGTTTTTGTATGCTGTCATTCAGGAAAGATGCTGGGATGGCTAGGCTCTGTTCTGCATGTTCTGTGTTACTTAACGGAGCTAACAGTGTTGTTGGAGTTTCTCTCATTATGGGTCAAATGGTCAAATTGTGGAAAGAAATCACCCATCTTTTGCACAAGTATGACGTTTCTAGTAATAGCAGTTGCTAGTACATTTGTAAAGGTGATTTAGCATAAACGTTACAGTAGTCTCAATATGTTGATGTCATTGTCATATATTAAATTAGTAGTCCTGTAGGATGTTAGTTATTGGTATCAATACAAACGCTTCAATGATGGTTCACCCTGTGTTATACATGGTCCTGGGATTTGCTATGGCTCCACTACCCAGTTTAGTTTTGTGAAGTTATTGTAATATACCAGAGGAGTGTTTCACGCCCACTCTTACAATGGTGGACATCCTATCTGGTTGGATTTCCTCTACAGTGGTTTCTGATTTTCTTTCAGGCTTGGTCAAAGCTTCTGCTAGATGTATGGGGACACAAAACTGCATTTGTAGACAGGAAAGATCTAAGAGTTTGAGTAGCAACAACTCTACCATGTATACTTGACCACTCTAGCTACACAAATGGTCACATATGGCATTAACTGAGCAGAACTCAGATTGGGTCAGGACCAGATGGGCCATTCTTATTTCAGAAGAAGAACTGTTTTAGAAAGTTGACTGACTTAGACTTCAACAGGACAGAAATGAACTATGTGGGAACAAATGGAATCATGAAATCAATCGAACCTGGTTATTTGAAAGTATGTACTTTGAGAATAAAGCTTACTAAAATATTATATTTTGTGATTAGCTTCTAAAAATCCTCTACTCTTTGTCCTTGATCCATGTTGGTAATCCATGCTTTTGCACATTGAAATGATGTATTATTAAGTGGCAATTTGTTCCGATAGCTTAGAATTCTAAAATAACTAGTTTCGTGCATATTATTCTTACTTTGTATTGCACAATAGCTAACTTACATTTGCTCAGAGTTCCAACTTTTTTATGGAGTTATAATTGGATAAATAGATTTCAAACCCTAGGTCAAACATGGACTGTCATCTTTCAGTTAAATCACTTTTTATTCACTATGATGTTATTAAATTTATGAAAGAACAAAGGTTGGCAAAGGTTAGGAGCGATGTTTGCAGACCCATGATGGCAAACAGGCATCTAGTCCATGGCTTACAAGACTCCAGAGTCAACAGAGAAGAGAATTTCTTGTCCATTTTCAAACTTCAATGGTTTGAGGGACCCTAAGGAGAGAAGAATTCACGTGGACTCTCACCATGAAGAAAGTGAAGAGTGAACAGCCTTTTCAGAACTCAGTGTCTTGTAGATGTTGACATGTACATGGCCTTTGGCATAGTAACTACTTTTCTAGAAATTTGCTTTTAAAAATCACTGTATAGATAATTAGTTTCATTTGATACCAACAATACAGCCACTGGTCAGCCATCTGCGGAGGCTCTATCAATCACAGATCCGTCAGCTTCCAAGACCCTGAAGAAGTGCATCTTGCTAAGCAGCTTTTAAAATCCCCAGCCAAAATGTGTGTGCACAGGATAAACCTTCCTCAAAAGAATTATGTTATTTTTACTGACTGAAAGTCAGATGATCTTTTAGACAGTGTAAAAAGAAGAAATATTGCCAGTTAACTTAAAAGAAATCCCTACAGGGGCTGGAGAGATGGCTTAGCAGGTAAGAGCACTTGCTGTTCTTATAAAGGATTTGGTCTCAGTTTCTAGAACACATGCGATGGCTCATTCTGGATCTAAAGTCCTTTTCATTCCTAAGGGCACAAAACACATAATTTGGCTCAAGTGGCACGCATATTTACATGCAGGGGAAGCACTTACACACATAAAACAGGTAAGTATGTTAAAGGCTTTTATTCATAAGCATATAAAAATAATTACTAAAATCATTGAAAATTGAAAGTCAAAGGAATACTTGTGGAGAGCTGAAAAAAAAAGGGTCAAATTAGGTCCTGATGTGTGTCTACTTTAAATGTCAAAACACTATCTGTTCACTGCTTATACAGTGACCTTGGTCATCTGTGTCTGTAACCTCAAACCCAATACCTTCGTTAAACACAGTTAGCAAAGATTTCACAATAAAATATGCTGCTTATAAAAATATGCAAACATCCATGGTGGAAGCTAGCCAGAGCCTCCTACAATTATAAATAATCATCACAGGTGAGAATTGAAGAGATTTTAATATACGGGTAAAAGCAGAAAAGATTTTTTCTGGCATCAATATATAGAGACTTTTGAACAGACTCTTATTTTATTTTTTTTTTTGTTTTTTTTTTTTTTTTTTTGTTTTTCGAGACAGGGTTTCTCTGTAGCTTTGGAGCCTGTCCTGGAACTAGCTCTTGTAGACCAGGCTGGTCTCGAACTCACAGAGATCCGCCTGCCTCTGCCTCCCGAGTGCTGGGATTAAAGGCGTGCGCCACCGCCGCCCGGCTTGAACAGACTCTTAATAGCTTCTATTCCCTACCATAATCAAAAATAAATAAACAAATAGACTCTCAATTCTAAATAAATTTTACTTACTTTCCGACTCCATTAAGTGTTTCCTTCTGGAATCAGAACTATGCTTTTCAAAATATATTCCAAGTTCATCTAAAAGTAGGTCACCATAATTTGGCTCTTATCAGCAACTATCAACAGAGCATGTGGAACAGGATTCTTGTTATTAGCTTTTTTCAGGGCCAGAAACAGCACAGTGTGAACATGTTTCTCAAGAGTTATCTTTTATATCAGTGAAAATGGGATATCTCAAGGAAAACGAAAACTGTGGTAAGTTTTGTCAGTTAGTCGTGGTATGGACCATAACAATATTATTTCTGCTTTGAAAATTGTCTTATATCATGTCTTTGCAGTAGGTTTGGATGACCTTTCTGTGTGTGAACATTCTATGTGTAGTCTTTCATCCTGGTCCTAGAATCAAGGGAGAAAGGTTTATATCGAGAACAAGTAGAACGCTAATGCAGTGCTGGTAAGAGTGCAAACTGGTAAGAGTGCAAACCATTTTGCACACTAGCCAACATCAACTAAAGCTGAACATACACTACTGCAAGAGATACATGTGTTTATCTTCCCATTGTGCGTGTGTCCTCATAAAGATGTATAATAGAACACAAACAACATTAGCTATGTTACCCAAACTACTCAGTGTTTACCATCCTTTGGAGAGAGAAACCAAATATGGAGGACTCATTTAATAAAATTTTCTGTAAGAAAGAATAATATGAAACTGTGTCCCATATTACAGATACAAAAATTTTAGATTCAGAAACCTTGTTTTGAATTATTCCACTTAGTTTGGATAAAACTAATCTATTCTATTAAAAGTCAGGATGGTGCTTAGCTTTAGGGAGAAAGATGTCCAGATTAAAGAGGCATTGGAAGACTTGAGGATTGGGTTGGTCAAGCTCTGTTCCTTTTTTTAATCAAAATATAATTATACTGGCCCCTCTCCCCCCACAAGCCCTCCCATCCCCACTTCTTTTCAAATTCAAGGCCTCTTTTTCTTTAATTATAGTTGTTATAGATACATATGAATAAACATATAATTTAAATATGATGAGCTAGTTTGGTGTTGCTTACATGTATTTGTTTTTAGGGTTGACAACTTGTATTGGATAGTCATTTAGGGGGTACATCTCCAGGGAAGTATATTTTTTCTCTCTCTCACCCGCCATTGTCTGTAATTCTTTGTCTTGGAATGTGGTCCTTTGAAATTTCCCCTATCCACATTAGCATAGCGACTGATGGGGTCATTGTTCAAGTCTTGTTTAGGCAGTCATGTTGTTGAGATTTCATGAGTGCAAGTTCCCTGTCATAAACAGAAGACACAGTCTTGCAGTATATTCTTGGTCCTCTGGCTCTTACAACCCATCTTCTCTGATGTTCCCTGAGCCTTAGTGTAGGGTTTTGTTGTAGACATGTCAACTGGAGTTGAACACCCAACCATCAGCTGTTTGTCATCATATTTTGACTGGTTGTGGCTTTCTACAACGATCTCTGTCTGCTATCAAAGAAAAGTTTCTTTGATGGGGGTTTATATCTATGAGTATAAAGATAAGTATTTAGAATGCAGTTAGTACAGTTAGTAATTATACTGGTTTAGTAAAGTGAATGCAGTAGGTTATCTTCTAAGATACATGATCTCACTAGCCCCAGGTGTTGGCTAGGTTTATGGTCCCAGGTATGATTTCCTTCCTGATGAGAGGTCTTAAGTCTAATTGTACAACTGTTGGCTACCTCCAGGATATAAACGTCACTATTGCACCTTCAAGAATGTCTTGCTATCCTTGTCATTTTTGTGGTTCATGGGCATCACAGTGGGGTAAGACTATTGGTTGCTTCTCTTGCTTGGCAACTTGCATAGATACTTTGGATATAATGAAAGCTAGTCCTTGGGGAGAGGTCTTTCTGAGTAGATGCCACTCAATTCCTGTGAGCCCTGTTTATAAACTATGTGGTGATTTCAGCAATGGGGATTTACCTTCAATTTCTGGGAAGCAACCAAGAGCACCTTAGACTTCCCTGACCTTATGATTGTTGCAGGAGCTTTGTTAGACAGTCTGTTTCCTGGGTATTAGCTATATGAGTGTGTTCAGTATTCAAAATTTATAAACTATGCTTCAGATGAATGAAAAGTAAAAACAATAAACCAACTTTGGTAGTTTAAATAAGAAATGCCCCCAAATGGACTAATGTGTTTGAACACACGGCCTCTGGTTGGTGCAGCTGTTTGGGAAGGTTATGAGACTTTTGTGATGTGGAGACTTGTTGGAAAAAGCGTGGCACCGAGGGTAGGCTTTGAGAGTTTACAACCTTGCCCCACGTGCAGTTCACTCTCTGCCCTCCCGTGTGCGGTCAAGATGTGATGTCTTTCTTCTCGCATCTTCCCTGCAATTAAGGATATCTAGCACTCTGAAATTGCAAGCCAAAGAAGTTCTTCAAGTTGCTGTTGGTCAGAGTATTTTATCACAGCTGTGGAAAAGCAACTAAAGCACCCACCAACCTTTCTAACCAACCAGCCAGCCAACTAGATACCCAACTACCCAACCAAGCAAACACCCACATCAACTCAATGAACTGAAATGTGCGATGAAATGAAGAGACAGGGAAAATGATAGGTGACAACCCTGCCTTTTCCTTCCCTGCTGTTCCTATGTGGCTACAGAAAGGCACTCAGAGGTATTTTAACTTAGTAGGTTCATTTTTCCTACATCTGGATAACCACCAACAAAATTACAAAAGTTGTCACTTCCCAGGCTTTAAGTGTGGAAGACTAGGTGACAGTACTGTTGAAAGAACACCTTTGCCCCCAGTCACTCCGGTCCAAAGCAGATAGAGAATTGCTGTCGGGCATTCTGTTCAGGGTGCATCTCACTTCCCTGAGAGGATGCGTACCACTTACTTTCCACAGCCTCCCCCGTTTACCACCTGCCTCTTCCTTTATTGATTAAAAAAAAAAAAAGCTTCTCCTGAGAGTAAACTCTGGCAGCTCAGCCTGCCTCTGACATAAATTAAACTGGTTTTCTCTCAGTGGTCCTTGGAGTCTCCAAAGGTCCAAAACCAAGAGCTGCGGTCTCCGTTCACAGAGATCCAAGCCTGAGATTTCATTACATAAACAGCGACAGGATCAGTAGGTGAATAGTGTTCTTTTCATTCTGCTGGCAGTAGGACAAGATTTCTCCTGTGTCCTGGCTTCGATAAAACTTTCCTTTATAATGACATGAAAGCCCTTTCCTAGCCACAGTGGTTTCCCCTGGGGAAGAACACAAAGCTGTAACATGGCTAACCCTACAACCAGATTTCCACCAGGCCTAGGTAACACATTTTTTTATGTATGAACTGAAAGAAGTTCTATTATAATCAAGAATAGTGCACAACTCTCTCTGATACATCCAATAATTACCCATATTAGCTTTATGGCCCTTTTGTTTGTAACGTAACAAGATAGAGCAGAGACAAAAGCAACTATTTTTAAGTCAGATGATCTTTGGTATTCACACTGGCCTTATCTCTTTGAACCCCCATGACACTGTGTAGGTCTCTTCATCTCTGGCCTGGAATTCTCTCCTCTTGGACTGGGAGTTCAAAGCAGCACAAGAAGTGTGAAGTTCATGAGACCCTGAATCCTGGGGCAGGGGGGAAATAATTAGCAGCTGCCAATGTTTCATGAGCATACAGCTCCTGTGAGGCCCAGGGGACTGATGGAATCCCGTGTTCATTAGTCTCTCCACCTCCTCCTTTCCTACTTGCCCCCTTATTTGAAGATTAGGTTTTAGATGGTAAAGACGGAGGACAGAGGAACACTGCCTGCCTCCTTCAGATGTGATGTGAGAAAGACAGGCACCTTTACTGGCCAGAGTTGCTGAGATTTTGGTGGTAATCTATGACTGTCTTTCCTCTGCCTCCTCCAGAGCCTGAGACATGGAGCTGGACTCAGCATTCCTAAAACACTCTTCCTTTTCAATGGCCAACAGTCAGATTGTGGGCTGCTCTGGTGGACTCCAGTGTGCAAGCCTGGAGGTGGGTCAGCGCCTTCTGAATTCAGAGGTAGGGACGAAAAGCGAAGACTCAGGCAAAGAAGAAATCTTACAACACCGAATAACATTCTACTACACAGGATCTTGTTTGAAGAACAAATGCTTGGAGACTTTGGAAAGTACCTTGTTGGTGAATCAGATATTAGGTCTAAGCATCACAAAGCTATCTAGTTGTAGAAACTCCCATTACTAAGTCTGAGCTGGGGGTGTAACTGGGAATTCTCCTATTAATGGCCAGTGTCATATGTTAACGCTCTGGTATGTCTATGTTTGGTGGGACAATCAATGTTATCACATAAAGGCTGACTCACAGTGTGGGTACATATGCCTGAATTAAAGCTATGGCAAGTTCAAAATGGCTAACAGAACTGAAATAATGAGGGTAGTTAAGCAGGTGTGGCGCTTATTGATGTTAAGCTGATGGAGCCCTCCCAACTAAATACATAAGCAGATGGCTGGATTTCTCTGTAGTTAAGGATTTTTAGACCGTTTTTACTCTATTCTTTCATAGAGTTAAGGTTTCAATGTCTTAAATATACTATTTAGGAACTTCATGATGCATATATTGAATTTTAATCAAGTTCACCCCATCCTGAATCCTCCAACACGTCCCATATGCCCCCCCACTATTTTCCCTCCAAACCTCACCACGTACTCTTTTTAAACCCACTGAGGTCTACTTAATGCTGCCAATATCTGCACAGAGAGAGCCACTGGGCCATGGACAGTCTATCAGGACTGTATCCCTGAAGAAGCTGGTATTCTCCCTCTCCCGGGAGTCCTCAGGTGCCCGAAACTCTTCACTTAGGGTTGAGACCTCACAAGCCCCTCCCCATTCACACTGGGATTTTGACTGGTTTGATTTTTGTCGGGTGTTCTGCATGGAGTCCTAGATAGTTTACACATCCAACAGCCCTGTCAGAGCAGGAAACACTGTTTCAGCGTCGTCCCATGGAGACTGTTTTGTAATATGAGACCCACTCATACCATGAAACCTGAAGAAAAAAATAGAGAAACCTGAGGAAGGCAGGGGCTCGTGGCCAATTTTCCCCTTCAGCTGCTGCAAACAAAAGTCAATAAGCCTCCATAATTTCTTTATACCAGATAAAACTGGGGATAAGTATGCTTTTCTATTGCTACTTTAAATATTTCGGACCAAGCAAGAGTGCAACAGCTGAACTTTCTGCCATGCCTGGGGACCCCATAAAGATTTTAGTTATTACTGCTGGACGTTTGTTTATCAAAATTTAATTTGCTGAGCCCACCAATCCAGAGCCACCATAGTATCAAAAACTCTTTGCGACCCAAACCGTTTCCACACTTAGAACCTTTACATCACCCAGCCCAGGTTAAAGCCCCAGCACTATCTTCCAACTCTATTATGGGATGCTTCTGAGACCCACTGACCGCCACGTACTCTCTCATTGCAGCACAGCGTATCAGCTCAACTTTATTTGGTCAGTGGGCATTCTTGCTGTCCTTTAGAGGGGCTAATAACTGGCACCCCAGAAACAGTTATGGCTGTGTTCCTACGGAAACCCTGCCTTTAACACCCAGAGTCAGAAGCTTCTAAAGCAGCGGTTCTCAACCTGTGGGTTATGATCCTTCCACAGGGGCCACATACCAGATATCCTGCATATCAGGTATTTACAGTATGATTCAACACAGCAGCAAAATGACAGTTGTGGGGTAGCAACAAAAATAACAAGAGGAACTGTATAAAGGGTCGAAGCATTGGGAAGACTGAGAATCATGGCTCGAAAGCTTCACTCATTTTACCATCCAACCTTCAAATCCACCCTCGGGTCTTTCTAATTCATCCTCTCTGTGGTCTGACTTTTTAGACACAGTTTCTTGTTCTCCGATGGTTTAAGGCCAAATATTTATTAAAAGCTGTTCATGCAAGACTTATCCCTTTTTCCTCTGACTTATCTCCAAAGAGATTCTCTCATTATATGGAAATGTCATGTACAATGTCAAATTTCTGCCTCCCCAGAGCTGAGAAACTCTCTGAAATGCATATAGCTTTGCTTTATAAGCTTGCCAAACTGGAGGAAGAAGGAGAGGTGGCTGAGGAGAGCCATTAAGAAGCGTCTAAATGTACACATATCAACCAAACAAGAGAGTCAGGGACAGGTGCAAGTTAGAGTCCCCAAGGAAGAAAGCCCACAGCTGCAGCTATGAATGACTTTGCCAGATGGGTCACTGAACAAGTCCGGCTTTGTCAAGTTTGCCAAAACTGTTACAGCTCACTTTGAGCACACCCTTAGGAACAGCCTTCCTGAGAGTAGGCTTGAGGAGCAACAGCAGCAGCTTCCCCTGGGACCTTATTAGAAATACAAATTCCTGTGTTCCTCTCCAGAGCTACTGAGCCAGACACTGCAGTGCTGGTGATGGGGGAGAATGCCTGGCATTGCATGCTTTAACAAGCTCTCTGTGGGACGCTGATGCATGCGCAAGTTCAAGGACCACTGCTGCTTTAGAAAACCTACCCTTCACTCTCTTATTCTGCAGATGAGGAAACAACACCAGCACAGACAGCTTGGGCCACTTGCTCAGACCACATAAGTGTCAGGGAGAGGCTTTGAACATGAATCCTGTGTCCTAATATAGGTGACGTTCAATTCTGTAACTCAAGACATGACTGGGAAGCAGCCTGGGGTGCACAGGGGTCAGTGGAAAACATCTGGAGGCAAGCACCTGTGGGCAGGGGTAGGTAGGAAGGGGAAGTAAGTATGCCTGGAACTTCTGGGCACCCATACTTCATGAGCTCACCGTCCCATTCACACCATAGACATTCTGGGGGAGACGAGGGCAGAGGACTGTAGATACAGACTCCTTTGATGGCTGACCCACTACTCTATAATCCAGAGACAAAGAAGGAGTGTCTTGTAAACTGAATATCGATGAACAAAAACAGGTATCTGTGTCTATTCCAGTCTCCTAATGAGATAAGAGGGTCTCTGAATGAATGGTGTCCAACGGGTTCACACTCAACCTTTGATCTTGAGTGAAGCTACCTAACAAATGTCTGCAGACAAAGCCACAGCTTTCACGACTGATGATCCCCTTATACTTTCCAAAGAAAGAAGACTAGGCTGAACAAAAATTGGCTCCAAGCCCTAGTGTGTCCCTGAAGTGCACAGGTGGCAATTAAGTGAGTCTCGGGCATTTCATTTCCCTCCCAGGACATCCCTGAGATGATGCCATCCGCCCCAAAAGAGACTGGATGTCTTCACTGCTGCAGATCCTCTATGGCAGGAGAACTTACTCCTCACCCCCCCCCCCCCACCGACATGTTTCCTACACAGCAGAGTCCAGTTGAAAACCCATAGACTGAGAGAGAAACAGCAGGCAGGAAAGAGCAAGAACAGAGCAAAGTGCTGGCTATAGAAAGGGCACCCAGCAGTAGCCTGGAAAAGAGGCCCCTGTGGGTACAGTGTGCCTTGGGATAAGACCTGAGACCCTAGACACCAAGGACAGTTACAAACCCCTCCTGTCTGTCAGTCCCGACTTCTGCCCTGACCGGACTGCCTGATTCTCACAGGTTCACACAGCTTCTGACTGGTGGTCCTTATCACCTCCATTGTCAGTTCTCTTGTCACAGTGGGTGGCCAGTAAACGTGTCCGAGAATTTCTCTGCCACGTCTGTTTGCCCTTTAAGTCCTCCCTTCCCACAGAAGGAGACGGTGTCCCTGCTGTTAGGTTCAGCTCTGAAATCTCTCATAAAACCTGCTGTTGCCTCAGGCTGTGAAAGGCCAGTTCTTCCCTGTAGAGGGCTTCAACAGGATACAAGAGGAAAAGGCCAGTCAGAACAGAAACTGGAAAGATTTCTGCATCAGCTGTGACTGAAAATATTGCTTAAAACCTTCGTGGTGATATCACTTATAACATTTTACACTACAAGGTAGTATGTATTCTATGCCTCTATGCATGCATATAAACTTCCATACATAAGTGAATATATCTTATGTGTACATTATGCAGAAACAGGTGAGCACTGAGTATAGATGTGAACAGCCTCAGTTCTGTATGAAAGGTTATACGAGTAATTCATATTCTTTGTACGGGTATGGTATTTCCAAATGTTATGTCATACGAATAGTACAATTGTTAAAGCATTGGTCTACACATACAGCAAACCATGAGCCAGGCAGGACTTAGCCAGAGAGATTTGGGAACTTTATTGGAGAAACACAGGGACCGGCTTTGATTAAGTGAACCAACAAGCCACACAGAGAAATTACTTTTCTTATTTGATCTGCCCTGCTAGAAAGTTGTAGTAGTTGTTATATTTTGTTACTTGTTTAAATCTGGTTGGTTAAGTTTAGGTTCTGTTTTGCTCTAATACAAGTATCTATGAGAAGTGACTCCCATTAAATTTCACTTCTGTTTTCAATGTAAGTAATTTTTTCTTTTTTTTCTTTTCTTTCTTTCTTTCTTTCTTTCTTTCTTTTTTTTTTTTTTTTTTTTGTTGGTTTTTTTTTTTTTTTTTTTTTTTTGGTTTTTTTGAGACAGGGTTTCTCTGTAGCTTTTGGAGCCTGTCCTGGAACTAGCTCTTGTAGACCAGGTTGGCCTCGAACTCACAGAGATCCGCCTGCTTCTGCCTCCTGAGTGCTGGGATTAAAGGCATATGCCATCACCGCCTGGCACTCAGTGTAAGGAATATGGAAGGTTTTCTTTCCAAGGCCTGTCTGGCTTTTTCTATTTGCTTTAACTAAAACAGGCCCTATTCTGGTTTGTGCTGATGTAGCAGGCTCCTGAGAGTTGGCAATTTGTAAAAATTATACATTTATTTCTTACTGTTCTAGAATCTACAAGACTAGAGCACAAGGAGGAACACCGGAAAGGTCCTCTCTGCTGTACCACCACCCCAACACCCCCAGATTAAAAGGCAAAAGAGCAAGAGGTAAGGCTTGCAGTCTCATGCACTATCCCAATCAGTACACACATGAGAGTTGATCCCTGCTGACTTTAAACACTTCCTTTGATTAAGTTCTGCCTCCCGGAACTGCTGCTTAGGGATTAGATTTCCAACCTATGCTTTTGGGTCAACACGTTCAAATCAGTCAGGAGAAGAATTAAAGAGAAAAATAACTTTCATCCATGGACCACAAAGGGTAGGGAAAATGCCCAGTGGGAATCAGAATCAGAAGCAGGAATGTCTGGGGCACCAGGGAGCAAGACAGGAAGATGGTGCCTATTGGAGCATGGAGAGGTAGTCGCAAATTCCCTGTAGAAAAAAAGAAAAACTGGTAATGTTTCAGGCCTTAGATCAACAAAGCTCAAGGCCAATGTGTGTGTATGGATTATGAGCCACTGGGAAAAAAGTAGGTCTTTAATAATACATTTAAATATTCAAATGTGGTAGTTAATTGATTGTCATCTTCATAGGACCCAGCGTCACATGGGAGGCCAACCTCTGAGCAAGTCTGCAAGTCTCTAGATTACTTTGAGGTGAGAAAACTAACTCTGAAAGTGGGTGACAATATTCCATGGGCTGACAGCCTATAAGAAGGAGAAAGTAGGCTAAACTCAAGTGTTCATTGGTCCCTGCTTCTTGATTGTGGCCAGCTGCCTCATGTTCCTGCTGCCATCCTTTCCTTCACAGTAAAGTAGATAGTAAAAGCCATGGCTACGTACAAAGCACAGAAGCTACTCCTATTTTATCCTTTAATCCCAATCTTCAGCAATATGTGCTTAGACATGGTCCTTCCCTGCCTCATCCCAACAATCCTTCATCCAGATGTGTTTAGACACGGTCCTTCTCAAGTGCCTCAGAAAGATATGCATGATACTGAAGCAGGATGGCCCACCACAGGAAAGAAAATACTAGAATGTTGTAGGCTGGAACATAGAGTTTGTAGTGATTCAGCCCTTTGTCATTTTTTATAGTGTAAATTTGGGTGATTTATTTAACTTCTCTAAGCCTTGGTTTTCTTAGCTGTAAAATGGTGATGATAATAGTGTCTACCCATAAGGTAGCTATGCATCCTACTTTAGAGATTTAGTAGATGTAGCAAATCTGGTACAGAGGAGAGATTCAAAGACTGATAAGTACCTAAACAAAAAAATCAAAACCAAAACAACAAACAAACAAAAAAACTTCTGACAATTGACCTAGAATAAACTCAATTCAAGTTGGCATGGCTGTGGTGCCCTTGGGTCTTTAGACTCCTGGCAAAAACCAACATGGCCGTGCCTTGTAGAAGTCTACTTGGCTTTGCCATTGGCAGCTAGCATCCTTATGAACAAGTCCAAGCTTGAGAAATATCCTGGAGGAGTCTGGCTGAAGGAGGACCCTGGGGCTACCTAATGAACCAAGCCCAGTTTCTATGGCAGCATGTCTAATGTCTTCCTGAGCTTGCAACCTTGCTGTAAAATGTCTCTGTTCCTCCTAAGACTTACTACTTGTGGTTTCTCCTAAGTTCTAGCTGACTGTAAACTTCACTTGAAATTTTTTAATTAACACATGGTAATGTTAAATATTTGTAGGTTCTATTTCAACATATGTATACA
Organism: Arvicola amphibius; assembly: GCF_903992535.2. NCBI lineage: Eukaryota > Metazoa > Chordata > Mammalia > Rodentia > Cricetidae > Arvicola > Arvicola amphibius. The sequence goes on from NC_052049.1 coordinate 22,917,210, forward strand.
GTGTGCAGTTAACAAATCAGCATAATCTATACTTCCACTTGTGTGGGACAGTTGCAATCCACTCTGATAGTTATGTTTAAACATACAAATTACTAACTAGAATGACCCTTACTGTTCTATAAAAGTCATAGTATATAGAATGCACTCTTCCTTCCTAACTGTATTTTTGTAGCATTTAGCCAATGTTCTTTTTATATTGTTTCCCAAAGTGCTTTTTAATAACAATAACAGATCTAAAATAACAATAGCTTCCGTACATTGCAGATTTATTTAATGTGTTTTTACTATTTTAGTTCTTTAATTCTCACAAACCTTTAGTGATAAGAAACTCAAACACAGAGAGGAAAGTGCTTTTCCTCAGGCCTGTTTTTGTTAATGAATAATGGATGAAATGATTAGACTATGAGTCTAGTTCATTGGCTCTTAAAACTTCAGCATGCGATGCAAGTGTCGAGAGAATTACTTAAAACAAAATTCGAGGAGCCACTCCCAGGGTTTTTGATTGGATGTACTGGGGATGCATGTGTCTTGAGGATCTGCTCTCAAGTGGTTGCTGGCGTCTGTGGACAAGGGACCACATTTGAACAACTAATGGTTTAGTCTAGGGCTCAGAAAGCTCGTTGTTAATAACTAGTAAACATTTATTTTTCTATCTTTAGGCTCTGCAGACTTAGTGGCAAAATTGATAGTATATATTCTCATGCAACAAGTTAAAGGGGAGCTGTCTTAGTCACCGTTCTAGTGCTGTGAAGAAACACCATGACCATAGCAACTCTTACAAAAGAAAACCTTTAATTAGGGATGGCTTACATGTTAAGAGATTTAATCTATTGTTATCATGGTGGGAAGCATGGTGGCATGCAGACAGACATGGTGCAGGAGAGAGATCTGAGAGTTCTACATCTGGATCCACAGACAGACAGAATGAGACACTGCACCTGACTTGAGCATTTGAAACTCCAAAGTCAACCCCCCAGTGACACACTTCTTCCATAAGGCCACATTTCCTAGTCTCTGTAAGTAGAGCTGCTCCCTAATGACGAAACATTCAAATATAAAAGCCTATGGGTGCCATTCCTATTCAAACCACCACAGGATCCACTGAAAAATGTAAAATCCAATCTTAGCTATAAGACAGTATAGAACAAATACCCAGCAGAATTCAGCTGACTCCTGATTCAGGCTCTAGATATTTTCAGTCTTGGTTCCCACTAGTCCCAACCGAAAGCCTATTTTCTGTTCCTCTGAAGGATATACTTACCTACCAGCCTACTCACCAGAGCTGCCTGATATTAGGAGGTCATCCTGTATCAAGTACAGGCTATAGAACACAAGAAGAGTGGTAGAGATGCTGCCAGGAGAAGGGGAGCTCCTCAAAAGCACACCCTGTACTTCCGAAATCCAGCGGCATCCTTGCCACTAGGAATTTCAAATGTTCCATACAGTTTGATGATGTTGGAAGCTGTTGGTTTTTTACATTCAGGAACATTAAATGTTATTAGCTTAGCTCAATGTCCTTCTACAAAGCCAGCTTCACTTCAATACCAAAGTCAGATGAAGATACAACAGGAAAAAAAAAAAAAAACAGTAGACCAACATCTGATGAACACAGATACAAAATTTCTCAACAAGTTCCTAGCGAATCAAATACAGGAACATATCAAACACATAGTCCACCGTGCAAGTTGGCATTATCCCAGATATGTAGGAATGGCTCAACATATGCAAATCCATCAGTATAATAAATCATATGAATATAGACAGAAATCACATGGTCATCTTGTAGATACAAGAAAAGGCCTTTGACAGAACACAATATCCCTTCATGAAAAAGTCCTAGCAAAAATGGGATCGAAGGGAATATACCTCAATATAATAGAGTCAAATTATCACATATCCATAGCCAATATCATCATAAAAGAATAAAAATCTTGAAGTAACAAGGTCAACAACTGACAAATGAGACGTCATAAAACTAAAAAGCACCTGTTCTTTAAATTAAATGGTTAATTGAGTGAAAAGGAAGCCCACAGAATGAGAGAAAATCTTTGTATAAGATTAATATCTAGATTCATAAATTCATAAAGAATATTCTTCTAAAAAACAATATATCAAGAAAAACAGCAACTCAATCAAAATCTGGCTTACAGATCTGAACAGAGAGAAGAAACATATAAGAAAAAGAGTCCACCAATTTGAGAGGGAATTGGGAGAAGTTGGCATGGGAGAGGCTAGAGGGAGGGGACATCCTATATTCACAACAGATAGAAAATAGAATCTGCCTAGATGTCAGTCAACTAGCGAAAGGGTAAAGAAGCTATGGCACATAAATACAACAGAATTTAACTTGGCTCTAAAGAAAAGTAAAATCATAAAATGTGCACCACAGAAAGAAACAGGAGTAGGAAGGTAGTCTCAGTCTCTTTCCAAGGTCTTCAAGCTAGTATGGATTTGAAGCTGTTTGGTTCCACTGCTAAGCCATTGGGTCAAGCTACAGTGGACTCGGGTACACTCACCCAATTATAGGTCCTTTGAGATCTGAAGAGAGCATCCCAGAAGTTACATCTCAGTCTGGGAGCTAGCGGAAGTTGTGTAGAATGGGGCTCTTTCGGTTTTGAAAATTAGGGTCTTGCCCCTTTGGAAGATGCTAATTCTGTTGTGCTACCTTTGAGCAGTGTTCTCAAAGCCTGAATCATGAGGAAAAACAAAAAACAAAACAAAACAAAAGAAACAAACTTCTGCTCTGTCTCTAGCAGATCTGTCCTTTGATCTTTTTGGTACTAAAGTTTAAAGATAAAAATATCTTCAGCCAGCCGGGCGGTGGTGGCGCACGCCTTTAATCCCAGTACTCGGGAGGCAGAGGCAGGCGGATCTCTGTGAGTTCAAGGCCAGCCTGGTCTACAAGAGCTAGGTCCAGGAAAGGCTCTTAAAAAGCTGCAGAGAAACCCTGTCTCAAAAAACAAAAAAACAAACAAACAAAAAATATCTTCAGCCCAGGGGCTGGGGCAAGCTTTAGCCTACCTTCTCTCCAAAGCAGATAGTGGCTTTCCATTTGAGCTGTTTCCACAGAGCCCACTGTGCAACTGAAAAGGTACTTGGGTGCCTATTGTACATGACCTGGACTTGGGACTAAAGAGAGCTAAAGCTTGAGAGAGCACAGGAGAGAACATTTGCTTCTCGCCTCTCAAATCCTCGGTGGTTTGCCCTGCCTTTTAGTTCTGGATGGGCCTGGATTCCAAATGTATTTCATCAAAATCCTGCATTCATGGCTGCCTGTCACCCACACACCAATTAACATCAAGGAAACCTGCTAGGCAGTCAGTTTTACTTCATGGCATGCTCCTGGATTGAGAAACATGAAGCCAAATCCTGGGAAGCTAAGGGCTGCGATCCAGTTAGGAAGAGCTACTCAAAAGCAAGAGTTAAGGTTCTAGAGGATCTGGCAACAAGGGACAGAGTGGGGAGGAGGGAGCTCCCTGACAACAGGGCCTCTGCTCCTTTCTCTGGTCTGTTCAGAAGCAGCGAATCTTCAACAGCTGCAGGCCAGGCCTGACGGTGGCTGGTAGGTTGACATTGGCACTTGTTGTAATTCTTCAGCCAGGGAAAGCCTTTCTTTTTGAGAGATTTGGACTCTCTCTGCCCTGTGAGATTAAACAAAGAACTCCTGTTTTAACTGGGAGAACACATGAGGCTCTCAACATGATGCATTTAAACAGAATGGAAAGAAGTCCCATGAAAGCCAGAATCATCACAGCTGAGCAAGCCTCCTTGGCCTGAAGGGGCCACTGGTGTGGGATATGATATGCTTTTAAACGCAGGCACACCCTCCACATCAGAATGCAGACAGGCATGCACATACACCACAGATATTTAAACTTAAACATATAAATATATACAACATGCATGGATGTACACACCTCATATCAACAGACAAACACACATGTTGTACTAGAATGAGCTAAGAATATCAAGACTTTGTTTCTAGTCACTGCAGAGTAAAACCAGAAAGTCATGATTTATCACACTCAAGAGGATCCACCTTTCTACCCTTTTATATTGAAAATGAAAAATAAAATTTATGCCCTGGCAATGCTGAAGCAGGTGTGGGCACCCCGTATATGGCGGTTCTGTTGAACTTGACCATTTTGGGTTTCATGGTCTAAGTTGATGAGGACGACTGACCAGGTCTCTTCCTCAGGAGGGTGCCAGATCTCAATACAGATGGTTGTGGGCCTCCATGTGGTTGCTGAGAATTGAACTCAGGACCTTTGGAAGACCAGGCAGTGCTCTTAACCACTGAGCCATCTCTCCAGCCCACCCTTTCATATTACTGATGAGGAAATGGAGGCCAAGCTTTATATCACTAGCCTTACCCAGAGAATAGCGGAGGTGGCACCAGGTGTAGTGCTCACAATTTCCAGTTCATTCGTCTAAAAGACGAAAATCTAAATGCGCGTCTCTCTAGAGTAAAAGACTATATCTGATTATACTGTGACTATATAATAAGAATCGCTATCTAAGGCTAATTACATAGTTGTCTCAGACATATCTTTACTATGTATTAAATATACTTGTGGTTTTTTTTTCAAGAATAGCATATGTTCCAAAGCCAGTGTACACTACTCAAAACAGTGCAAACCAAAAGCATGAGGCCTGGCCAGGGCCGAGAAGTTGACCGTTCCTTCCTGCAACAAGCCACCCACTCTCCAGCCAACAGATGGATAGTCCTCAGAGCAATTCTTATTCTGACTCAGATCATATCTTAACAGGACATAGGAGAGAGGCGTACCTAATAACCTGTGACATCAAGCCTAGGATCTATGAAAACACCTGCTATGCCATGCTCTAAGACACGGAAGGGCACGTGTTCAATCTTGACCCTCCACACACATGTGCCTTGGGAGCACAGAAGAGCAATGATACACAATAGACTGCCCTATCAGTGAGACCTTATCATTATCCCAGAGAGCTATTCGTATCAAAGCAGAGAGGAAGAGGCCAGGAGGAACAAAGGAGCCAAAGGCTCAGGGAGAAAGTGCTTGCAACTCTGGCCTGGGACAGCCAGGGGGAGGCATGACTGGGACATAGAAGGTTGACTCTCTAGGTGTATAGCAAACTATTATTTGACCTATAAAAAGGAAAATTCTCCAAATGCTGAAAAATTCTGCAGATACGATCTTGGTCAAAATGACGTCCTTAGAACCAATGTTCTCCTTGCACACGGTCAATGTCAGGAGAGGACTCCATTGGTACGCAGTTCTTCCTCTACACACCTACAGCATGTCACAATGTTGGAGGTGTGACTTTTATATTTTTTTCTCCACTCTTTTCTCAGTTATTGGCAGGTCTGCCATGGCAGGGTTCTATTGGGCACACTCAGAGTTCTTTGTTTCTAGATAAATTCACATTTCTCGAAGGAAGGAAAGTCAAGCAATGACAAAAAAAAAAGTAAAACTATTCTAGAACTTTCTAAGCTTTGGCATTGGCATGTTGGTCCAGACAGTTCTCTAAGGATCCATTCCTTTGTTTTTGTAGAGGAAGATTGGAGCATAATGTATATTGATAACTTTCTTAAATACTTTACCTCAAATGTAACAAGGAAACTTTCCTCCCTCTGAAGAAAGAGTTTCGTGGTGGATTCATGAGACTTCCAGCTGCTCCCCAGAATGAGATTGTGTGGAGCTAGAAACTTTCCTCAAACACTGTCATTAATCAAACTGTGGGACAAGCACACAGCTAACATTAATTTCTGCCAAGAGACCACTTTTGCCTTGACTCGGGGACCCAGAGTGATCGTGTAATGTTTGGCCCCAACTCAGGTATGATCTCTCTATTCACGCCTACAGCATCCCACTGCACACACAGACCGACCAGTCATCTGGCGAGCAAACATGTATCAAAGACACAAACATTAAGTGGGAGACCATACTCAGAGTACAATGATGTGTCCCACAGTGGAAATCAAATACAAGTTCAGAGGAATAATCTCTAATACAATATGATTTACCCACCCATTCCCTCATTCTTCTAGCATTCACCAGGTACTTAGAAGGGCAGGTTTTATCCCATGGCTGACAATAATGCAGAGGACAAAAATCAAAGTAGTATTCTCCCACGCCAAAGTAAATTCTAGATATCAGAAGGCCACATGATCAAAAGCACTGGATTATAACTAGAAATAGTAATTATAATCTTTTCAACATAATAGTTATAATAAATTATAATAGAAATAGTAGACAATCAAGTGTACACAAAGAGATGGAGGCAACGCTATCTTGGGTGGTGATCAAGGAAGGTTTCTCTGGCTGGGTGGTATTAAGAAGGGGCTTGGGTAGCATAAGAGTATAAAGGAGTCTGCAGGAAGGATTTTCCAAAGCAGACAAAGTGGCAAGATGAACACTACAGAGGCAAGGAAGGAAAGGGGGAAGCAACCGGAGTGAAGGCAGAAGGCAACCAGAGGTCTCATCATAATGCAGAAGATGTTGATGCAGGGCCAGCAGAAGTCCCCCTAGGTAATCTAGGGTAAAGGGAAATCGCAGGGGACAATATCTGAATGGGACTAGAAGCATGCCACGAAGATAATCGCAGTGGCAGATGGAGATGAGACTCTGTCCTTCTGTGGTCCATGAGAAACCAATGGCTGTGTGTATTCTAGGTTCAGAGGTCATTACCATTCTATAAGGTTGTGACCAACTGTTCAGCCATAAGGTCCTGAAGTCCAGTCCATTTGACACAAATAGTTTTCAAGCTAGAAGTTGAGATAGCTTCATGGCTTGGAGCAAGTATGGTGCAGCCTCTGGCTTTCTGAGTTTTTAAAGTCATAACCGTGGACTTTATTATCCTAACAAAACCACCAGAGTTACCATTCAATCTACTTATTATGAAGTAAAGTCAATAATATTATTTTTATGAGCTCATTAATTAAATACTTCTCTTAGTGTTCTCATTCCTTTTGTTAATGCAAACCCAAAGTGTTTTTCCCCAAACTCCTACTAGTTCATTAAACAGATCGTGTGAATGTACATGCACCTGCCATTCTACAGACTAAAAATAATCAAAAAAATTAAAAAATAAATATAACACAGCAATTCTCTTTCACCCATAATAGCAGTCCCTTAGGAGAACAAACACATGAGCTACTGTGGATCCCTTTCCAATGAGGCTGTCAATGGTTCAAAAAGTCCAAGACAAGTGAAGAAATTTTGCTATCATTAAAAGTAAACTAATGGTGCTGCCCACCGAGAACATTTAGGCTTGAAACAGAATACAGGTCATTTAGCATCTTCAGCTCACAGGGTATCAACTAAATCATAACAAAAATATAGACGTGCCTATGTGTAAAACTTTGCTCTGGTTTATCAGATTACTGATCCTATATGCTGAATAATCTAATGGTCTACTGTTAATGCTGCACTAGGTATCACCCCTTGGTAAATGTTTAATAATGAATGTGTGTGATGTGGGATTCCCCTCTGTCTACTATGAATACTATTGGTTAATAAAGAAACTATCCTGGGCCTGAGCAGGGAATAGAGGTAGGTGGGGAAAACTAAGCTGAATGCTGGGAGAAAGAAGGAAGAATTAGAGAGAAGCCATGTAGTCCCTCCTGAGACAGATGCCAGAACTTTAGCCAGTAAGCCACAGTCATGTGGCAATACACAGATTAATAGAAAGGGGTTAAATTAATATGTAAGAATTAGCCAATAAGAAGCTAGAGCTAACTGGCCAAGCACTGATTTAATTAATACTGTTTCTGTGTGGTTATTTCAAGGCTGAGAAGCCAGGAATGAATCAAGCAGCCTCCTTCGATATCTGGGAAATCACTTGGGAAGAAAAAAAACCATAAACACTTCCAAGTAACTCCCCGAGACTCTGATCTCTCGCATAATGTGGGCTTGATAGCCTGGAAACTCTCCCAGTATTAAGCACCTCACAACAACAAAACCATGAAGACAAAGGATAATTCCCAGATATCGAAAGTAGAGGACAAAAAAATACCAATTTATAAAAGATTCATGAGAAACACAAAAGATGCAGTATTATCTTTCATAACACCATGGCTAGGCATTGTCCCCAGTGCTGCCATCAAGCATTAAGCTGGGGGTTGCTGTGAAGGCGTTTGCAGACGTGAATAAGATCCATAATCAGTTAACTCTAAGTAAAGGCAATTATCCTAAATAACCTAGTGATGTGCTCCAACCAGTTGAAAGACCTCATAATAGAGCTACAGCTTCTCGAGGGAGACATTCTGCATGTGGACAGCTGTTCTCGCCTGGACACGGCAGTCCCACCATGCCCTTTCTGGGTGGCCTGTTCGTAGATCAGACATTTGCAAGACTCACCCGTAACTGTTGCTCAAGTCATTTCTCTGCAATGAGTATCTCAAAATACATTTCCTGCTGGCTTTGTTTCTCTGGTTAAATCTTGACTGATCCAGGGCAATAGCAGCTAAGCTGGGGTGTCTGTTGCTGCCTACTTCTGCTCTAGGGACACGGGACATGTTTAAGGCATACATAGGTAGAAAGTCATATTAGAGACTACATGAAAAGTAAACATGAAAATACATAAATACTTTGCCATCTGGGTCATTGTTCTTAGTACAGGCAAGAAAACTATTGAGTTGCTCTATAGAGTGGTTCTCAACCCTCTTAATGCTGTGATCCTTTAGTTCCTTCTGTTGTGGTGACCCCAACCATAAAATTATTTTCATTATGACATCATACCTGCAATTTTGCTACTGTTGTGAATCGTCTTGTAGATATCTGTGTTTTCTGATCATTCTAGGGTTTGCAACCCACAGGTTGAGAACCACTGTTCTTGGGTATGTGTGTCACAAATTCAAAGCAGCTTTTGTGCAACTTTAACATGAAGCACTTCCTGTCCAGCAGAGGGACAAAATCCAAAGGACAGAGTACCATGAATCAGACAGGCTGCAGAGCAAGAAACTGTCTCAGCCATGCACTCGAGCATCAGCCATGGAACACAATTATGGACCATCTGGTGAAGCCTTAGATCTGGATACTCTGTGGGTTCGATTTCACTCTCCTTAGTAGTATAACAGACTCACAGAACGCCTGTAGGTGAGGTGAAATCCCCACAAACCTACACTAGGAAACATGGACAAGAATGGTCTGTGCCACACAATGATATAGAATGTCAAAACCTGGAAGCAGTTTGCAAACACTGAAGGCCGGATCAGGTGTAGACGGAGTACTCAGCAGCAGAATAAATAAATAACTAGATAGATAGATAGATAGATAGATAGATAGATAGATAGATAGATAGATAGTAGATAGATGATAGATAGATAGATGATAGACAGACAGACAGACAGATAGATAGATGATACATAGAGATGACAAACAGACAGACAGACAGATGATAGATAGATAGATAGATAGATAGATAGATAGATAGATAGATAGATAAATGGTGGCTGATCTGGCACAAACATAACACACAGTAACAAAAACCCAGTCCATGTCCTAATATCCCACATCTCTTCATGATCTTACCATACATTATAAAGGCAAGGCCAGGACTGGATGCATACTAACTCATGTCCTTTATCCCAGTGTTCAGCTTTATACCAGGAGTTATATGCTATTCACAACTGTATTCACAGAGCCCAGGGAAGCATTTGGCGTAATGGAGATACCCAGCAGACATTTGTTGGATGAGCAGATGAATTGGAAAACAAGCCTGCATGCCAGGGACAAGCTTAGGTGTTGCCAGCCTGAAATCCTGATGAGCGAAATCTCAGACTCTGATCTTATCTGCCAGGATGCTTCCTGCCGCTTGCAACCCTGTAGCCACTGCCATCTGCCTCATCTGCCTAATTACATCTCCAGCTTCCCAGACATCTCCACCCAACAGGCACTCAGTGTGACCACATCTCGTCAATAACCTGAAGACAAAGAAGCTCATCTTGACTGACTGAAAAAAAAAGCATAAATCTTGCATATTTCCCATAATTTAGCATTGATTCCAGAAAGCTGATCTTAGAGAAAATAAGAAACCAGCGGGACAGAGCAAGCAGTCAGGATATCAGACAACTCTGGCACAGCAGATTAAGGAAACAGTTAAAGTGATTAAGTCAAAGGAGGCCACTGTCACATTAAAATATTGAGACAGCTGCAAATCCTCTATACTTTTATGTGTGGAAAATAAGAATATGCGAAGGGTCAGACTTTAGGGGAGAAGGATTCATCCGTTTTTCTAATGAAGCACATTAGGAAGCCAGAACGCTCTGCACGGGGCCAGGTGGCTCAGTGCTCACAGCACTAATTCAGCCTTGCAGCATCTGTTGACCTAAGTGTGAAGTGTGTTTTAATATCCGCCAAGGACACCACTGCCCACAGTTAACTCCTGCAGGGTGGCATAGAATAAGAACACTATTCAGCAACACCAAGTACATTTCACTCTACCGAGGCTATAAAAGTCCTCATGTATCCATATTTTGAGAATATTCATGAGCTCCTTAGATAGTCTCAAGTCACTTTAGCTATCATTTAAACAGTATCGTTTCTCGGAAAGAGATGGTTCAGACAACTGATACTTCTTCAATATCTAGGAAGGCTCGTTTGTTTTCTTCTTTGAATTAGTGTTGCTTATAGCGTAAACTGTTACACGCTGGCTTCTTCTTGGCTACAAAGTGCCGTCTGTATCTGTTTCATTTCAGTGACTGACTGATCTGTTAGTTCATACACACTTGCCTGTATGCATTCTAAGAGGACTGCGGGGAATATTTGATGAAACATGATCAATATTGAAAGAAGACCTAAGAAGTGCTGAAGTAGCCCCAAGCCCGGGCTGTAATAACACTGTGGCTTGTGAACTTGGCTGTGCACTGCTTCTCACCAGTCTCATGCTTTTGAGCACTGCCTCCCTTCTCCGAGCCACAGCTGCTGCCTTGCTGGAAGAAGCTTCGCTGGGCACGGTCTCTGTCCTCAAGAACACGGTTGATCAATTAGAGTTCAAAGGCGGAAACAAAAGTATCCTTTATAGACCTTTAGAGTATCCTTAGAGAAAACCACACTAGGAAGATCATTCTAATGAAGGAGTAGCCAGGGGAGGACTGATAAGTGCCAAGTTTTAAGGTCTTCCTAGAAACACAATATAAAATCATTTGACGAGTATTATAATTGTACTATTGTATGATATAATCGCGACTATGATATTGTAAACCCTATTCTTTTCCTATCTTTTCTTCTGCCTGCACGACTAAACATTTGCTATAATCAACTCATTGTTTAAAAGACTCATTTTTCTTTTTTTATTTTATGTGTATGAGTGTTTTGCATGTATATATGTATTTCACATGTAGAGGCCGGATGAGGGCACAGCATTCCCTGGTGTCAGAGGTTTGGACAGTTCTAAGCTGCCATGTGAGTGCTGGGGGTTGAATCTGGGAGCTCTACAAGAGCACCAAATACCCTACATGCTGAGCCATCTCTTCAGCCCCTCTGTGCATTTGTTATCAGTCCAGTTCTCAACAGGGAGTTCAAGTGTTCGAGGTGGGTAGGTGAGAAACAGTCTTAACTCTTTCCATGAAACAACGGTCCAGACACATTCACTTATTGACCTAGTAATTCTAGCTATGCTGGCAATCTAAACCTGGGAGTCGACCTTAAAGCCACAAAGTCACACACACCACACAGTCTCCATTACCCGAAGCATAATAGGAACGGGGTAATTAGCCAGTGATTGGGTTTCTGACAAACAGTACCCTAAATTTTACATCGAGATTATGTGGATTGGCACTTTCGGCAATCCAATCAGCCAGATGATTAGTGTCTTCCTTTCTTGTCACGCTTGCTACAAGCTTTACACAGCAAATTATATAATGTAGAACCCAGTTGCAATCACTTACTAGGGTTAAAGAATTAAAGCAGTCGTTTGATTTTATGCACATAAACCATTGCACATTTAAGAGTTTCCTATGGCTTACAATCACTGCTGAGACTATATGGAATGAACTCCCAGGAATGTTTCTATCGAGCATGTTCACATGCCCCCTCATCCTTCCACGCTCTGACTACAAAGTAGCTGTCCTCAGTGGCTCTGCCCAGAAGCCACTGCTTTAACTCCTTCCTCATTCCTTTCCCCTGTGAAAATGACAGATCCTTAAGACACAAAATAATACTGTTTCTTTTGGTCCTTCTGACACTGTTAGCTTCTCTCTGAAGAAACAGACAATAGAATAGATGAGGAAATATTCTGATTTTGAGTAGCCCTTTAGACATAGTTTTTATTCCCTACACATTAAAGAAAATGTGAAGTTGCGATGAAATTAGTTGGGTCAGTTTATCTGTGAAAACCATTTTATTGTTTATTGTTTGAAAGTGGGAAGGATAAAATCATCCTTTTCCATTAAATTTTTTTCCACGCAATATATTTTGACCATGTTTTTTTCTTCCCCTAACTCCTCCAAGATCCTAACTACCCAAGACAAGAAAGAAAGGAACAGCTCAGATCATGCCTGAGAACAGGGAAGGGGACAAGGGGGCAGAAGAGGAGAAAAGCAGAGAGACAGGGAGGCAGGAGGCAGGAGGACAGGGGCCAGGAGGGCAGGGGGCAGAGGGACAGGAGACAGAAAGGCAGGGTACAGGAGGACAGGGGAACAGGGGGCAGGGGGTAAAGGGGACAGGTGGCAGGTAGAGGGGAGCAGGCCCAGGGAGCAGGGAATGTGGCTTAGCCAACATCAGACACAAAACAGTGTAGCCAGAAACATTGCTAAATTCATCATCTAATAATGTGTTGATGAGCTTTTCGGTTAATCTTCACACATCATTATCAAGCATTTGCATCTGCCTTCCATATGCAAGCTCGAAGAGCTGCCAGCTGTTTGCTAATAGTCTACACAAACACTAATGTAATATCATATTGTTAATGATTAAAGCATTAGTTCTCCATGCTATTTCTTTCTAGGATATTCTGGAGAGAGTTTTTTTGTTTTGTTTTGTTTTTTTAATGCAGGATAGGTCTGGATACGAAGCTGACTTTGACTTTAGGGATCCTCATGCCTCAGCCTCCTAAATCTTTGGGTTTTACAGTCACACCCATCAGAGCTGGCTGAAGAGGTCATGCTTTAAAAAAATAACAAAGCAGAACACTCCTTGTCTGTGAAGATGCTGAAGTCACAATACCCTTTAATCCGCAGGTGGGCTCCTTTGTCTCTGGACTCCTGTACACGACGTGAGGGTGGTACCCTTCCTCAGTCAGCGGATGCTTTTTAACAGGCTCAATGAAAAAGTCTCCATGTGGTAGGTGGAAAACTCCAGTCTGTAAATATATTCAATAAGAGGGTTTATTTGAATCAACTCTGCAAAGAAAATTACTAAAATGAAACATTACGTAGCCCTTGATAATCTCTGGAAATCCCCAAACCAGTGTTCTCAGACTCCGATTCACACAAATAGTTGGATCAAATGTATTTTTTTGATCACAAGTGTTAAATGGTTGGTCATGGATGCCTTTGAGATGCTAATGAATATGTCCACATGTCCACATGAATCCAAAATGTCACATGCAGTTGTTCAGGTTTCTGAATCTTCCTTAGAACAACTGCTGGACATCTATGAACCAGCCAGTGCCACTGCACACACCCAAGGAGTCCATACACATGCCCTCAACCCCCTGATAACAGAACATTTTTCCGTGGGCGATAATACGACCATACAGTCACCCAGTTGCTTTCCTGGATGTGTCTAATTCCTTACTCAGGCAAACAAACGTACTGTTAAGTGTTTGCTCCAGCAGATAGCCCTCTGTCATGTTCCAAGCAAAGAGGCTGTTCTTATTCATGGATATGGGGCTCAGTTCTATAGCTCAGAATGCTGGCCCATGAGAAATTCAATTGATCTGTAAGTGCAATTCTTTCTACTCGCTTTCCCTAAGGAAAACTTCTTAGCACCCATTTGAGGTCCTTAGCAAAGTCCTTGCTGTCAGGCATGGTGAAACATGCCAGTTATACTTAGCATATACTCATACGCATGAGTTTGATGTCATCTGGGCTACAAAACATCTCAAGATTCCAATCCCATCATGCGTGAAACAAAGGGTCCACCACTGAGAGTGACCTGTTTTATACCAAGGTTATAAGAACACTAGACCCTGGAATGAAGCTGGGCTCAACCCGAACTGGCCCCTCACTTAGGATCTTGGGTGAATGATCTGCCCAGTTCCTCAGATCTCAGCTGAAACATGGGGATAATTACAGATTATTGTAAAAGGCAAATGAGAGTCTCTCTACAGGACTTCTGGAGGAGGGCAGGGTCTTACCTTGCATTATGCTCTTTCCAGACTCTGACAATGTCTTTTTACAGTATCAGGATTATAAACATGGGGACTTAGGGACACTGGGAAAGGTGTCCGGGTTCCAGCTCCTCACTCCACCCATCTCAGCCTAATGCCTCTCAACTCAACAGACGAGACTAGTTGACCAACCCAGGCAAACGGGAGGCAAGGTAGGCTCTTCTCCGTTTGGGTGTCCCTCTAAGTTCCTCTTTCTCTTCTGCTACATATCACTGTAGACAGGACTATAGCCAGACCTCAACACTAGTCTTGCAAATGGTTTTCTGTTTTGATGCTAACCTCAAAATATTCTTAGTATGAAGAATGATATTGCGGAAATAGCCTACAAGATGATTTACCTCTAACCTCCGGCTTGTTTTCAGTCTGATATCTCCTAAGAGAGATGAACTTTTTTTTTTCTCTGTAGCTTTGTCTGAGAAGAACTTGTGTGACAGAAATGACTGACAAGGCCCGGAGAAGAGCACCAAGTAATTGCAATAAGATAGTGGCAACAGGCTCCATGCATTACGGAGATTTGGTTCCATTTTTGCCGTGAGTCAGAAACCAACAAGAGAGAGGAAAGCCTGCCTCTTGCTAATGAGGCTCATTTGTGTCATAGCAAAAACAGCAGAATCCAGGGCTCCTCAGGGAGCCTGGGCCCTGTGGTCATTTGTGCACTGTTATCAACCTAATACTAATGTCCCTGAAGGAAACAATCACAGAACCACCAAGGAAGGCTAATCGAGAATTCTTCAGACTCCAACTTTGGATCAAATAGTAGAGAAGAAACAAACAGAATCCACCTGATAGCCTGACTGTTCTAAGAGCAATAGGACCAAGAATGCCTGATGGTCACACATTTTCCTAAAAGTGGCCTTACATTTGCATTCCTCCATGGGGTTATCCCTGCAAGTACACACGTGCACACATACACACACACACACACACACACACACACACATCGACATACACACACAGATACACATACACACAAAGACACACACAGGCATACACACACAGGCATACACATACACACATCGACACACACAGATACACATACACAGACACACACACAGGCATATACATACACACAGACACACACACAGGCATATACATACACACAGACACACACACAGGCATATACATACACACAGACACACACAGGCATATACATACACACAGACACACACAGGCATATACATACACACAGACACACACAGGCATATACATACACACAGACACACAGGCATACACAAACACACACACATCATCATTATCATCATCTTATCTGTCTCAATAGTTCACAGAGGCTGGAAGGAGCCTCTGGAGAGCCATTAATTCCCCAGGGGAGGGGAGTAAAAGACCTGTGAGTGTGCAGTTGGGGCTGCTAGTTGCAAGACCCACTGAACAGGGTCGTGGAAAAGGGGGAGGCAGGAGAGAGGATGAAGACACATCAGTGGTACGCGGAGCAGAGTAGGGGTGTTGTGCACTGTGTCTTCCGAATCACAAATACACACATGTGTCTGTGATGCCCAGGAAGTCCAGTGCCCCAGTGTATTGGTCTCTTCTTTGTAGATGTCCAACTACAGTTGGCTCCCAATGGGAGGGCTGGCTTCACACTTTGCCTGAAGCAGGCTATCCCGAAAAATCATCTATTTTCAGCTGACTCTGAATGGACAAAGCCACCTGCATCCCGGTCTCCCTACAGTTCATTTCCTTCTCCTACATTTCAAGGGGATTGTGGGAACAAGTGACAAGACACATGAATTCACTGGTCAGAGGAACCTATGCAGAACAATGCCCTGGCTGCAGCCCACAGCAGATTAATTCTCCTTCCCTTCTCTGTCATGTTTTCCTCTTCCTTCTTTGTCTACCAGCCTCGGAACACTGCTAACTCACTTGTGGAAATCAACTCATCTGCTTTAACTAACTTAGAAATACTTGTGGATGCTTCCAAACACCACGACCCTTTAAAGGTGATTTAAATAATTTTTATAGCATTGCAAACATGGAAAGATGTGCACGAACCATAACTGGCAAGGCACCGTATATCTTTCCTAAAGGGAACAATCACATGAAGGAAAAGATGATTATCGTCAGCCAAGAAGTTTCCTGTCCCCCTTTGTCATCAACAGCACCCTCAACGGACATGTCTGACAGTAATCAATCAGTTTTTTTTTTCATTCTCATGGTTTTTTTTTATATTTAAAAATTTCCATCTCCTTCCCTCCTCCTCCCCCTCCCTCCGCTCCTCCTCCCTCTTCCCGCCCCTCCTTCTCCCCCTTCCCTCCCCTTCCCTCCACCCATACCTCCCCTCCCTCCCTCTCAAGGCCAAGGAGCCATCAGGGTTCCCCACTCTATGCTAAGTCCAAGGTCCTCCCAACTCCCCCCAGGTCCAGGAAGGTGATCGACCAAGCTGAGAAGGCTCCCACAGAGCCTGTCCATGCAGAAGAATCAGAGCCCAGCGCCAATGTCCTTTGCTTCTCAGTCAGGATAGCCAAAAAAATCTTATACAATAAAGGTACTTCTGGAGGCATTACCATCCCTGACTTCAAACTCTATTACAAAGCTACAGTATTGAAAACAGCTTGGTATTGGCATAAAAACAGAGAAGTTGACCAATGGAATCGTATAGAAGACCCGGATCTTAAACCACAAACCTACGAACACCTGATTTTTGATAAAGGAGCTAAAAGCACACAATGGAAGAAAGAAAGCATCTTCAACAAATGGTGCTGGCATAACTGGATGTCAACCTGTAGAAGAATGAAAGTAGATCCGTGTCTATCACCATGCACAAAACTCAAGTCCAAATGGATTAAAGACCTCAATATTAATCTGAACACATTGAGCTTGATAGAGGAGAAAGTGGGAAGTACTCTACAACAAATGGGCACAGGGAACCGTTTCCTGCGCATAACCCCAGCTGCACAGACATTAAGGGCAACATTGAATAAATGGGACCTCCTGAAGTTGAGCAGCTTCTGTAAAGCAAATCAATCAGTTTTAAGTCTACATTTAATTTCAAACCACATCTCAGATTCAGACATCGGTGAGATAAGGATAACGTAATGGCCCTTATAATCCACACCCCGAATGTACAACATTGTCAAATCTAAATAACTCTCCACACATCTGGAAGCGACATTTTTCTGATCTTCTTTGTTCTCCATGGGAAAAAAAACCCTTCCCAGAGGACTAAGACAAGGCAGGACCAGAGACACCACACTGACTGGTGGATGATCCCTGAGGACTAGACACACAACGGGATGGCAGAAAAGTCCCAGTGGAGCAGAAATGATACAAGCCTGAGTCTTCCTTTCTACTAGGGCCTTCCTGCAGGAGCTCCCCTCTAAATATTCAGCACAGGGCAGGAGGCAGACTTTTAGGCCATACCTTAGGAACAAGCAAGAGCAGTTTCTAAGCTGAGATTTCTTCAAAAAAGATTGACATTATCAGTTAGTTTTCCAGGCTCCAGGTCCACCAAGCCATAGCCTCTTCTTCTTTGCTATTAAATATAAATTCTGGGTTTTTTTCCACTTAAAAAAGCCAGACTTGGGGGACAAATAGACTTGAGTTCACCATTCAACTCCAGCAGGAAGAAGTAATACATCTTTTTACAAGTAATTTGGGTCCTTCTGAGTCCCTGGCCTCATCTGTCAAGTTGGGATGGTGGCATACTTTCTGCTGAGCAGTTACACTAGGGAACTAATGAAGTAACGCAGGAAAAGTTTCTCTAAATCACATCTGGCCTTCAGTAAATGTCTCTCTGCAGATTTTCTCACACTGACAGCACCTCCTCCATGACTAGGTCATTCATTTCTCATCCTGGGATATGTGTGACACAGCTATTCACGTTTGGAGACAGTGTTTGGTTCTAGAAAGAAAAATACCCTGCTCGTAAAAAGGTAGAAGAGCTAGCTATCTCGAAAAGATCTTCGTTTCTTACTTGGTAATACATGGAACTAAATGTAGTTGTCCTGTCGTGATTCTTGAGCGCTCTTCCCATAGGTTCACTATTGTTTGTTCATAAAAGGAAAAACTGGAATGGATTTAAAGACAAAGCAAAACAAAAAGCCACCCATTCAGTCATTGAAGTGGGTCTTCAAAGACTAAGAATGCAGTCAGCAAACAGAAGAAGACATCAGGAGATGCTCTGGTCTGGGCTTCTTGAATCTTAGTATGCTAGAGAGTGTTATGGGAAACTTATTTAAAATTAAATTTAAAATTTAATCCTACAGAGGACCAAATTCCATTCCCATCATCCACTTGGTGGCTCACAACCATGTGTAACTTCAATTCAATGGAATCTAATTCCTTCTTTTGGCTTCCATGGGCCCCAGGGACACTCGTGGTAGAAATACATACATGCAAACAGAATACATAGTCATGAATTAAATTGAATAAATAATCTTTTAAAATGTATGGGCCCTTAAGCCCACCTCAGAACTCGGTAGATGTGGTTGAACACCCCAGGGTCCACAGAGCAAGCATCTGATACATCTAAACCATGTATTAGGCAGGCAGTGATGGTGCACACCTTTAATCCCAGCACTTGGGAGGTAGAGGCGGGCAAATCTCTGCAAGGTTGAGGCCAGCCTGGTCTACAGGAGCTAGTTCCAGGACAGGTTCCAAAGCTACAGACAAACCCTGTCTTGAAAAAAGAAATACAAAAAAAAAAAAAACATGTATCACAGTTTGGAAAGCACTGTACTCTTCCATTATATGGTGTTTGATTGCTTTTTATCTTCTTTACTTCCATCTGGTATAAAACCAAAGATGTGTGTAAAACCCAGTTTGTTGTGCTTTGATCAAAAATATCTGAAATCCACCCTCAACCCCAGGCTTGTGTTTTTGAACACCTGTTCCCCAGCTAGAGGCACTACCTGGGTAGGGCATGGAACTTTGGGAGGTGGGACATAGCTAGTGGAGGTAAATCACTGGGGGAGGGTCTTTGGGGGCTATAGCCAACGTTGGTTATTATCACTATCTCTTTGCTTGTTGGTCCATTTTGGTATGCATAACCTCTGTCCAAACCTCCACCAAGATAAACTGACTGCTCCACTATGCCTTCTCTGCCATGATAAACAGAAACTTTCTGGAATCTCTCTCTCTCTCTCTCTCTCTCTCTCTCTCTCTCTCTCTCTCTCTCTCGTGTGTGCGTGTGTGTGTGTGTGTGTGTGTGTGTGTGTGTGTGTGTGTGTGTGTGGTGACTAACCTTGGTTATCAACTTTACACATCTGGGAAGAGGGAATCTCAACTGAAGAATTGCATTGCCTCCATCAGACTGGCCTCGGGACAGGTCTATTGGGGGCATTCTAACTGATCAGAGAGCCCATGCTACTGGGGGCAGGACAATCCCTAGGCAGATGGGTCTAAGAAGGTAGCTGAACGTGAGTCTGGGAGTGGGGCATTAACAGAATTCCTCCATGGATTCTCTACCAGTTTCTGTATTCAGGTTTCTGTGTTGACTTGTGTAAAACCATAAACCTATTTCTGCACTATGTTGCCTTTGGTCATGGTATTTAGCACAGTCAACAGAAACAAAACTAAGATAGTGTGCATGTATTTGTGTGTGTGTGTGTGTTGTGTGTTTCCTCCATTAAGCTGGTTGTGCTAGGCATTCTGTCACAGTATCATGAAACTAACAAGTGCCATAGTAATAGCTCAATTAAAACCTTAGTTTACCTCAGTCGCAAGAAATGTCAAGTATGACAGTGGCTAAATACAAGTTGTAAAAAAAGCACTCCAGGGTTGCAAGACCGCAAAGCCAGAGCCACAGCATCTCTGTAGATGAAGACTATTGACGGAGACCACTTGTTCATTTCCCAGCCTCGAAGACATGAATAATACCACAAAAACTATATTAATTACAACACTGTTTGGCCAATAGCTTAGGCATATTTCTAGCTAACTCTTACATCTTATATTAATGCATTTCTATTCATCTGTGTATCGGCACAGGGCTGCAGCCTACCTACCGGTAAGGATCTGGTACCTATCTCCTTCGGCAGCTACATGGTATCCCCTTACTCGGTCTATTCTCTCTCCGTATTTCTCTCCGGATATCCCACCTGCCTTTGCTCTGCTAAGCCATTGACTAACACAGCTTGATTTATTAACCAACAATAATAAAACATATTCACAGCATACAGAGGGAAATCCCATATCAGAAGACAGTGCAATGGTCTTCCCCAAAAGTCTGAAAATATTCTGGCAAATAGATGTCCTAGCTGACTAAGCATTGCAGATCTGAAATATGAAACCATTTTGTTTAAAGAAGAAAATGGGAATTCTGAAGGCACCCTGCACATAAATGCGGAAGTGCCCCTCTGAAATCACCCTGAAAGGACTTTTTTTTTTTTTAGATTGCAAACTGCATTCCTATGTAAGCTAAAAAAAAAAAAAAAGTCACTGTAGAAATGGCTAAAATCTCTATAGAACTGCTCCCAACACTGCCCTCCAGCAGAGGTAAGACCCTCACAGGTGGCTCCACCCTTACAAAACAGTCTTCCTTGTTCTGAACAAAAGATGACACAAGAGAGTTAGAGTCACCCAGACACACCCTCTTCTCCCAATAAATAATCCAACAAAAAGGCTTCTGCATCTACGAATTTCTCCGTGTCGAATTTTATTTTTAAACAATCTCAATTAGTCATCTGCTTGCCATATCTCCCCAGAAAAAATGAGGAGCCCAACAAAAGCAAAAGCGGAAAAATTGCTAGCACACCGGAAGCCAGAGAAATGAGTTATTAGAGAACAATGGGAGGAAACTGCGAACTAACAGTGCTCTCTCTCCTGCGGGATCAGAAAGCCACTCGGTGACTTCAGCCTCATGACACAGCAGGTCGACATTTTCAACTCAGAAGCCACCCTTACTGCGAGAACACAAAGTTCTCCCTGAGATATAACGAAAACATCCCTGCTCTGCCTTCCCCTATCTCGGTGTGGAACGCTCCCACCCCTTCCGAGAAGAACGCAACAGCCATGAATGGCAGTGACTGTGACAGAGGGGCACCCCCTCGCTCACGGTGACACCAGAGACACAGCATTCCCGGAGGTTTAATGATGACCCTGGCAAAGGAGATGGCCCCTGGTGGCCCAGTGATGAGCACAAACCAACCCTGAGGGGCTCGGGTGGCACATTCACCTTCACCGTCACAGGGGTGACGATAATAAAGAAGGAGACTAATGTACAACATTAAAGTCCTGAATTCTCTTGTTAACAAATATGTATATCCATATAATAGTTGTAAATCAGAAGACAGGAAAATTCCTTTGAAGAGTTCTTTGTTTAGAGGAAAATCTCATGTACAGTTTCCAGAGCCTGCTCCTGTCACAGCTGTGGAAGAACAAGTGTGGCGTAGTTAGATGCCACCCTCCATGACCTCAAGGAGAGGTAGATTTAAGTAATTATACCGTTTTCTTTTTTTCCTCAATAAGCACAAATGAAATCATTCTACTTGAGTCAATATATTTTTAAGCCCATGAAGACAGGATTAAAGTACTATAGGTAAGGTAAATAGAAACTGGGAAAGTCTTGAATTGCTAAGGGGCTCCAACCAATCCAGGTGGAATCAAATGGGCAGCTGACGATAAAGATGCCCGAGAGGGGGTAAAAGGAGGCAGAAGGTAGAAGACATTCACTACAACCAAAATAAAAGATTTGAAAGAAGCATGTGGAGACCTTTCTGTTGGAGGATGGTTGAAGAAGTGCACTATAAACCCTTTATTTATTCACCCATCAAGGCTTCAGTGAAGTACATATTGCTTTCTTGATATCTCCGTGTGGTTGGTGGTACTCCATCTTAAGTCAGGAGTAGTAAACAGAGGACAATAGCTGAAGCAACACACAACAAGAACCTTTCTCTCTTTGAGAAGGTAAGATTATCTTCTTGACCTAACAGTTGCCTCTGTGTCTTAACTTTACTTCCCATTGTTGTGATACATTACCCAGAAAAAGCAACAGAAGGAAGACAGGGCTCTTCCTTTTGGCTCACACTTCCATGTTACAATCCATCACTGAGGTTAAATCCAGATGGCAGGAATATGAAACAATAAATCACATTACATCCATGGTAAACAGCAGAGAGCAATGAATTGTGGCATACTTGCTTGAGATCCTGACTAGAGATTGGTGCCACCCACAGTGGTAAATTTACTCCCCTCAATTAAGCAACCAAGATACTTCCCCCAACAGAAATTCCAACCTCATCTAGATAATCCCTCACTGAGAGTCTCTTCCTAGGTGTTTCAAGATTGTGCCATCATCAATTAAAGCTACCCATATCTGGAAGAGTGTCCTGAGCTCAGGAGGAAGGAGCCCAGCTTTTCATGGAGCTGGACTAAAGGCTTAGCTAAGACAAAGCAAACCCATGGGGAGGATGAAGAGCAAATTCAGAGCAAGTGGTGGTTGGAAATTAGAATTCTAGGATTGACATTAGTGACCTGAATGAAATGGAGGAAAATTTCCTCTACTCCACTGTCTCAGAGGAATTCAGTTAATTACTGTAGCGAAAACTCTGTCGAGGATCTCAGTTCACGGTGGTGGGATCACATGACAGAGGCCGTTCACATAACGCTGACAAGGAAGTGGGAACCAAGGACTGGTTTATAACCTTCACAGGCCCTGCCTCTTAAAGGATCCGCAGCCTTCAAAAATAGCCTCAGCAATAGGGAACACATGCTAAAAATGAATCTGTGGAGAGAATTCCAGATTAAATCCTAACAGTGTTTAATCCATGGTGAAAAGCAGAGAGCAATGAATTAATGCGTGCATGCTTGAGCTCCACTCTTACATAGCTCACAGGTCCCCTTCCTAGAGTATGATGCCACCCACCGTGTTAAGTTTACAAACTTTACAGAAATTTGCTATGCAAGTCAGGTGTTTAGGATGAACACAGTTCCCCCAAGATGTGACATCCTATTACCCCAAACTTGCAAATGTTACTTAACACAGCACTACTTAACACAATAGTTGGCTGGTATAATTAAATAAGGACCCATCTGGAACAGAGAAATTGCCCTGGATTGTCAGCATTGAGTAGTGTGCTCTGAGGAGCCTTGAAGAGGGCAGGCAGGTCAGAGTGCACAGAGTGCACACTCAGAGATATAATGACCGAAGAGAGTAGAGTGGGCTTCAGCTGTTCTGTGCCTCAGTGCTAGCGGTAATTCATTATAGCACCCTAGGAAAGTAAACAGGTGAGCAAAGTCACACAAAGGGAAGCCTGGAAGGTTAAGGGTCCAGAAGGACAGTACACTCACTGGTCGTGACCCACAAAGGTGCTCTTCACATTGAAATCCCAGCACTCACAAGAAAGTGTTCTAGGGTAGTTAAAGTTTTCCTATGTTGAAAACATTCAAATATATTAAATCCTATGTTATTCTCCATCAATTGTTCTCCCCCCCCCCTCTCTCTTTTCTTTCTTTCTGCAGCACTGAGGATAGAAGGCAGGGCCTTACTTGTGCTAGGTAAGAACTCCACCACCAAGCTACAACTTCAGTCCACACCCCATTTATTTGAAATTCTGATTCCAACACACTAAATTATTGCCATGACCAAGTAATGGACTCCAACCTGCAGATTCAAAATCGTCGATATAGTGAGTGCTGGGAGCTTGTGTTTTAGAATTAAATACACATTTACATTCTTATCGTGCCGCTGTGCTGTCTTGCTGTGTGTCCTTGGTCACACCAGGGGACAGGGTGGAAGCACGCTGGAGCAACTGTTAAGAGTGAATTGCGCATTAAAAAGAAGCACGTATGTCAGTGCCTGACACTTAGCATAGATTCAGAAACAAACCTAGTTCTTATGAAGTCAGAAAAGCTTAGTTAGCATTGCTTGAATTTCAAAGGCTCCATCTGCCAGCTGTTAAGGACCTTTCTCCTCACCTCCATTCACCCACACCCCCGAGGGCACGTCCAATGAAGACCCACACAATCTGAAGTCATCCATTCCTGCTAAATTGTCCTGACTGCTAGAAGCCTCTGTCTGTTATGGCATGAGATTCTGTTGCCCTGTGACTTCCACTCATCCTCTTAGTCCTGCCCTCTGGAATGACACCAGAATGTGCCCATTATTTTATCTGTAACATCAATTTAAATTCATTGTATGCATTTGCATGTGCTTCCGAGTTCTCTCTCTTTGGTCTCAAGACCTCCATTTCCTTTCACACGCTGTCACTGGTCATTGTGCTAATTCTTTAGCAGCCTTGTTCTTCTCTTCAGAGCACATCACAGCTTAGCAATGACTCTTTCAAAGGCGCACCAGGTTTGGAGATGGGGAGGCCAGCATACCAATGCCATAAGTAAATTAAATAGTGGAGAATGTGTGTGTGTGTGTGTGTGTGTGTGTGTGTGTGTGTGTTTCCTTCACAGAAATAAAATTCTTCAGGGAAGAAACTGGTTTGCAAACAGTTTGATTGAATCAGAAGGACTTCATCCCCTAACAACAACCAAAACTGATCTATTGTTTATTTTCTTCACCATACAACCTGGGATCCAGGAATGAGCTTCAGGATTGGAGAAAGGAGACACTGACAGCATTCACGGTGAAAAGGCTCAAACTCCCTGAAGTTTAATGATTTTTTCCCTTAAGGTTGCACATTGATTAACGTTCATTGGAGTTTAACTGTCACGCTATTCTTAGTGTCCTGTCAGCGTCGAAGTGGGGACACTGTGTGAACAGTTACGTCAGGACCATTTGGATTATGAGCAAGTACCACAGGATAGCCCACAGCACAGCAGTTATGTCTCCCTGCAAGCAGGGTATGAGTGCCACATATATCAATTTGAGGGGGCATGGAAGGAGTTGAGGAAAAGGGGTTAAGAGAGACTAGAGGGAGGAAAAGAAAGTGATAAAGTGATATAATCCTATTTTACTTTAAAACTTATTTTAAATACCAAGTTTTAACACACACACACTCAGTTCATCTCTAATATCTAGTCACCAGTTTGTCCAATGATATCATTTACTAGAGTTTCCCAGATGAAGAAACCGAGGCCAAGCAAGAAGAAAGGGGATTATAATAGATGAGAAGGAAGAAATTCCTCTGGAAAAGAGAGGAAAGGAAAAGGAAGTTAACACAAATCATGAGAATGGTAAGAGAAGTAAAGATGGACCAGATTTTCTTTTGAGTTTTATTACTGTGTACTACTTCCATAAAATGATAGGTTCGAGGAACAAGTTCTTAACCCATAGATAATGAGCAGAGAGAGATTGGGCTCCTTATAAAACAAAAAGAAAGCCATCTTGTCAGCGGCAGTAAAATGCCGTGGGAGGCAGTTACCCCACACAGGTCGGTTGTTCAAGAGCAAGCAGGTGTCCGGCAGGAAGAGCAGAGCTGGCGGCCTGCACTCTGCTAGCGTGCATTGCTCCGGGCTTCCCCCTCCAATTCCCTTCCTCCCTTCAACCATCGCTCTTCTGCCCATGAAGGATGAGGAAGCCCAGACTTTTCATTTTTTTAAGTCCATGTCTAAGCAAGAAGGATGATTTAAAAAATACAATTGCTAGCTACCGAGGAGGTAATAACAGCATTAAGCTTTTGGAAGCATGAGGGTTTTCACCCACATTTCAAACATGCTGCAGGACTGTATTTTGCATCCTTTATGATTTTAAATGCATTAAAACACAAGCTGTACTTGCTGTACAGAACACAGTTATGCCCATTTAAGACTCATCATTTAAGTTCAATATTCCTGGTTACTTAGTTTTACATGCCCATGCCTTTTTTTTATATAGCACATTTAAGTTTTCCCTATAATTTACTGGCTACAAATGACCTCTGTGGGGAAATAAGATTCCATTCAAAACAGTGCTCAGAAACATTTAATGCCATGATAAATAGTTGTACAAATTGTTATATAGCAAAGTTCACATAATTAAGAGACAACTGAAATGTAGACAATATGTGTGTAGTTAAATGTCCTCCCTTCTCTCGTGTCTAGTGAGGATGCGCATGCTTAGGATTACTGCAAATGAAGGTGACCAGAAGATCAGAGGGATCGAAACAATCGCTAGACTGAGAAAAGCTGCTCCAGGGTTGTTGACTTTGTGAAGGTAAATGGAGGCCATAGGCCGTGGAATGCAAATGACCCCCAAAGCTGGAAAAGGCCAGGATTCTTGCCAGGAGTCTCCAAAAGCAACCCTTTGATTTTGGTACACCGAGATCCATTTCCAATTACTGAACTGCAGAACTATAACATACTAAACCTAGGTTGTTTGGGTGATACAACCTGTCTGAGTAGTTAAATGAGGGTTAGGACACTAATGAAGTATGGATTAGATACACGGAATGCAAAAGGAGGGATGAGGCCACCCAGCATTAGGGCAACATCAGTTGTGGTTTTTCTGCACGAGCCCTACCCAAGACTGGCTCCATCAATATTTCCTCATAGATAGGGGAGGGCCCATAAGGAACCGCCCCTCCCTGAGGTACTGCTGAGAGTTCGTGGTTGTTGGGGGAAGGATGTTTTCTTCAGTATTGTAGCCACTGGTATGTTGTCCTCATTCCTGTAAACAGCCTTCTATCCATGTTCCAGCAAAAAGCCCTAATTAAGCTCAGTGAGGTCGATACACAAATAAGACATGAAAGCAGATGGGAACTTGTGAGAAGCAGGGTAAGAGGGGAATGGGAGGAGAAAAGACTAAAAAATCATATAAATGTATAAACTGTTGATAGAAAACATTTTTTAGATTACCTAAACCTAAATAAAGCTAGTAGCCAGCCTTGGGACTAATAGAACAGGCCAACTCTGTCCCCTGGAAATTTTAGCTACTTGAACTAGTCCAAATGTTTGAAAGAACTGAAGATGAAGCCATGTGTTTCCCCGTAACAACCAGGAACAATGACATTTTGAGTTTGTCTTAGTAAGGGGTTCTATTGCTGGGCTTAAGTCATGACCAAAAGCAACTTGGGGAGGAAAGGGTTTATTCCATCTTACAGGTGATAGTTCATCATCTAAGGAAGCTTGGGCAGGAACTCAGGGCAGGACCCTGGAGGCAGAAACCGGTGCAGAGGCCATGGAGAGTTCTGCTTACTGACATTTTCCTATGGATTGCCCATTTGCTTTCTTAAAGCACTGAAGACAGGCGTCCCAGAAGTAGGACTGTATACAGTGAGCTGGGACCTCCCAGACCAATCATTAGTTATTCTGAACCACAGACTTGTCCACAGGACAACTGGTCGGGGCTTTCTCCTCAGTTGAGATTCCCTCTCCCAAAATGTCAAGTTGACATAAAGCTAGCCAACACAGAATTCATCTCAAGCCCAAGATTTTTGCCAAAATCATTACAGTAACTACTAAGAGGAAATTACCAAGATAGCCAATACTGAAAAACAGTTCTTAATCTTCTGGGAAGCAGAGTAAAGATAGGAAGGCCCTGGGATAGTTGATTCCGTATCATTAATGGACTTGAGGGATGGAAAGACGTGACAGGGAGGTTGTGCAATGGGGTATGCAGAGGCCTGTTCTAGTATGGGCCTTTCACATGTTATCAGTCCCCTTGGGTCCTAGGCTTGTAATTGAACCCTGCAAATGGGAAAACCTCTCCTACTGTAGGGTATTTATCTTGCTCTCCTCACATGACTCTATATTGGGGCATTGCACTCTCTGCTATGTATCCTGGACTCTCTTACCAACATCTAACACCCTTACCCACACCTACCCATCTCACACCTGTCCCCCCACACACAACAAGCAGTCTGGGCAATACATACATGCATCGGGCAATACATACATGCATCGGGCAATACATACACACATCGGGCAATACATACACACATCGGGCAATACATACACGCATTGGGCAATACATACATGCAATGGGCAATACATACATGCATCGGGCAATACATACATGCATCGGGCAATACATACATATGAACTAATGGGCCAGGCAGTGTTTAAAAGAATACAGTTTCCGTGTAATTATTTCGGGTGTAAAGCTAGCCGGGTGGCGGAACGCAGCCCCGCCGCTCTCACTACATACATGCATTGGGCAATACATACATGCATCGGGCAACACATACATGTATTGGGCAATAAATACATTCATCTACAAGTAGTGTACATGTGTATCCCCCTTCCTTTCAGCTCATCAGTCACAACAATGTATTTCCCACAAGTCACATTATGCTCCAATGATAGTTTCCCCTCAAATAATCACATCCATTGGACGTGGCAGACAATCGCTTTTTTTATGCTATGACAACCATCTGACAAATTCTCATCATGGACAATATGATCATCATTCCAAAGATTCCAGAGGGACCTTACCAGAACATTCTGGCTGGCCTCAAGGGCATTTAGAGGAAATGCCTTGTATGACAGGCCTTGCCTTGATTGTTTCCAAGTTTGAACTAAGGACAGGAAAACTTGAAATCCCTTGGGAAACATGAGATCCCATTCAGATCAAGTCAGAGCCTTCCTTGAGCCTCCTGGGAGACTGGGGGCGGGGGCTGTGCACAACCTTTCCTGGCATTTAGGAGTAACTTCTCCTCTGCTCTCTGGGTAGGGAGGACTCCTCAGAACCTGTGATTTGCTTTGTCTGAAGACACATAGAGAACTCCAACCCTCATGATTATGTGCCCACAGCTTTCTGGAGCTTTAGAGGTATATAGAGATGTGTGTAAAACATCCTTCTCAAACCTATCTGGTCTCTGCAAAGAATCTTCCTTCTACTGGGCCAGGAGACGGTGAGAAAAATGGCATTTCAAGTTCCTACTCTCACATTCTCCCATCTTCTCCCTGCACATGTGTACACAGTTGATGTTACCTTAAAAAGGAAACAGTGGTCCCACCTGGGGACCCCTTCTATCATGGCCTCCTTTCCTCTCCATCGGAGCACTTACTACAGTGTATAGAGTGCATGTGATTGCCAGAACAATCTCCGTTAATGCCGTGCTCGGAGCAGAATTTCAGTGCCATGGCGGATGTTTTCATCTATTTGCTCAGTGTTATCTCTGCATTGCTTAGCAACCGTCCCAACACATTGAAGGTCCTCAGTACACACTGATGCTGAATAAATGACACTTAAAATCCTAATTATAATTTAGTCCCCATCTTAGAGGAAATAAGGAATTTGAAACTAAGGCCTTGGGACAGTATCACACTATGGTATTCAATATGAGGGAGTGGGTGGATCCTGGTTACTGCCTGGCGGCATACCTTGATAAACCAGAGGAAAAGGAGCTCGGGGCCTCAGTGACAAAGTAGAGAAGGGTTCCCAAAGAAATTAATCTCTCCAATCTGCCCAAAGGGTTCCTTCTTTTTTTATTTTCTTTAATATTCTAAATATCCTAAAATAATTAGTTTGCATTATCCAAGAATTTAGTTTAAAAAAAGAAATATTCACCTGGTGAAAACAGGGACAATGTTTAACAGGTACGATGCTTCAGTTGTAGAAGATGAAGGGCATGGGGGTAGATAGAGATCACAGAAACACAGAAAAGTGAACGGCTAACCCAGACCAAAGATGGAAAAGGTGCGGCCCTCACAGCCACCTGCCCCATTGCCACAGTGCCTACTGCATCGTGGAAAGTGGGGTTACACATTCCTGGCATCACCCCCCCCATTTTCACCCCACATTTCTGCCCACCTCACAGTCCATCTCTACAAGAAGTCTGGGGAGCCTCCTCTAGTTCCCCAAAATTGGTCATGTGAGATGAAAACCTTTGACCCCTGTGATCCAGATATAGCTTCTAAGCACGCATCAGCCACACCTGAGCTGGGAGCCTGTCTTAGGAATTGCTGTGAGGAAACACCATGACCAGAAAGCAAGCTAGAGAGGAATGGGTTTGTTTGGCTTACACTTTCATATCAAGGAAGGCTCTGACTTGATCTGAATGGGATCTCATGTTTCCCAGGGGATTTCAAGTTTTCCTGTCCTTAGCATGTTGGGGAAGAAATGGGTTGTTTGTTTGTTCATTTGGCTGGCTCTTCCACATCATAACCCATCATTGAAGGACTTCAGGACAGAAACTCCAACAGGGCAGGATCCTGGAGGCAGGAGCTGATGCAGAGGCCATGGAGGCTAGCTACTTACTGGATTCCTTCAGGGGACTTGCTCAGCCTGTTTTCTTACATACCCAGGACCTCCAGTCCAGGGATGGCGCCACCCACCAGGGACTGGGCCCTCCCCCACTGATCACTAATAGAGAAAATGCCTTACAGCTGAATCTCATGGAGGCATTTCTTCATCTGAAGCTCCTTCCTCTCTGCTGACTCTAGCTTGGGTCAAGTTGACAGACAGAACCAGACAGTGCAGAGCGCGAAGACTGAGCATATAAGTTATAGAATCAACCTGGACTCACAATAACACATGGCTGTACAAAGAAAAATGTGATGAATATATGGACACCATTCAGCCTTCAACATAAAACACTGAGACTTAAAGCGAAATCAGTGGGGGTGGGGTGTTACTAAGTGAAATGCCAGCTGCAGAAAAACAAATGTTACATGGTCCCTCTTATATGAGGGTGTTTTGTAAAGTCTGTAAGAGAACACAATAGTGACTACCAGAGGCTGAGAAAGGTTGGGAGAGAGGGGAGTTGGATACATTGATATCAGAACCTCATTAAAGAAAACAAAAATGTTCTAACATTCTACAGAACATCAGAGTGTACAGTTAGACTAACCTATAATACATTTTATAAAAGACTAAAAGAGAGATCGCAAGTGTTCTCAATACAAAGTAATAATGAGATAGAAATGTTAATTATCCTAATTTAGCTAGTACATACTGTATTTGTGTATTAAAACACTGAAGCAGAGTCTACAAATACCTCCAGCTGTGTGCTAGTGAAAACAGTCTCCAATGCTTAAGGAGACAAAAATGTTCTCTTTATTTCATCACCAGAGACTATATATACATACATACATACACACAAACACACACACACACACACACACACACACACACATATATATATATATATATTACACTGTGTCTCATTCATCTATACAATTGGGATTTTCTTTTTTAAATGGTGAGATTAAAAAGAGTTGGAGACAGTTTTTTTTTAAAGGGCCTTTTTGTGCACATGACAAAACACATTCCTGACTGAAAAATGAGATCATTCTATTCTGGGAATGCCCAAACTGTGACTGGAGGGCCTTGGGGGTAGTATGAGTTCTGTGTCAATGACAGGTCTGCCCCACTGCGAAGAACGGAGCTCAATCTCTTGATATTTTCATTGGATTTAATTCATTTTGAGCACCAGCTGCTTACAGCACATTAAAGATAAGCCCCGCCACATAAAAGGCTTGAGTTCTGCTTTTTACATGCACTAATGAATAACCCTACAGCAAAATGGACAGTGAGGAGTAGAGCCCTTGCTGAGGATATCTCTAGGAGACAGATTTCAGTTCTATCTAGGTAGGTGTTTCTATTGCTTCAATGAAACACCGTAACCAAAGGCGAGTTGGGGAAGATGGGTTTGTTTGACTTACACTTTCATATCATGGTTCATCTTCAAAGGAAGTCAGGACAAGAACTCACATGGGGCAGAAACCTGGAGGCAGATACTGATGCACAAGCCACAGAGGTATGTTACCTACTGGCTTGCTCAGCCTGCTTTGTTTCTTTCTTTGTTTTGTTTTTCAAGACAGGGTTTCTCTATAGCTTTGGAGATTGTCCTAGAACATGTCTTTGTAGACCAGGCTGGCCTCTAACTCACAGAGATCCACCTGCCTCTGCCTACTGAGTGCTGGGATTAAAGGTGTGCACCATCATCACCCAGTGGGACTTCTTTCTTACAGAACTCAGGACCACCGGCACAGGGATGGCACCACCCACAAATGACTGGGCCCTCCCCCATCAGTCACCAATTAAGGAAATGCTCTACAGCTTCCAGTAGAATAGATTGAAGGGCGTTTAAAGAGAAGACATCAAAGGTGAAAGCAATCTGAGATTCCTGGACACAAGAGCTGCTCTTGGTTAAATCTTCACCAACTAGTCTTCCTTTTCCTTCTAAGGGCAGTGTTTGCGGCTTGTAATTTTACGTGATTAACTTTTCAGCATTCAGGACTTGTCCCCTCCTGAATACAGGCTCAGCTCAGCACAGGAACCCTTGGCTACTCCTCAGTAACTGCTCTACTTGACACTACCACAGACTATATTCTTGACATTTTAGTAAAGCACGGTTTTCATTTTCAGCTTCAAGAATCATGGTCCCTTTAATTTGCATTCTCCCCACTCAAGAAATTTAAAGTGAGAAGTAAAATTAGCTTCATAATAATAATAATAATAACAACAATAACTTTGTCTGATAGGTAAACGGTGTTTTTCTGAAGTGGAAACCCACTGTCAGACAGTTTAAGGACAGGCACATGGTCTAGGTGCACATGAGTCTTCTCTAGAGCCTCTTCCATAACTTACTATGGCTTCAGAATCCTGGCAGTCAGGTCTCTTCTACCCTGTGAATTTATAGCCAGTAGAAAGAATATTACACTGACTCACATGACATCATAGTTCTAAGCGTGTGCCTAGAATTGGAAGAGAGGTGGCGTGAGCCACTCTCCTTTGTCTCCCTTCCCTTTGTGACCTGTCTAAACCCACGCAGATGCTCAAAGATTCCCCTCTAGAAGCCTACTCTAACAATAGCATTACAACGACCTTCAGTCCTCCCAGCCTTGCAAAAAGAAAAGCTGAGCTGGCCATTCACTGCAACAAGCATGGACAAGCTGAGCGCCAAGCATTTCCAGCAGTGGCTCCCCCTTGCTCTGAATCCACCACCTGTACTTGTGTTTCCCTGCAAACTCACCTGCTCTGAGATCCCTGTCATTCACCCACAAAGAAATACTAACCATGGGTGCTTCCCATGTGCCAGGTTCTCTCCAGTGCTCTGTAAACACAGAGATGAAAAGCCCCAACACTTCTGCTCTCCTGAGGCTTACAATCTTAGCAGAAACAGAGACTTAAACCAGAAATTAACGTATCAGCATCGGGGATTGGAGAGATGGTTCAGTGGTTAAGAACTCTGACTGCTTTTGAAGAGGCCCTGAGTTCAATTCCCAGTACCCACATGGCTGCTCATAGCTGTCTGTAGCTACAATCACAGGGGATCCAACATCTCCTTTTGGCCTCTTCAGGTGCTTCATGCACACAGTACATAAACATACATGCAGACAAAACACTCATATAAAAATAAATATAAATAAAATATAAAAATATCAATATTGCTGTTCCTATCAAAGTCCTGGGAGGCTATGAAGGGTCCCACGTGGAACTGATATCTAAGCTAATTTGATATCAGAATCATATTGGGATTTTTTCTTTTCTTCTGCATGTGAAGTAGACTCACTTTACTGAGTATGGTTACACCTAGTGCTGTGAAAGCATTTCCAGAATGTTGGGATAAGGTAGAAGGATGAAATCCCACCCTTCAGACTTCACTCTAGAACAGTGTCTGACATACCAATGAAAGGCTGTCTGGCTCTTTAGGTTCTCCTGACTGAGTTACATCTTACTCTTAAGGAGACACCAGACCGTGGAGTTACAGATAATTACCAGAAGATGAAAGGTGAAATACTTCAATTAAGTAGAAAAGCAAATGGTTACTGTCCAAGAGCAAAGGAAACTTGCTTTGTGCGGGGTTACATGCTTGCCCTTGGCATGCTCTCCTGGTATTCTCTGGTTGTCCTGCATTAACTATGCTGATGTTCTTCTATTTTAAACAGGCATCACTTTGCTGGCCATTCACTCTTTAATAGCTAATTTTCCTTCCTTTTTTCAAGAGAATCATGTTTTCCAATTTTTGAAAAGACTCCCTGTCAGTGAAAAACACTGGAGAGGAGGGAAAGAGATGTCGTAACTAAAAAAAAAAAAAAAAAATCTACTCTTTGTCTCTAGTTAAAATTTCCATCTGAAATAATGCATTAGGAATAGCGTGTGTTTCCTTGGATTATATGAATAGCCACAGGTATGAATTTGGAGGATTTGACCCCTGAGGTCAGAAGGGAAGTCTTATTGCACACACACACACACACACACACACACACATTTATACATCTACACAAAATATATATACACTCATAATATATACACATTCATAATAACCTCACTAGATCATAAGATTATTGAACTGAGATGAAAGTCAAGAAGTCATCTAACTTCAATGCTTCACACAAGAATGAGAGAATTACTCAGGAATCTTGCTGGGTGGCTGTCCTGATCCTAAATATCTGGGTGGCCCTGGAAGTCCGCATTTCCAAAAGCTCCCAGGGAATGCCATATGACAAACTTCGGACCACACGGAGTAGCACAATCAGTATAAGCTGAAGGAAGAACCAGAGTAGAGGAAGGGAACTAGCTGCCAATCCTCCATTGAAAACAAGCCGGCAGGGCAGCTGCAGCAGCCTCGTGTCTGAGAACAAACTCTGAGGGAACACCCGGGGCCAGAGACTGCAGTAGGAGGCTAACCCAAGAGCTCTGACCTGCTTGCTTTCGCCTTCTTCCTTGTCTGCTGGTAAACTCCCACACAACGATCAGAGACTTGCTAGATGGCTTCCAATCGATACTGCTAAATTTGTTTGGATTATCTCTGCTTGAATCCATAGCAAGAAATGAAAAATGTGAATTGATCAACAGAAAAGATAGTTTGCATTTCTGTCTTCTAAATGCTTTTAAACACACCACACATACCATATGTAAGAAGTCGCTGTACAGATGGGGAGAGAAGAAATGGAATCACACTGAGGCAAACGTATGTACTGAACAGTCATATGCAAAACTAATTTGAAAATACGGCTTTACATCAACACAGAAAATTAAGTGACAGATTAAATTTGTTTCTGGGATGGGAGCAATGACTTGGTGGGTTAAAAGTGTTTGCTATCCAAGCATTGAGCCCTGAATTAGAATCCCTAGCACCTACATAAAAATCAGGTATAGCTGTACTCATAACTCCAGGATTGTAGATGGAGACAGGAGGGTCCCTGGGCTTTGGTGGTCGCCAGGCTAGTTCAGTTTAAATACACTCTTGAGAAAGGAAAGAGGAGAGTCATAGTGTGGGATATCCAGTGTCCTCCTGTGGTCTCAGGTCACACACACCTGTACAAACACAAGTACACCACACACACACACACACACACACACACACACTTTAATACAGTAAGATAATAAAAGATAGTGGGGAAACAAAAACTGCAGGAGACATTAAGAACACATGCAGGCGCAAATGCTTTAGGATCATCCAGTGGGCAGACTCTGAAACCACTGTAGTCTAGAAACTATTTCTGGTTTCCGCATCAGCTGTCCATGTCCCACCATCACATCTTAGACCCTGGAGGACCTCAGGCATTCATCATTACAGATGAAGTTCCCATGTGGAATAAAAAGCGACTCCCCAACACCCAGCATTTTTAAAAGGTCAAGCAAAGAAGGATAAAAAAGAGTAATTTTCTTCTTTTTTTATTGATTGAATTGAGCTATGCATTTTTTTTCTCTGCTCCTCCTCCCTCTCCCTTCTCCAACCCTCTCCAATGGTCCCCATGCTCCCAATTTACTCAGGAGATCTTGTCTTTTTCTACTTCCCATGTAGATTAGATATATGTATGTCTCTCTTAGGGTCCTCATTGCTGTCTAGGCTCTCTGGGATTGTGATTTGTAGGTTGGTTTTCTTTGCTTTATGTCTAAAAACCACCTATGAGTGAGTACATGGGATAATTGTCTTTCTGGGTCTGGGTTACCTCACTCAATATGATGTTTTCTAGCTCCATCCATTTGCCTGCAATTTCAAGATGTCATTATTTTTTCTGCTGTGTAGTATTCCATTGTGTAAATGTACCACATTTTCCTTATCCATTCTCTGGTCGAGAGGCATTTAGGTTGTTTCCAAGTTATGGCTATAACAAACAATGTTGTTATGAACATAGTTGAGCTCATGTCCTTGTGGCATGATTGAACATCCTTTGGATATATACCCAAAAGTGGTATTGCTGGGTCTTGAGGAAGGTTGTTTCCTAATTTTCTGAGAAATCACCACACTGATATCTAAAGGGGCTGTACCAGCTTGTATTCCCACTAGCAATTCAGAAGTGTTCCCTTTTCCCCACAACTTCTCCAGCATAAGTTGTCATCAGTGTTTTTGATCTTGGCCATTCTTACAGGTATAAGATGGAATCTCAGAGTTGTTTTGATTTGCATTTCTCTGGTGGTTAAGGATGTTGAGCATTTCCTTAAGTGTCTTTCAGCCATTTTAGGTTCCTCAGTTTAGAGTTCTCTGTTTAGGTATGTACCTCATTTTTTATTAAATTATTTGTTCTTTTGATTGCCAGTTTCTTGAGTTCTCTGTATATTTTGGAGATCAGTCCTCTGTCTGATGTGGGGCTGGTAAAGATCTTTTCCCATGCTGTAGGGTGTCATTTTGTCTAGTTGACCGTGTTCTTTGCTTTACAGAAGCTTTTCAGTTTCAGGAGGTCCCATTTATTAATTGTTTTCTCAGTATCTGCACTACTGGGGTTATATTTAGGTAGTGGTCTCCTGTGCCAATGCTTTCAGGTGTACTTCCCATTTTTTCTTCTATGAGGTTAAGTGTGGCTGGCTTTATCACAGATACTGAAAGAGAAGGATCACCAGGCAGTGGTGGCACAGGTTTTTAATTCCAGCACTTGGGAGGCAGAGGCGGGTGGATCTCTGAGTTTGAGGCCAGCCTGGTCTACATAGCAATTTTCTTCTATTTACATTGAATATGTATTGGTCATCTATCTTGTTTGAGGGGAGTGTTCAGGATGCAGCAACACTGCCCAAATATTTGGTTCCCGAGAGCCCAGAAGCAGCCCTAATGAAGGTGTGGATAGAAATGTATTAACCTCCTTTGCCCCACAGATTCATAAGCAGCACAGTCCTGGGGCCTTGATTTTATAAGGTAGAAACCTGGGGAGGAGTGGGTAGCCTCCCTCCCCGCGGTCTCTCCAGGCAGGAGGGAATTTGCCGGCGGCTAAGAAGAGTCTATTGGGTGGCCCTCCCGGCAGATTGGAGAACAGAGGGCTGGGCAGCAGCAGCGCTGTTTGCACAGCGGCGCAGACAAGGCTGACGGCAGGTTGCTCAGTCACTTCAGAGCTCTCTGTGGCTTGGGGTCCTAATGTAGAAATAACTGATTTCCCAGTTGATGGAGACAGGGACAAATGAAAGGGCCTGTCACCCACAAGACCGTCTAGTCTGTCACCAGAGGGAAAGACGACTGAAGTGTGGCTTCTCCCTTCTCTCCAGATACCACAGTTAGTTCGAACCCCCCATGCCATGCCTTCCCTTGGGCTCAGACTAATAAATTCCAACCATCATGCCATTGTCATTGTACCCTCTACTGCAGCACGGATCTCTTCAAATTGTGAGCAGTTTTAAAACATAACCACAATGTTACTGTTACACATAGTGGTTGCAGAATACAGTAAATAATAGAGTTTCAGAGTTTCCTTTTCATAAACTTCTCTTTATGTTCGTTTATTTGAAGTAGATGAACCCAAGAGCCACACGTAGTCTTTAGGTGTATTTTCTCTTATGTTTCCTTTCTCCTGCAACAGACACCTTTCTTCCACTACAACTGGCTTAGAAAGTCAATATGATGGGGCAGGCAGAGGACAGCATGTAGGATTAGGGTCTCTGCTTCACCATGGAGGTCTTGGGGACTGAACTCAGGTCATCAGGCTTGGCAGCAAGTACCTTTACTTACTGAGCTACTGTGATGGTTCTGCCCTAATTTCTTACACCTGGGTCACAGTTTCTCACAGGCACAACTGACCTTAACTTCTAGCTCTCAGCAAGAACCAGTTTCTAGTAGTTATTGCATTAAAATGATCCACAGATTAGGATCAGGCTCAAAGTAAAAAAAGTATCCAAATAAGTCAACATGAACAACATTGGAAAGCTTGAAAAGTCAGAAATTCTAAACCTCAGCACCACACACACTACCACACCACACACACATGCGCACACACACACACACATGCGCACACACACATGCACACAACACTATACACCACACACACTACCATACCACACACATGCATACAATACTATACACCACACACACACTATCACAACACATATACTAGCACAACACACACACACATACATGCACAAACACATACACAAGCACACACACGCACACACTATTATACGCCATACACACACTACCATACCACACCACACATACACATAACACACTACCACAACACACATGTTACCACACCACATACACAACCACAGCACACACTACCACAGCACACGCTACCACAACACACACCAGTAGCCTTAGCCAAGTAACCAAATGATTTTAATCTCCAACTCTAAAATAAGGAAGTCATTCTGACTTCTTCCAGTCCTAACCCCATGTAGCTTTTTACTAAGCCTTTATACATACAACCTTGTTATGTCTAGACACCTTAAAAATAAATGTTTCAGACCTCCAAACCAACAGAAGAGAAAACCACAAGTACTACTGAATGAAGCAACCACAAGGAATGTCCACCTCAGCAACTTGGATTTTCTTCTTCTGGGAATTAGACATCTGCACTTCTGTGCACAATGACTAAGCCCAGAGCAGCTGGGCCACTTTAGTGAAAATTACCTGGAGAAAATGTCTGCAAGCACCACTGTCTTCGCCTCTAGAATTTCTCAATCACCGTTTGTTATGTCTTTGCTCTCCTGGGATGCTCCAGTTGGTCCTTCCAATAAATTCCTTTCCTTTTTGACTTAGGTTAGCCATGTTTCTGTCCTGGGTTAACAAAAGAACTTATACGAATATGCCAGCTGCCACCACCACCCTGGCCCTGGGCACGTTAACCAACACCCAGCAGCTATCATTACAGGTGTGCCTGTGGGTAGGCAGGCATCTGGGCACACACATGAGCATTTGCCTCCCTCTGTATCTGCAAGGGTCAGGCTGGTGAGAGATAGGCTTCAGTAATCAAGGGGAGAGGGAAGAAGCAAGGCAATTTCCAACACCGTGAGTCACATTTTAAGAAAAAAAAATACTCTATCAGCAGCTGGACATAAATCTTCAAAGGGCTGCTATTTAGCCATGTTCTTTTCTTTAAAGAGGCACAATAATTTACATCTTTTAAAAAACCAATTACAAAGTTATAAATGCCTTCTTAAGACACTAGAAAAGCTTAATTTCAAACAGCTGGTGACGAGAAGAGACTTGAGTATGCAGCAAAGCTGGGATGTTATTTGGAATCTAAAAATGCACGAAATTCCGTACAGAGTTGAGGGTCTCCAGCATAGGACTAACTGGCTGAGGGTGCTATAGATGGAACCTGAAAACATCTGCTCTCACACCTGGGCTGCTTGCACATGCCACCACCTTGGCGCTAAATAGGTGGAACTCACTGGCCAGCAAGGTCATCTACTGGAAATGTCTCAGGAGATGAAAGTCCACTGAGTCAACCAGCAATCACAGTAGGAGCAAAATAAAAAGTGTATCCCTGTCAGATGTACCAAGGTAGAGAACATGAAACACCCAAGAAATAGCTGGTAAAGGTGGGGACAGAAAGCTTTTAAGGTTAGCAAACTCAGAGCTGGAGAGTTTCGAGATCAAATCATGGGCTGCTTAGAGCCTGGAAGGATCATAATCAACAGATCTCTCAGGCAATCAAGGACAGGGAATGTGACATTGGAATTACACTGTAAAATATTTCAGGCTAGTCAGTATGATATTATATATGCAACAGCAGGGTAAGTTCGGATTCTAATATCAGCCAAGCTGATGATGCAATGTTAGGTGCACCACAAGCACTAAATGATAAAGAGCCACACTCGGGCATGGCTTCCGTGAATTATACTACTATCAGAGTCAATAGCAATGGCGCACACTTTGCCAATTAGCATAATGGATTAAAACAAGTAGGGTCTTGTTAGTCAATCGAATGAATATCAGAAATTCTATCTCACGGACAAAATCGAGGATGTTCAAAGTACATTGGCTGCTAAGTCGATGGGACAACTCTCCACGTGTCAAGAACAAAAGTTAAGAGCATAGCAAAGCCGAACCTGTGTGGAGCACCTGCGGCTCCATCCGCCTTTGGATCTATAGCTCAAGTGGTTTGGGTTAGGAGGAACATTGACTGCACTACATCCTGCCTTCTTATGTGGCTTTGTCAGCAGCAAATAAGCAGTTTCGTACAGAGCAGGGTCAGAACACCCGGGAGGAGAGACAGAAGAGGATTCACTGGGCTCCTGGAGCAGCGAGCTATGCGCTGCTTGGTGCCTGCCTTGCTAATGAATGTTTGTGTACTAATGCCACATGAGTGGCAGACAAAGAGGCTGTGTGCAAGCTCTTAGGAGTCTTTTTCCAATGTAAAGAGGAAAAGTAACTTGGATTGTAGTCTGCTGCAAACTGGGAGGTAAATAAGTATAAACCTCTGCATTAGGCAATTTTGATAATTTGAAATATGATTAACTAATATTAAAAGAACTCCTGCTTTAGAACTACATACATTCTTTTCCTTCTATTCACCATTTAGAGACTGAATTTCAGCTTACTCAACAGGAGGATGCAAAACTTTATGAAAACAGGAAAAAACTCTGCCATTTCTTTTTCTTAAATTATTATTTACAGCTGCAAGTGTTTTAGCTGGATTGATGTCTGTACGCTATGTTAAAGCCCGGCGCCCACAGAGGCCAGAAGAAGGTAACAAATCCTCTGGAACTGAAGTTACAAACAGCTGTGAGCCACTGTGGGGTCCTGGCCATGGAACTCTGGTCTTCTGGAGTGCTCTTAACCACCGAGCCATCTCTTCAGCCAGCACCGGATTTTCAGGAAACATTAGTTTCCTTCCGTCCTTTCTCTTCTTGTTTCCCATGTGCACACATCCCTCATGAGCCTAGAGATGCATTCGGTCTGCACACAGCCACTGGAAGCACAGAGGGGCATCTGCTTAGTTAGTGGTCTACTAACACTACTTCATACAGTGGGATGGTGCTGGCCTGTTACAGCGGAAGTGGTTGTCAGGTATACTGTCCTCTAGCTGATTTGTTTGCTGGAATCTAAGTCTTGGAAATGTGGTCTAGTGAGGTAACATGTAAATGTTTATTTTCTGCATCCTTCTTGCCAAGAGCACATCGCAGATGGTTTGGCAAAAATTCAGGACTTTCACATTCTAACCATTTTTAAAAAGAAACTTAGGGTGGGTGTGGTGGTGTGTGCCTTTAATTCCAGTACGTGGGAGGCAGAGACGGGCAGATCTCTGTGGGTTCAAAGCCAGCCTGATCTACATAGAGAGTTCCAGGCCAGACACAGCTATACGGTGAGACACTGTCTTAAAATCAAACAAACAGAAAGAAAAGTTTGGGCTGGGCTAGAACTCAGTTTGTAGAGGGCAAGGATGAAGGCCTGAGTTTGATTCGCAGAATGCTATAAACCAGGAACAGTGGTGTCCACCAATGATCCTAGCACTTTGGGTGAAAAATGAAGATCAGGACTTCTGGGTCATCTTCAGCTACATAGTGAACTAAAGGCCAACCTGGGCTACATGAAACTCTAAAGAAATGGAGGGAAGAGGAGAGGAGAGGAGAACGGGAGAGAGGAATGGTCAGATGGAAGGAAGGATGAGGAAAGGGAAGTAAAGAAGAAAGTTCAGTTTTTTAAAATATGTAACATCTGGATTTATAGCTT
Source organism: Arvicola amphibius (assembly GCF_903992535.2). NCBI lineage: Eukaryota > Metazoa > Chordata > Mammalia > Rodentia > Cricetidae > Arvicola > Arvicola amphibius. The sequence continues at coordinate 22,959,122 of NC_052049.1, forward strand.
CTGAATATGCTAATAGCCATAGAATTAAAAAAGAAGAAATCCATGCATTTTTTTTAAAATTAACACTCTTACATTGCCCACCTCCATTCTCCATTATATACTATTAATCTGGATCCTACCTACATATGGAAGTTGAGTTGTGTGACCTTGGTCAAGTCACACCCTGGTGTGTGATCTTGGTCAAGTCATACCCTGGTGTAAACTCTGCATTTCCCCCATGCAATGGCAGCTGACAGAAGCTTGCGACTTTGTCATTTGGTGGAAGGAAAGCTGCCTAGCATCAGGAAACCAGGCTCACTCCTGAACTTCTGGTACTTCACTTAACATGGCTTGACCTTGACAAGTAGGTGATTCCTCCGAGCCCTGATTCCTAATTTCCAACAAAACAAACTGATCAATGCCATACCTAATATACCTTCTATCACAAACATGACCTAAGAATTAACTAGGTAAAATATCTATACATAAGGCTGGGAACGTCAAATGTCTGATGCACAAACATGAAGACCTAACAGACCTAACTTCAGATCCCCAGTTTCCATGTGAAAAAAAAAATCAGGCACCATGGTTCATATCTGTAATCCCAGCCATGGAGAGGTGGAGTCAAAAGGCTCCCTGGGACTTGCTGACCAGCTAGTCCAACCAAATTGGTGACCTCCATGTTCAGGGAGAGACACTGCCTCAAAAATAATAAGGTGGAAAGTGACTGAGTAAGAAAACTGACCAACTAACATCAACCTTGCTCCTTCACACGTGTTCACCTAGTTACAGGTGTGCTCATGTGTGTACACATACAGAGAGAGAGAGAGAGAGGGGGGGGGGAGAAGAAGAAAAAGAAGAAGAAGAAGAAGAAGAAGAAGAAGAAGAAGAAGAAGAAGACGAAGAAGAAGAAGAAGAAGAAGACGATGACAAAGAAAATAATCACATGCTTCTTTCGTCTCTTCAATCTAAATAGCCATTTCTCATGGCAAGTCTCTGAATTCCACATCATTTTCTGTTTGCCCTAGTCCTGATATGTAGCTAATAATCTTTCATTTGACATACACAGTTTATTCTGTATTCATGAAGTTTCATGCTCATGATAAATTAATTATGCCATTTTTATCACATTAGTTTTAAATCTAAAGAAGCAAACATTAAGTCAATTAATGGAGGGGTTAACAATTAAATCTACAACATGATACAAGATTTTGGTTTAATGAGTTGTGTGTAATGTTTGTCAGTCTCTGTAACAACCATTTTACAACTGCTAACTCAGTTCATCCTCACGGGTACTGAGATGTGTAGAGGAAAATAAGAACTGCAAAATTGCTGTTTTTGACTAAGTTCACAGAGATAATATTTGATGAAGCTGAAAGTTGAAATCGAATCTAATTCTGGGACCATGCTATTGTCTTCCTGTATTGCACTGTGCAATTCAGATGCTTCCTAAATAAACAGGCAGATGAAATGCCTACAAATCCCTTTCTCTGGATTTCAGCTTTCTTATCAATGTTTCTGGGTGTGGAATTAGCAAAGACCTGACTGTAGAAGAGACTGTAGAAAGCCGGAGATTTAAAAAGGTAAATAGTGTTCAAACAAAAGAGAAAGGAGAAAAATCGTGATGGGAAATGGGGCTGTGTGGAGAGCTAGAGATGGCTGGTAAACCACACGGGTAGGCATGCCTTAGAATCCCATGGAAACGGTGAAGTGAGGTTGGAGGGAAATGGGTAAGTGCAAGCAAGGGGGATCTGGCATCAGTAGCCATTGTGTGTCAGACTGCGCAGGGATGGACGGCAATGACAGTGGAAACGTGAAGGGCAGAATCAGTATGGAGCTTCTTGCCAGCATCTTATCGCACAAGGGGGATGACTGGAAGGGGATACGCAGAGTTCTGGATTGTGTCACTAACCATCCTGATGTCATATGCCAAGACAGGGACACGTAGACACAGAGGGCTGGCAAGAGAATGAACTCTGCTTTAGACAGACTGCTGATGCCTGCATGACATCCATGTATGGATTATCAGGAATCAATTGCATATTAAAAACAGTAATTTGGGGTCAAAAATGTGATTCCATAGGTGATGAAAGACATAGCAAAGAAAATGTCATGAAAATAAAATGAAAGACATAGAAGTAAGTCTTGAGAAGATTAAAGTACAGTATGAGAGACAAAAATGTAAAGAAGCAAATTAAACGACCAAGCCAAAGTGGGAAGGGCTTGGAGAAGGGGACAACCAATATCAATGAACCCAAAGTTACTAAGAGTTCAGGCAATTCATTGTTGGAGCGTGTCTCTGACTTCAGCAGTGCAGGAAGCACTAGGTGTGGGTAGTTTAGGCAATGGTCAAGCATGGAAAGCGGTTTGTGGAGGGCTGTGGGCAGGGGTAATGTCTTGAGGGTTGGCATCTCCATAGTCAGGATATTTCACTGTGCCTGAGAAAAGCAAGGTAGGATCAAGGAAGTTCTTTTACTCCAATGGTCAAGGCATGTTGAGATATCCATAGATCTTACCTAGCTGCAGATAGAATAAGGTTTAAATGCGGGACTGGGACAGTTGTACCTCCCTCTTGGTCCCCAAGAAGAAAAGTACAAGGGAAGGGTCATGGGAAGGGTCAGCATGAAACTTAGATGGGAGGAAGAGTGTTCTCTAATGTAACCAGAAGGAATTAGAAAAGTCTTTCCATATTCCAGAGCAGAATTTTGCAATGGTTGTAGGGAGCCATTTTTTTTTAAAACCTCCAAGAAAAGATACATTCTGCTACAGAGATGCCTCCTGCACACGGGAGTCTCTATTAGCAGTTTTCAAATGTAGCTAAGCCTTGGGTCCCTTGGAAGCTTTTCAAGATCCTGACCCCATTCATCCTCCACACAATTAAACTCTGTGGCAGCATCTAAGTTCCAGGAATTATAAACAAAAAACAAAAGATTCTGATTTGCAACTAAACTTCAGTAGTAGTTATCTGAAGATAGTGTATGAATTAATTACAAGGCAAGTATGGTGACACACATCTATAATCTTAGCATTTGGGAGGCTGAGGGAGAAAGATTTCATGTTCAAGACCAGCCTAGACTACACAACAAGGCCCTCCTCAAAATAATGATAATGATGATGATAATAATATGAGCTTATTACATATGGCTAGAATGAGAAAAAAACCTTATAGAGTCTTCAGTTGTGTTATTTTCAATCAAAAACCAATAGATTTATAGAAGAAGCAGAAGAGGAAATGTATGTGCGCTATGACATACAGAGAGGAAGGCAGAATGTTGACAAGATTTTAGATCTATTTGGGTATGAATGAATTGGCATAAAGGTAGAGTGTTTTCACCCATGAGTTAGGAGCAAAACACTTTGAAAATTTGGAAGTGAAGGATTACACAAGGCAGGAAAGATTTCAACGCTCAAGAAGTTGGCGTCTAACCAGGAGAATGGGGCTTGAAGCACTGAACATAGCCACATGCCATTGACGCCAACCTGCAGAGTGCTGAGCACCTAGGCATGGGCAATCCTGGAAGTACCAATGGTGTCCCTGGTGCAAATCTGTCCTTCCTGACTCCCACACGCCCACCCCTCTAGCAGCTGTAGACTGATCCTTAACACGCATCACTGGATAAGCAGGATCTTCATCTGGAAGAAGGAAAAGAGGTTTGAAAACAGGCCTGAAAAAAAATTAAAAATCCACTAATGGCTTTTAGCCTCTCTAAAGTAGGATTTGAGTAATATGTTCCTTCTCGACGGCATTATCATGTCCCCAGAACAAACGATCGGCCCTTAATCAGACAATGGTAACTTCTCATTTCCTCTTCAGCTTCCTGGGTGATTGAAAACACAAATCAACACAAGAAAATCCTCCAGCTAAGTTCTGTTGGTCCATTGCACCCCCTTATTCCCACATATGTTTATTTTATGTTCATGCTGCTGCACCTGTTAAACAGGTGTCTTTCATCATACACTCAAATCTGGTGAGAAGAGAAGCTGGAGTGAAGAGCACACTGTGGAGTGATCTCTAGGATCACGGTTTGTCATGGGACCCCCCCTGAAGCAACTGAGTCCCCCCCTCCAAGGGCTGCGAGCACCTGCTGAGCAAAGAACATAGGTACCGAATCCTGAACTTTACCCAGGAAATGAGCAACAGGGGTACTGTAGGGTCTGTCTCTCTTCCGTCCCACTTTGGGTCTTAGGACATGGATAAACCAGGGCTGTCCTTGCTTGACTTCCTCACAGCCCCTTGGGACAGCAGGCTGCTTATTCCTAGCCAGTTCTGACATTCTATGTCTGCTTGCTCACTTGCTCCATTTTCCTTCATGACTCAATCAAGTTCCGGCCATCCCTTTTGCTCTTTGGCCTCTTTCTTTGCTGAACCCGTTCCAGATCTTATCAGCTGCCAAATGGGGTGATACGTTGCAGCAGAAACAGCACTGACTGGCCTCAGAATCAACTCTTAAAAACCAACGCACTATTCTTTTTTGTTATTAAAAATGGGTTTTTCATACAATATATTTTATTATGCTTTTCCTCCTCCAACTCCTCCCAGATCCTCCCTACCACCCTACTCAATCAACTTTATGTTCTCTCTCTCTCTCTCTCTCTCTCTCTCTCTCAAAAACAGACACACACAAAATGAAAAATTAAAACAAACAAACAACAGTAAGATTAAAAAATCAAAGCAAAACAAACTGAAACAAAAAAATCTACACACAAACATAGAGTTAGTTTTATGTTAGCCAACTATTCCTGGGCCTGTCATGTATACTCAATGAAACCCCACTGGAAAAGCTGATTTTCCCCTTTGCAGCAGTTAGCAATTGCCAAGAGCTTCTTGGCAAGGGGTGGGACCTGTGTGTATTTCCCCCTCTTAGTACTGGGAGCTATCTGCTTGAAACTGCAAAGCAGTATTCTTGGCACTGTCCTGTGCTTGTTGCTACACTGTAGCCACTAGTATAGCCATAGCATCTACTCCAGCAACTCCTGAGGTTAAACTGAGCTCAGAGAAGGGAAGTTGGATCTGGGACCAGCCCACCTTGAGTTTCTCAAGCCTTAAACAGTTTCAGAAAATTTCTGTAAAAGAAAAAGATTGATAAACATAAGAAAAGCAAGAAAATGATGTAGATTGTCACAAGCCACTAACAGTCACTGAATTTCAAAGCATGACGGGAGAACAAGGGAAAGACGCTTTTAAATAGGATGGCGAGAACTTCGCTCACTGAGAAACAGTGACTGGCGAGGTGTGTGGGGTAAGTGCCAGGAACGGAGAAGCGGGAAGGCAAAGGCCCGACAGGGAAAGCCTCATGGAAGCAAATGGCTGGAGAAGAAAATGGCAGGTTTCCTTGGTTACCTCATATCCTGCCCACTCCTTGTCAGTGGGGTGGGTCTCGGGTAGTTTCCTTCTGGAATAGATGGAGGCTTTTCAAAAGTCATGCTTGCCCACAGTATAGTCTGTGGTAGTCAGATGCAAGAATGTGTGGTAAGGACGACATGCCCTGCATATGTTGGGGGTGGGGGCTTCATGGGAGCCAGTTGTAGCCTGATTTTCCTGTCTCTTACCTGGTCAGCTTGGCTGCCACTTAACACCCAGCTGCCAGCCCTCTTATTTACTTCCCTCTATGTCCCTGACTTGATGTTTTTATCCTAACAAGCTCTTCCACCTTAACTAAAGCAAGAGACACAGATGAAAGTGCCCACCCCTTTCACCGTCCCCTCCCCTCCCCGCCCCCCTCTCCCCGCACTCTTTGCTAGACTCAAAATAAGTAGGCAGACTTGTTAATTCAGGCAAATAAGCAATTTATCAATCAGTCAGTTGAGAAGCATATTTATTTTATCTTATTACTTCTCTTTGTATATGCATGTGTGTGTATGCACATGTGTGTCTGTGGAAACCAGAAGGTACTGGAACCCCTGGAGCTGGAGTTGCAGGCATTTGTGAGCCCAGTGAAGATGCCAGGAACCAAACGTAGGTCCTCTGTGAGAGCAATGACCGTCCTTAACCCACTGAGCCACCTCAAGAATCAAGAAATATTTATGCTGCGTGGGGCTTCCCTCTCTAATCTCTAGACTCCCGAGGAGTTTGAGTTCCCATTTTTCCAATAAGAATTCTGATAGAAGCCTTTATTCTGAAAAATTGTCAACTGTTACAGAGTAGAACAGTATCTAGAACTCTCTATGCATACCTACTTTCCAGGATTATCAATTCTTAGATAATTCCAATTTAAATTTAAATTAATTTAAACTAAGCCCAAACACATCCCTCTGTTACTGGATATTATTTTATATATGTTATATATAATATTTTATTATATATTATAAAACTAAAGAACAGAATATAAGATAAAAACCTGAGATGGGTCACAAGTTACCATGGAAAAGCCCTGCCACAGCAGCTTCCTGGCTCGAAAAGCCATGGGACCTCCCTGGCTGCCTCTCCCTCAGGCCACTCTTCCTCTTCTCAGTTCTCCAAGACTGGTTAGACTCGTTGGTGCATTCTGGTCAAATGAATGGACACTCCACCTCTTTTCAATTGAACTACAGAGCAGCAACATAAATAGAAGCTCCGCAACATCCCTCAGGCTATGTCCTGGGGTGATTCTGTGTCAAATCACAGATAATTTCATCAGATAATATTTCAAAATGCATCTCCAAAAATGCAAATTATTTTTTAAAATACAACTACAACATTATCTTTACAACTTATAAAACTGACCAAATTTTTAAATGATTATGAGATATATCCAGTGTTCAGATACCCCTAGAATTGTCTCTTTGTGTTATAAATATATAATGTCTTCTCTGCTTTGCTTTTTTTTTTTTTGACACATTGTGCCGTGGAAATTATTTCATAATAGCATATGGAGAAATTTTAAAAAAACATTCTAACATAAATTAATTACTGAGGCTTTCACATGTTACAGTAAGGTGTAGCTGATTTGCCCCACAGAGAATCTACTCTGAGGAACACGAGAGAGAGGCCCTAGGCACACCAAAGACAGAAGAACTATTTCCATCTCATGCCAAAGTTGCTAGGGAGGTCTTCTGCTCAACACAGACAGGAAGGACAGTGGGAAAGGTGAGGGAGAGAGACCAGAAGAGGTAGCTGCTCTCAGTACCCACCGACAGCTGTAAGCAAGGCTGGAAGGAAAAGGCAGCATTCAGCATTACCATTCCCTGGCTGCCGTTTTTTGTATTTCTATATACGCCGTATTTGCAATTCTCTAGGTGCGATTCCCTTCCCTTCTAGTGATGAGGTGCTCCACATGCGGGTTTCATCAGTAGTAGTTTTAGGCATGATTAACTGTGGTCTTAGAGAAATCACTGTATTTCTCTGGGTTTTGATTGTAACATCTGTAATGTCTGGGATGTACACTCTCGAATAGTCCTTCAAACTTTAAAGGTACTTACATATTTTGATGCTTTTGCCAAAAAGAGCTGGAGTGGACAGAATTACTTGTGAGTGTCTGATGTTTGAGTGCTTGGGGGAATTTCATTACCTTCAGAACCAAGAGAAGTGGATTTGTGTTGAAAATAAGCAAATTGCTCGTGATACTTGAGCTGCCGTGCTGTGTTACGATATGCCAAACATGACTGCATGGGTTGTTTACTCTTAAGACTACTCCATGTAAGGGCTGTCTTTGGCTTCTTAAAGATTTTATATGGAGTTTTAAAAAAATATGTTTATTAAATTATGATTCTGAGATCTAATAAATTCCTTAATTGGTAAGATAGATGACGAAGTGACCCACAAATAGTTGAAGTGAAGATAATTTCAAATCAGAAAGTTAATTTCAGATTGATTGAGGGTCTGGATGATTCCAGGGCTTTTTTTTTAAGTATTAGACTATAAATTTCTAATAGTAAAGCACAAAGAAAATTCAGAAAACATAGATTAAGCAAACAACGATACATGTTCACAGCTTGTAATGAGCATTAATAGCAATCCTATGACGTTTATACTTAAAATTATAGTACATTTATACTTATAATACTTTTAAATTTTGAATAATAACGTTATTTTTCACTTTTGACAGCACAACCAATTCTTTCCTTTATCAACAAAAAAGAAATCTTCGAAAACACTAAGAACGGTGACATCATTTGCACCACGCAGGGAAACTGCACGGAGGTCGTTTCCACTTCACGTTTTTCTTTATGATTAGCATCGTAGTAAACATGCCAGGAGCTGAATCTTAAAGCAAACACTAGGAATGGAGCTGTTACATCTTAGGGCATACACACTTTCATATTATGTTTTGATCTACATTAACAAGCATCCCTCTGCATACATGCACCACAATCCATTGTGACCAGTGTGAGTGTGTGTGTGTGTGTGTGTGTGTGTGAGAGAGAGAGAGAGAGAGAGAGAGAGAGAGAGAGAGAGAGAGAGAGAGAGAGAGAGAAGGAAGGGGTGGGGAGTCCTGTCCCCACCACTGTCAAGGTTCACCATCAAGCTTATGTTAAACACAAAATATGACTACAAAGGACATATGGCATGCAACATTTTAAACACAAAATGCATCAGTCCCTCGGCTTTGCCTCTCACACTTTCCTCAAATGCACGAAAGTGCTTTCTTCCATCCCCCAATCTGAACTTGACTTGCAGATCCTCATCACCCACATTTATCCTTTCAACCCCTGTAAGAGGAGCTTCAGCTCTCATGGTGTCGCTCTGCCTCTGAGCCCTGAAGGATTGTTGAGTTATATATTTTCTGACACTGTCCACACTCTATGTACACTAAGATGGCAAAACTCACTTCTCCGAAACTGTTTAGGCAAGATGTAAGAGTTCTTTGTTTTTCAAGACAGGGTTTCTCTGTAGCTTTGTAGCTTGTCCTGGCACTAGCTCTTGTAGACCAGGCTGGCCTAGAACTCACAGAGATCCGCCAGCCTCTGCCTGAGTGCTGAGATTAAAGGTGTGCGCCACTACCGCCCAGCTGATGTTCTTAAGTCATATTGTTTTACACAGTAAAATAATAAGTTTACAATTATTCTCTGCAACATTTTATATGGAGAATATTGTTTTTACTTCATAGCCCCTTCCCTTGGTTTCCTTTGACTGTAGAATGCCCTGTCTCCCGTGAGTTTCTAATTCTTCTATGATGTGCTTGCGTTGTACCCTGCAACTGTTCTCACCCTAATACTTGGAAAGTGAAGAGGCACATGATGTCTCAATAGAGTTTGTTACCTGGGTGGTAAATTCACTTTCTAAAGCGCTGTAACGTGGCAAACCTCATCCTGGGGACATACAATGGTGCAGGGGGCAGATCTCATCCTGGGGAAATACAGTTGCCTGGGTGAGGAGTCAGAGCACGCAGGCCCTGCCGCAGAGGGCACTCTGAATCCCGGCTCCAGTTCTGTAATCCTACTCACTTTTTAAATGAGTCTCAGCTGCAAATGGGGAAATTGAATTATGTTATCTACAAAACCTCTTTCATCTCTATAGCCTTCTTCCGAAGCCTCCAAATTCCCCATGAGGAGGGAATTTCAACACATCACGTATTCTCCTGCTTGTCACTGAACCTGTGTGGCTGAATTCAATTTTTTTTGCAAGTTATTGTGCACATAAATATTTCCTTGGCCCATGAATCAAGACATTGGAACTCTTGCTCATGCAAGGGTCCTGCAAAATTAGCTGATCCTTGAAAGGAGGACTCTTCTTGGTAATATTTAAATCAATAGCAATATATCAAAGATTTAAAACAAAAATAAAGAGATGCCGATATGCAACCATCAACTATAACAGAAAAATTCCAAGTCCTTCAGACTGTCCAAATTATTGACCAAACTGTCTTTCCTGATTATAAACATATGTTGGCCTGGTGCCAAGTTCAATTGCCTTCTGGGTAAAACTGGAAGCCTAAATAAACGAAGCATGCTGACTCGCACTCTTTCAAAGCTGGAACATCTTTTATACTTAGACACGTGCGTGTTCTTCACCTTCACGAAGAATTACAGACCCTCCCATTTTCACACCACGAGTGGATCCTCTTGTCCTCTCTCCTGTTTATATAAATAGCTACTATACAAAAGAAATTCTCCAATGATTAGAAACCAAAGGTACAAATGTGGAAAGTGGTGACCGCCTGTGAGATACTGTTCACGAAGTGATACAAGGCGCCATGCACTGGACAGGAGCTGGCACTGCGACTGGGGGACATTTGGGCCACACTGATTTGGCCTTGTAGACATGCAAGCCTGTGAAGTGAGGATTTCTGGTTTGTTACTGGTAAGAATCAGTGTTGTTGTTTATTTAAGAAAACAGCCGGGGAGAGAATCACGCCATACAACAGGGCTCACAGGGGAGGCTTATTGGAAGAGGAGAGAGAAGGGACAGAAAAGAGGACAGAGAAGGGGGCAGAAAGAGGAGCAGAAAGAGGGGCAGAGACTGGTCCTTGAGGATAAGAATAGCAGGAGAGAGAGAGAGAGAGAGAGAGAGAGAGAGAGAGAGAGAGAGAGAGAGAGAGAGAGAGAGAGAGAGAGAGAGAGAGAGAGAGAGAGAGAGAGAATGGGCAAGGCCCACCTTTTAAAAGGGAACATAGCAAATGTGCACAGGAGGTGTTCTTAGTGGCTGCAGTTGAGGATGTAGCAGGCCAGTACTGATGCCTGAATACTAATCTTCTTTCTTTTTGCTTATCATAAAAAGATGAGGAGCTAGAAAGGGGTAGCAGGTAAGGCGGGAATGAGGATTCTCAAGACCGCTTCCTGCTGACCTCGGAGTGTCAACCATCTTTGGGGGACCCACAGAGACTAGACAGTGAAGTGGAACAGGCAGCTACCTCACGACCTGTCAGGCGCCACTCTGACCTGGCAAAACACTGTTCAAGGTGGATCCAAGTCGACGGCCTGGAGCTCATGCGAACTTTAAACACCTGTTCCTTTCCCAGCACCACGGCAGCACCTGGACACCCTCTCGTTTATTTACCAGGAGACACGGGAGCTTGATTACCTAGGGCAGTCAATAGGAAAAGGTGAAACAGAACAAATTTATACCAAACTGGTAAGGCTGTCTCCTGAGAAGAGAAGGAAAAGTGACAGGAGAAAGATCACCAGAGCCAAACGGAAACAGGAGTCAAGTAAGTGAAAAGAAAAGGAGAATCAGTGTGTGCTGAACAGGAGGAAGCTGGCTCCTCCACCTGACCTGCACATTGCAGCAAACAGACAGGACCTTTAGAGGGGAAGAGCAGACAAGCAGAGGCATGTATTGTAGCAACGAAAAAGGAAAGAAAGTGGGGAATTCTTTCTCATTTCCCCGACTGTCTGGTCCAGAGAATATTGAGGTCGGATTTACTTTAAAAGGGCTGTGCCAGAAGAAGAAGCCTCACATCCAGGGGAAGGGTCAGAGGTGGGTAGCCCCACCAGAGACTCAATTGCCAGTATTGAATAGAAGATGAAGCCACCAGTGAACAAGAAAGCAGATTTGTTGCATGTGTAAGACAGCAGATCTGTTGAGGGTAGAACAGGAGGGGAGGGTCCCAGCATAAAGTGATTACCTTTCAGTGGGCTCTGCCACTAAGCAAACAAGCCACACATAACAGAGTTAGTGTAAGAGGTCTATTGGGGGAGGGGGAAAGAGGAAGAGCAGAAGAACAAAAGGGTGATACCTTCTTCCATCTATAGGGACTCTGGCCGAATGTTGCAAAAGTCTCCTAAAATATTGGGATATAGAGCGCCAGGAAGTAGCCATTTGGATTGATATCTAAGGAGTACTGAAACCAGGTCTGACTGCAAAAGTGGATGCAGTTCCCATGAGTGAGGCAGAGAAGTTAAGACCCACAGGTCTATAATTCCTAGTGTCTCAGGAGTTCAGAGTGGATCAGATTAGTAGGCACAGACTACCCTGTACATCATCACACAAAGAACAGAGGCCAAAGGCTATGATCCCGAGAGAACCAAGGTTACCTGGTACTAGCACTTAGCATGGTAAAAGGCAAGAAATCACTCTGAAGAGACAATCCCCAATCATGGAAAATGGCCAGAGGTGAAGAAGGGGGCTCACCAATCATGCCGGTGTTGGATGGAGAGACCCAGTGATCCATTAATTGGAGAAACAAGGCTGTCACACATGGACCAGGTTCCAGGGTCACAGCATGCTTCAGAGATCTGGGAGGGCCTGCTGAATCTCATGGCACCAATGTATTAAATTTAAAAACATTGAAAGAGAGAGTCACACCATACAGCAGGGTTCACATAGGAGGTTTATTTGATGAAGAGAGAAAAGGGGCAGAAAATGGGACAGGGAAGGGTGCAAAGAAAGGCCAGGGGGGCAGGGGGACAGAGACCAGTCCCTGGGGACATGAGTATAAGGAGAGAGAGAGAGAGAGAGAGAGAGAGAGAGAGAGAGAGAGGCAAGAAAAAAGGGAGAGGAGGAAGAGGGGAAGAGGGGGAGAAGGAGGGAGAGAGAGGGAGAGGTGGTGAGCAAGGCCCACCTCTTATTTTTATTTATTATTATTACTACTACTACTACTACTACTACTACTACTACAAATTTTCACCTCCTCCCATTCCCTCCCCCTCCCCCCACTCCCCCTTCCCCTTCCTCTCCAGTCCAAAGAGCAGTCAGGGTTCCCTGCCCTATGGGAAGTCCAAGGTCCTCCCCCCTCCATCCAGGTCTAGGAAGGTAAGCATTCAAAGGCCCACCTTTTAAAAAGAAGCATAGCAAATGTGCACAGGAGGTGCTCTTAGTGGTTGCAGCTGAGGACACGGTACTGTAAAGGCCCCCAAGGGCAGGCCAGTACAGATGCCTGAATACTATCAGGAAGCTAACACTTTTAGATTGATAGTCTGGATTCTTTACCACCTGGCTTATTTTCATGCAATACTGATAAGGTATGTTACAGCTCTTGTGGGACCGGTTGGGAAAAGAATCTTGAGATAAAGTCAATGAGAAGAATGAGAATGATTCATGTGCCTGAGGCAGTGGCCGTATCTTAGAATCAAAAAGTAAGAGTGGACCGAGAAGGAGGAGAAAGATCGTAACAATAACAAAGCAATGGATATTGCTGAATAATTTGATTATGGCAATTATCATGTTCATATATATCAAATCATCATCCTGTATATTTTAAATACACACAAAAATTTTCTTTTCAATTATACTTTAATAAAACTGAAGAAAATAGCTTGAAATTGTTAAGTATCTTCAAGGACATCATATTTATAAGCCACTTCTCTCCCTGAGGATAGTCTCTCCTCAATTGTAGATAAAGAGAAGGACCAGTAGGGACCAAGAATTGTATCCCATAGATTAGATAAAGTTAATGTAGTTTACTTCCCTTAACCTACAATCACATAGCATATCCTGACTTAAACTCAAAACATTATTGCTATACTCCCATGAAGCCACTTGACAAGGAAGGGGCAAAATGGAGTGATTTGTGGGTACATAGCAGCCCCAAATCATCCTTAAAGGCAGTCCTTCCATAACAAAAGACTGCTTGACCACTTTTCAAAAAAAAAAAAATTGTCCCCAGGTTTTGCATTTTTTCAAACTGTAATGGGGCAATTCCACCAATACAGAAATAAGCAAATGTAACAATGCCTTAAAAAATAGAATTGGGCTTTATCAGATCAGAGGTTAAGCAAGAATGAGGTAGCAGAGGAGAGAGAAGAGTTGGTCATTAACTTTGAATGGCTTATGGGACAGGAAGTCCACTCTGTGGCTAAGCCTGCCTGAATGTTTACAGAGTTCCATTTTCTCTCTCCATCCTCAGAGGACAATTTCAGTCCCAGCATGCCTGCTCTACGAAAGGATACAGACGCAGCTAGGATTGTCCTTCAGACTCCGTCCGTGAAATCTCTTAGGAGAGTCTCAGCTAGCAAACTGAAGCCACTCAGTGTGGTTTTATCTTGTCTGCACTCTAACAAATAAAGCTTTCCTGAAGATCAGAGGGCAGAGCTAGCCACCAGTTAACCATAGAGATCTAGAGGTTTGTACAGACAGACAGGAAGTGATACGGCTGGGTGGAGAGAGGAATACAAGGCCGGAGGAGACAGGAGCTCAAGCTATTTTCAATTGAGGATCTCATGGAGATAAGAGGTGGCTGTGGCTTGCTCCTTTGTCTCTTTGATCTTTCAGCATTTAGCCTGATATATGACTCCAGGTTTTATTATTAAGACCAATTAGAACTTGTGCTACATCTCAGCAGCCTAGGAGGTGAAGAATCCAACACAAGGAAACCTCACAGAGGTCCAGTTGTTCACAAAGCCAGGTTGGGATGGACTGCAGTCCACATATGCTGCATATATTTCCAAATTATATGTGAATTGATCCTTCTTCCGGCCACCTTTGCCTCATCTTAGTACTTTGCAAAATTTGATTGTTCACCTGGTGCCTCTCATTTGCTTCTGTCATTGTTAATGGTGGCAAAACAGACCTCTCTTTGTTGAAGGAGAAAAAGATGTATGGTTTGTCCTGGGCTCTTTTTGAAGTGGGCCCCTCATGGTACTCTGCTCGTGAGACAATTTTCTGTAGGAAATGTGAGCAGTACTAATTTTGAGTACAGTTTTGTTTTTGTTTTTTATGTCCACAAGTAAATTAATGTCTGCCCTGAAATATTAATTATCTACTCATTTCTTGGGGAAAAGATAATCAGATATCAGTCCTAGCAGATGTTGATGTAAATTGATAGCAAGTAATGACTGCATCACAGATGATTAAGACTTTTGTAGCAGAAAGCTCTGCTATGTTTTAATTTTATATACAGCTCTGATAATTAGCACATCCTCCATAAAATTATAACACTGTGATTTTTAAAACTGTTTTTATACTTTATCACTGTGGATTGTAGTATTGGTTTCATAACATAAATATTACACATTGAGTAAATTAAACATTATTTTACTTACCATAATTCATATTAATACTGGGGCTTTCGGGTGTCTTGAAACTGTTTCGGTTAACATTACACAGAAATACTAAATGGAGCATAACTATAGGGTTAAATTTTAAGGGATCAATAATACATATATGTTGATGGAGATTTCTGTCCCATAAGGTCCCACAGCCATTCAGTCCCAAATAAACACACAGAGGTCTACATTAATCATAAACTGGTTGGCCTAGTAGCTCAGGCTTCTTATTAATTAATTCTGACATCTTACATTAGCCCATTATTCTTGTCTGTGTTAGTCATGTGGCTTGGTACCTTTGTCAGCAAAGGATTCTCATCTTGCTTCCTCTGCGACTGGGTGAAGACTGCCTACTGAGCTTTCCTCTTCCCAGAATCCTCCTGTTCTCATTGCTCCACCTCTACTTCCTGCCTAGTCACCCTGCCTATACTTCCTGCCTGGCTACTGGCCAATCAGTGTTTTATTAAAATACAATTGACAGGGTACAGACCATTGCCCCACAGCACATATACTATTTATATCATCTGAAGTGATAACTATGAGGGCTGGAGGATGGAGCCTTTGGGCTGCTGTAGAGGGCGCAAGTATAAACGACTCACAAACACCTGTAACTCCAGCTCCAGAGAATGCAACATTCTCTTCTGGCCTCCATATGCACCCACACATTTGAACACATAATTTAAAAAGTATATAGGCTAGAGAGACTGCTTAGGGGTCTCTTAGCAGCATTTGCTGCTCTTCTAAAGGGCCCAGGTTCAATTTCCAGCACCCATGTGGTTGATCACAACCATCTGTAAGTGCAGTTCCAGGGGATCTGATGCTCTCTTCTGAACTCTGTGGACACCAGGCACATACACAGCATTCAGACATTCATGAAAGCAAATACTCATGCAACAAAAAACATACTCATACACATAAAAATTCAAACAGTACTAAAATATATCATTTAAAATAATGAACGAGAAAAGAAATGATCATGAAAAAGAAAACACATGAAGAAGTAGCCTGGATGTCTCAGTGATCACAACGAAGAGACCCAGTTTTAGGATGTGAACAAGAGATCTGGGCATGATGTAAGTGGGCAGTAAATTCTATTGATTAGCGGCTAAGATTTGTCAGCTATCCTAGGCTCAGTAGTGCACTGTTATAATGCTCACATTGAAGAGGCTGAGGGAAGAAGATAGTGGATTGAGGCCAGCAGGGGATACATTGGAAATCAGAAAGACAGAAGGACAGAAGGACAGGAAGGAAGGGAGGGATAAAGGGAGGGAGAAAGGAATGAACGGAGGGAAGGAGGGAGGGAGGGAAGAAGGAGAGACAGAGAGACAGATGCTAGTTTATAGGCAAATGTTGTGAATTTCCCAAGAAACTGGAGGTTTCCTCCATGCCATCCTGCTCTTTCCTGTTATCCAAATGGTCACCAAGCTTATTACTAAGAAGACCCAGCGAAGACTCCACAAAAAACTTCCTGAAAATTCCCTCCTCTGTATGACAAATCAGGTCACTTCCTGAAATGTCAGAGAAGCACTCCTGGCCACACAATTACAGACAAGTGAATGTAACCAATAAGCATCCAGAATTCTGCTGCTACCGCTGGGTGCACTGGGGACTGAACCGCATTAGCTGCAAACGTCATTTCACTGAACTAGGGCGACAGTCAGACCTCTGTGACGGCTGCCAAAGCTCCTGCCCAGAGCAAAGGTGGGATCTGTCTTCCAGATGCCACACAAACCCACAAGGAACTCTGAGCTCATCCAAGGCTCTAAGCTAAAACACAAAATATGTATAGATTTCTTGGAAGTAGAAAAGTTGCCAGCAAATTGGAAGCCATTCCTTCCCGCACAAGCCTTTTCTCCTTCTCCTTCCACAGATATCTCGCCAGCAGCACCGTTCTCACGTAGGTGTTCAATTTCATAGCCAGAAAAAAAGTGACTCCAAACTGAAATCAGACTTAGCATAGACTTGTGGATGTGCCAGGTCACTTCAGTAAATTGGATTTAGAAAACACACTGGAATGGTCCCTCCCTTGACATAGTCAAATGGGCTAGACATATCGTTTGACTCCATTGTCTGAACTGCAGCTAGGTATTAAAAATCAAAACAGAAGTCGTTGGGTAAACAAAGCAGATGAAAGTGCACCATGTCTGCACCTCACCTCGACGCTCCTACATGATTTGCTGGTGATAAGAGTTGGAGACATCTCCAAGGGAAGTCAAGAAATAAATTGGTTTTCTACTTCTCTGCTTTAAAAGTTTATATTCAATTTCTGCCTTTTGATGAGGCTACAACAGTATGCTTACAAAAATAAATGAACTGTCCTTCTTCAGTCATAGAGCTTAAACTTTGTTTGGGGTATTTTTGTTTGTTTGTTGTTGGTTTTTTTTTTTTTTTCAAGACAGGGCCTCACTTTGTAGCCCTAGCTGCCCTGGAACTCACCATGTAGACTAGGCTACCCTTGAAATCAAAGAGATCTACCTGCCTCTTCCTCCTGAGGGCTAGGATTAAAGGTGTGCACCACTATACTCAGATTAAGCAGTTTTTTTTTTAAGGCAGACTAAATATGAAGCAAAATAGCCAAAGGCTTACAGCTTGCCAATCTGTTTTCTTTTGTTTATCTTCATGGGAAACATGGTAACAATAGTACTCGCAGATTTGAATGACTGTTGTCATGTAGCCAGACTCCAAAAGTGACTTCAAACTGGAATCAGACTTAGTATAGACTTGTGGTACACAAAGCTCTGAGCAATAACACAAGAGTACCTCAGTGAATATACAAATACATTCATGCTTCATATGTTCATATGAGTATATTTGTACATATATATAAAAGCCTAATTATTTGAAAATACGTTTAAGACTATCCTGATCAAAAGGTGAACCACAACACATTAGGTAATTAACTATGCAATAAATGACATGCTAAATTAATGAGTCTACATAAGTAATTTATAATTAATAAAATAATAATAGCAACAAATAAAAAAGAACAGCTTGAAACCATAAAGTAGTGAGGCCAAATTAGTGGGATGCTTTTGAGAACACGTTGTGGAATGGCATCAACCATGGTTTTGGATGACACGTGGAACCTTAGCAATGATGCCAGACATTACAGGGCATCTAAACATCTAAGGAAAATACCAAATTAGCATCTATAATAAGTTCTAGTAATGCACTAATTGTAGTTTAGAGACAGAAAGGATTAATGATCCTTAACTCACATGATAAGTTGCTATCAAATAATTCTGATTCATATTCAGAAAGGACAATTTATAGAATCACTTGCCTGATTTTTCTCCTAATGACCTAGCCTCTTTCTTGGCCCAGGACAGGACTACTTAAGGCTGACAAGGGGACCTGGAATAGTACTTTAAGATTCAGCCCTGATCACACCACAGTCTGGAGCATCATTGACCAGGGTCAGATATTTTGGGGAGGTAGGAGAGGAAGAAATGTCAGTGTAGGGTAAAAGGGACAGCCAAAGAAACCCACCTTGGCCCTGAAACCAGAGTCTGTGAAAGAAACACACCCTGTGTTTGAAACTTGAGTCAGTGGAAGAAAAACTTTATCTCTGAACCCAGAACCTAAGAAACACACCCTGACTCTCAAACCAGAGCCAAAGAAACAGACTTTAGCCCTGGAGCCAGAGCCAGTGAGAGAAAAATGCCATGGCTCCAAAACTAGAGCTAAAAACAGCCAGTGAAAGAAATAGTTTGGCTCTGAAAGCAGAGCCAACTATGCCCCTGACCAACTGAACAGGAAACCTAAGCAAGATACCAACCAACCCCTGAGCATAAAATCTAGTACTCTGACCCTGAACCCAGAGCCAGTGAAAGAAAAACACCCTGGATCTGAAACCTGAGCCAGTGAGAGGGACACTTTAGCTCTGAACCCAGAACAATTAATTGAACCCTGACTCTGAAACCAGAACAAAGAAACACACTTTTGTCCTAGAACCAGAGTCAGTGAAAGAAATATGCTTTGGCTCTGAAAACAGAGCAAAAGGCTAAAACAGGGTCAGTCGAAGATGCCTCAACTAACTAAATTAACCAATCTCTGAGCAGAAAATTCTTCCCCTTGGGAAAACTCTACCCCTAAAAGTTCTATATAAGTCCCCCTGCCTGTTGTGTTGTTGGCTGTCCTTCACCACTGTGACAGAGGCAGCCATTCTCCTGGACTCCTCCTCCACAAATAAATCTCTTTTTAAAAAGAGTTTTGGGTGAATATCTTCTTTTGCCAGCACGAATAGAAGACCTTTTGTTAAAATGTTCCCTTAGTAGGACCAAACAGGAAAAAAACAAAACAAACAAACAAACAAAAAAAAAAAAAACAAAGAAGAACCTTTGCTGAGATGGTCCCTTAGGGGAGCCGAGCAGAAAAAAGTAACTTTTCAAGAAGCCTAAGGAGATTGCTACCTTTCTGCAGGTGCTTCCCATTTAGCAGAGTGACACAAAAGCAACATCTTGGGCCCCAGCGGAAGAAGAAGCAGAGAGCTCAGCTAAGATGTTCCCTTAGGGGAATAAAACAGAGCTCAGTTGTGACAGCTATCTGTAGGAGAGGAGCAGGATTGCTATGTCCTGCTCGGAGACCATCCCCCACTGCAGCCCAGCTCCAGGTATCACCTGACTTCCTGATGAATCAGGCCTGACTTCAGCACCTTTTTACCTCCAGAGCTATCCTGCTGCAGCTCTGGTCTCCAGAGCTGTTTCTTTGTAGCTGCAGAGCTGTGACACTTGCTTATACTCAGACTTGAAATTGAAGCTAGAACTGGACACTTGTAGCTCAGGGTGGTTGTCTTGTCTAGCCATCCATAACACTAGAATATTAAACCCATGTGTGTTCTCATTAGGTTATCTCTCTTGAGGTAATGAGAACCCATCCATAGCTCACAGAATAAGAAGTGGGCTCTAAGGGTCTACTGGAAAAGCGAATGCTAGGTTTTCTGCTTTCTTTCATGGCCTTGAATAAATTACATAAACCTATTAGACATTAGATTACTCATTTTTAAAAGTGGGATGATAATAGTTTCTATCTATGGGGTTCTCTTTGTGGGCATGAATTCCTGCCAATAAAAAAAATAAATAAAAGAACCTGGAAGGTTGCTCAATGGATAAAATGTTTATTGTGAAAGCATGGGGACCCCAGTGTGTGTCTCTAACATCCATGCCGAAGCAAGGCATGGTGGCATGCATCTGTCATCCCAGATCTAAGAGGATGCAGGAAGATGGATAGCTCTTTGGCACTTGCCGGCCAGCCAATCTAGCTCAATGGCAAGCTCCAAATTCAGTAAGAGATTCTGTCTAAAAAATAAGAGGTATAGAGTAGTACAGAAGGATACCCATCATCAAACTCTGCCTTCTACCCATGTACACATAGGCATGCATACTTTTCCACACATGTACACATGTATGACATGCATCATACCAGAAATACATACATACAAACCACACATACTTTTTAAATCATTAAAAATAGAGTTGTTTTGATGAAATGCATGGCAAAAAGCCTAGAAAAACACTAGACTACCTTGTGTATACAAATCTGTAGTTGCTCCTAAAGTTGTTTACAAAAATCAGTAGAAAATGTGAAGTCTGAGAGATGACTTTCGATTGGTTGCTCACACACAAAAGCAACTGATAGCAATAGCATAAGGCAACTAAATTCCTAATATTCTTCCTACATAAAAAGATATTCCCAGATGGCTCCTCAAGTTAAGTCTCACTTCTTGGTAGTCTTTTCTTTTCCTTGCCTTATGGATTGCATTCACTTTTAAAGGGACTGCTTTGCAGAAACAGCCATGGGCAGATGGAACACTTGTTCGACAGTTCTTAATGGTGGGCTTGGAGGGAAAATTGCAACATCTCCAACAGGATCTTTCTTCCCCACGGTTAGGTAGATGCATTGTTGATTGTGAGCCAAGGACACCAGCATGATACCATGCAGGACAAAACTGGGTGCCCTGAAGTTGAGGAAAACAGCCCTAGGCCAGCAGGACTAAGGAAACACCGATTAACAGATAATCTTAAAGCCAGTGGTGAAGGACATTAACTCCATCCAGAAAAGAAAAATGCACTTGCTAGACTTGGCAGGCTATGGGGAAAGGATGAGACAGCCCGACACAGTCAAGGCATCCACAAGAACATGATGTTTTTTTTGTGGCGTTTGGAACACTGGCTTCAGCTGGATAAGCCGAAATTGCTTCTTCTTTAGTAAGAATTGCTGGCTGCTCATTACATCCGTGCCAGTGTCAGGCTTGTCATGACTCATACTATGTTATATTTACTCACAGACCACGTCAAGATTTCAAAGGGGTATGAGTTCTCTGCAGGGTTGGAGTTTTGACATGAGCACAACAAAACAAAATTATTTGAAACTCTTGCCTATAGCTCGTGGATACTGAGACAAACAACTATTTTTTTTTCCATGAGGTCATAGAGTACGAAGACTTTTTATAAGGTTCCCAAAATTTTAGTCCTGATAGTTGCACATCTGCTCTCTTAGTCATGGGAACTCTAGTCTAGGTGGTGCTATGCAGGGATTTAATCTAATTAATGTTCCAAATCAGCTGACTTTTAAGTAAGTGATCAAGAAGGTTATGACCTATTCCTGTGTGTCCTTCCTACTGCTGGCCACAGAGGAAGATACCAGCAATCAGAAGCAGGTCAAGGTCTGAAACATTAGTGCACACCAGGAGGTAGATTGGAACCATGCAACAAGGATTTCAGGTCGCTTTCTGGAGGCCGATATTGTTCCTGGCTTGCTTTTTCAAGGGAATAGGAAAGTCATTATTACAACCTCAAGGAGCTGAACTCAGAAGCAGATTCAACTCTAGAGTTTCCAGAGGACCCAGTCAAGCTAAGTAAGAGCTTCCTTTCCTGAGCTATTCATACTTTTACCAGATTTCTGATCTCCAGAACTATGACCAACTTTGTAGGTTCAGTTGCTTAAGTTGGCAATGATTTATTGCACAACAATGGAAAACGTTCATCAAAGCCAATTTTCTCACCCTCACTCTCCTGTCATACCCCTTTACCAAATGGCTCAGCTGTTCTTGTCATTGAATTCGGATATGACTTTGGAAATGTGTGTTTGCTCTTGCTTTGTGTGAGTCAAGTCTCATAAGTAGCATGGTCCCACAAATGGCATGTGTTTACAGCTTTTAACATCTATCTTCTTACTGTGGGTATATCTAGTGTGTGCTTCTGTTATGTAGGTTGGAGTCAATGCATTTTTATTTACACATTTTTCTAAGTTTATGATGTGGGATTCCCCCTGTCTATGCTGTGAATATGTTTTATTACCATTAGTTAATGAATAAAGCTGTTTTGGCCAATGCCTTAGCAGAGAAAAGCCAGGTGGGAAATCTGAACAGAGATAGAGAGTGAGAGTAGGCAGAGTCAGGGAGATGGCACATAGCTGCTGAAGGAGAAAGACGCAGCTGTTGGAACCTTTCCGGTAAGCCACAGCCTCATGATAATACACAGATTAATAGAAATAGGTTAATTTAAGATATCAGAGATAGGTACAAATACACCTAAGCTATTGGCCAGTGTTGTAATTAGCATAGTTTCTGTGTGGTTATTCAGGTCTGAGCAGTTGGAAAATGAAAAAGCAGGCTCCACTTACAAGTTTACCCTCAACTGCCTACATTAAAATTATCAGTACCATAGGCATTTTCATCAATGTCTCCTCATAAGCCTGTCAGCAATTTTCTCTAAGCTATATGCTCAGCAACATGATAATGGGTTCGAGGTTAATACGAGCCTATGTTATGCTCAGATTTTTTTTTTTTCTGTGTGTTTCTTAGATGGCCACATCATGCTATCCCCAGTAGTGAAAAGGTACCGTGGGGTAAGGCTTTTCATACACTGTCAAGACTTTTCACTTGTATTGGTTGAATAAAACGCTGAATGTCCAGTAGCTAGACAGGAAGTACAGGTGGGGCAACCAGACTAAGAGAGTCTGGAAAGAGGAAAAGACAGAAATGCAGTCACCAGCCCAAAGCAGAGGAAACAAGGTGAGAAGACCTCAGGGAGTAAGGTGTCAACCATGTGGCTAATCATAGATAAGAATTACAGGTTAATTTAAGTTGTAAGAGCTAGTTATCAATGTCTTCTTTGGCCCCTTTATGGCCATCATTATCCCATACTGTGTGTTCTCTCAAAGACGACAATCCCTTGAAAGCTGGCAAGTGAGAGGGGTTTTTAACTCGCTGTTCTGGGTGAGTTTCACTGTACCACATGCTCACTTTATTTTAAGTTCTTTTCCATCACAAACTTGATTGCATTAATGGGAGAAACATTACAGTGCATTATCTCTCACGCTATAAGGATGGGTAAAGAACTTACTAAAGGACTCACTCATCAGCCACGCCTTCTCCTTCGGGAGCAGAACAGGAGGAAAGAGAGTGGGACTTCGGTAGGGGTTGGTGTCACTGAGCCACAAGCCAGGGCCTAGGTTTGAGGCTGAAACTGTATATACTTGAACTCATGACTCTCTTATGAAGGCTTGAGGGCAGGTTCTTCAGTTATCTTCTCTTGGGCAGGATGTTTCTTCTCGCCCTCCCAAAGCAACACAAGCTATCTGCTTCCTATGACTGCACCCTTCAGCTTCTAACAAAGCCCAGATGGCTTCCCAGGAAGTACATGAGAGGAGCATCTGGCTGCCAGCCTTGGCACTGCCCCTGCCTAGTTTAACCCCTGTGGGTCTTAATAAATAATTCTACTAGAGGAACATTTCTTCACTGGACTCTTTATTCCCTTGAACTCATTCACTATAAGTAATTTCCCTTGACATCTAAGAATAGATTCTACTGAACTGAGTAGCTGTGGTCAGAAAGAACAAAGACTTGGTTCTACTAACGTCAATCTACTTTGTTTTTTCAATTTTCAAAACATTCAAGCTCTCATTACTAAGGCTCATCCTTTTGACATCAGTGATAGAAAACCCTAGCCCTTGTAGCAAGGATAGTCTTAGTCAACATATATGTCTTATTCTATAAAAATGTTCGAATTCAGTCCCAGTGAGATAGCTCAACTATTGAGCATGCTTGTCACCAAGGCTGATAACTTGAGTTTGATACTCAGATCCTTTAAATCTATGTGGTAGAAGGAAAGAACCAACTTCTCTTGACAGGCATGCAGTGACATGTACACACACACACACACACACACACACACACACACACGTACATAATACAACCTCAGTGTATAGAGTGAAGTGGGAAAGATTTATGAATAGTTTTATATCAGCTTGACACAAGCTAGAGTTGCTGAAGAGGAGGGAGCCTTAAAAGAGAAAATGCCTAAATAACACTGGGCTATAGGCAGGTGTGTAGGGCATTTTCTTAATTAGTGATTGATGGGGGAAGGTCCAGGCCATGGTGCCACCCCTGGGCTGGTGGTCCCGGGTTCTATCAGGAAGAAGGCTGAAAAAGTCAAGAGAAGCAAGCCAGTAAGCAGCACTCCTCCATGGCATTTGTATTTGTTCCCACATACAGGTTCTGGCCCTGTTTGAGTTCCTATCCTGACTTCCTTCAATGGTGGATTAAGATGTGGAAGCATAAGTCAAATAAATCCTTTCCTCTTCAACTTGCTTTCTGGTGATGGTGTTTCACTGCAACAGTAGAAACCCAAACTAAGACACAAGAAAAGTCAGAGTAGAACACAAGGCAGAGTCATTAGACATTACTCAAATCCAGGTCAGAAATGGGATAACCATGTCTAGTTACCCTACAGGATTGAGGTTCTCATTGATTAAAGAACAAAGATCAGGACGAATATGTGGTGTATGTAAGGGTGGTTAAATTACCCAGCGAAAGCTCCTAAGATCCATGCAGCCAGATCACCCAGGAAAACATGAAGGATTAATTGTAGAAAGGGACAAAGACAACTGAGATGCAGATTTGAGTCATATTTCAATTTTACATAGAGATTAATGAATACTTAGGCATATAGTCAACAGAGAAGATGTTGAGAAAACAGTGACCTTACCAAGAAAGTGTCTGGTTGCTATGCAACATAAAAACAGGGCAGAGAATCCTAAATACATGAAAACCACTTGTTATAGGACTCTGATTTTCTTTTTGGCTTCTGCAAAAGACCCCATAGCTATAGAGCTGTTGGCTGGTTTAATAATTCAATTTTAGAAATGATTTTCATTGTGCCTGTGTTAAAGACAGACTCTTAATTTATGAAGTATATCCTCACACATGAATACACATTTAAACCAATATGGCACATTGAGGAAGAAATAGGAAAATGTAACAATAAGAAAGAAGAATAGCAAACAATTACTATGCACCAGACATTCTTCTGAGCAATGTATAATGTACTCACTGAGCCCATACCCTGTAAGATAGCTACTACCATTTGTATCCATAGAAATGTAGTCACCGAAGCATGTCCAGATTAAAGATCACATCCAAAGTCACACAATGAAAAAGAAGGCAGAACTCATACTGTAGTATAAAAGCGTCTGGTGTTACCAGAATCCATCAATACAGAATCCTGCAATGCTGCCTCACAAGTTATGGTGATTACCTGCCTGGAAAAAAAAAGATACATTGATCTGAAGTCTAGCTTTCCTGTTCCTCACTAACTCAAACATCAATGTGGCTACCAAAGGCAAAACTTGGCGTCACCTTCTGTATTTCAAGAACTACAAAGCAAGAGGTACATGCTGCTTCCATTGAAGGGAGTTGCTTTTATCTTTCTTTTTTTAATTGATTTTTATTGAGCTCTACATTTTTCTCTCCTCCCCTCCCTGCCTCTCCCCTGTCTTCTTCAGCCCTGCCCCAAGGTCTCCATGATCCAAATTTACTCAGGAGATCTTGTCTTTTTCTACTTCCCATGTAGTTAGATCTATGTAAGTCTCTCTTAGTGTCCTCATTGTTGTCTAAGTTCTCTGGGATTGTGATATTTGTGGGCTGGTTTTCTCTGCTTTATGTTTAAAAACCACCTATGAGTGAGTACATGTGATAATTGTCTTTCTGTGTCTGGGTTACCTCACTCAAAATAATGTTTTCTAGCTCCATTCATTTTCCTGCAAAATTCAAGATGTCATTTTTTTCTGCTGTGTAGTACTCTATTGTGTAAATGTACCACATTTTCCTTATCCATTCTTCGGTCGAGGGGCACTTAGGTTGTTTCTAGGTTCTGGCTATGACAAATAATGCTGTTATGAACATAGCTGAGCACATGTCTTTGTAGTATGATTGAGCATCCTTTGGCTTTATACCCGAAAGTGGTATTACTGGGTCTTGAGGAAGGTTGTTTCCTAATTTCCTGAGAAATCGCCACACTGACATCCAAAAAGGCTGTACCAGCTTGCACTCCCACCAGCAATGCAGAAATGTTCCCTTTTCCCCACAACCTCTCCAGCATAAGTTGTCATCAGTGTTTTTGATCTTGGCCATTCCAGAAGGTTCTTACTCTGAAACCACAAGGCCACACAACCCTCCCAATCAAAGACTTGCTGCAGTCACATTCACTGTGTTGCTAATTGCTGAAAGGATGGTAGGTGGAATTCAGCTGGTCTCTTAGTTATCTCTTCTTTTTTTTTTTTTTTTTTTTTTTTTTTTTGGTTTTTCGAGACAGGGTTTCTCTGTGGCTTTGGAGCCTGTCCTGGAACTAGCTCTTGTAGACCAGGCTGGCCTCGAACTCAGAGATCCTCCTGCCTCTGCCTCCTGAGTGCTGGGATTAAAGGCGTGCGTCACCACCGCCCGGCCTCTTCTTTTTCTAGATACTTCTCTAATTACTGTCCTTCCTGATCTCAAAGAAAACAAAATATATTGACAAGGCAACTAATTGTCTCTCTGATGTTAAACCTCCTCCAGAGGAGCAGCAGTCATGAAAGCCTTGCTCTGTAGCCAAGGCCATGGAGCTAGAGGGCCACAGGCACTCCTGATCCATGTGGAGCGTCTTGCTTGGAATGGTGATACAGGAGTTACCACTGGGACCCTCCCATGGATGCTAAGATCTTGAAGGGTGTGATATTTTCTTGAGGTTCACTGTCACATGGATCACTAAGCCTGTCATTTCTGTTAGTTGTTTAATCAACTTGGAAGATTTAAATGGAGGAAATAAAAATTTTGTGTCTGAAACTAGATATACAAAGGCAAAACCAGAGACCTTGTGGGAGGACCTATAGGTTAGTTAATGGAGGACTAAGGTATTCATTTCCAAGTGTGGCCCTGACTCGGTGTGTTTTATTGAAGTCTCCCTACCTACCAAACCTCCGTTTCCTTGTCTACACTATATGAGCATTTCCTGTCTCACTATTTGCCTTGGAAAGATGGTAACACAAACAATAATGACTTCAAGTATGGATGCCACACATACATTCAACATGACCAAAATAAACCCAAAACAGCCAATATAGCTATAATTTCCTCAAGCATATAAAATAGAATTTGATCTCTGAGCCAATGTGGTGAGCCTTATGACCCTGCAATGCAAATTATATATCCAATTTCCAGCCATTGTTATGGCCCACAATCAGAAAGAATTCCCACTCGGCCTTGGAAAAGTGGCAGGGTTTTCCCTTGTGATGGTTTGGGACAACGGCACAACATTGGAATGATGCTTACAAAAAAAAGGTGAATTTTTCTGCTTTTTAACTGTAGCCTGTACTTGGCCTCCACTGTATCATATACATTGAAGGCTAATTCTGATTCTCATACATGCACACCAGACAATCACAGGAGACAGAGACCAGACTGAAAAATTGGCCTGAGGTCATAAAACAAGGAGAGAGTAAACACTGGGTTGTCTTTCATCTTCTGAATTAATTCTTATAGTGCAGTCAGCACAGTTCCTCTTACCAGCGCACATTCTAAGAGGACCTTTATTTCTCTCTAGCAATTGATCAGAAGAGCAAATGAGTAAGTCACCATGAAATAAATGCAAAAGATGTGACTCGCCACCCTCATCCTTTCATAAAGACACATGGAATTAGCATGTGACAGCAGCAATGAATGACTAGCATGGTAGAAGACAGGCAGAGATAAAATTTGCATTCAAGTTCCAGTAAATTCCAAGTCTACTTCAGGCTGCATAGGATCGCTTGCTTTCTTAGTTCTGTACAAACTGACTTCTTTGGATTTAAAATCAAAGATTATAATCTGACAAGCATTTTTGATTTGTAGGCAAGAACACACAAGGCAAGACCATACAAGGTCACACAAAAACACACAAGGTCAAGGTCACACTCACAGCAACGTGAATTCTCAGTAGCAGTCTCCACAGAAGAGCTCCAGGACCCTTGACATCTGCATTATCTTTGTTTTCTTTCAGAAACAAAGAGGTTTCATTGCTCTAATGTATAAATTGCTTTTGACTCTGTGTGAAAACTGAGTGCCTTACCGTGGTAATCAGAGTCAACTTAGGAAGATGGGCGGTTTGGATGAGAATGGCCCTCATAGGCTTATGTATTTGAATGCTTGGTTCCCAGTTAGTTGAACTCTTTGGGAAGGATTAGAAGGCGTGGCCTTGTTGGAGAAAGCGGTTCACTGGGATAGACTTAGAGCTTTCAAAAAGCCTATACCAATCCCAGTCCCAGTCCCAGTTCTCTCTCTCTCTCTCTCTCTCTCTCTCTCTCTCTCTCTCTCTCTCTCTCTCTCTCTATTTTATTTGGAATTAATGATGTAAGCTCTCAGTACTCCTCCACCATCATGCCCACCTTCCTGTCACAAGGGCCATGGACACTAACCCTCTGTAACCTTCAGTCCCCAATAAGCTTTTACGTCTGTAAGTTTCCTTGATCATGGTGTCTGTCAAAAGCACCAGAGAATAAACTAAGACAAAAGAAAAAAAGAGCTCTCTACAATATTCCTCATGGGTGAGCACTCCCCTTCAGGAAGTCAAGCTTTGATAAGTAGTCACACAGATGGTGACAAAGCCATTTAGTCAAGTTTTTGGAAGCCAGAAAAAATTCGTTTGTAAAAATAAAATTGACAGCATGGGAAAATCTTAGAATAAAATAATAAATAAGGATAGGACTTCAAAACCATACATACAGAATGATATGGTTACATGAGCTGGGAAGAAACAGGGGCATTTTAGCCTGCTAGTACAGCCATAACATACTGCCACCGATAGAAATTTATTTTCATTTTTTTACAGACAGTTCTGGAGGCTGCAAGTCTGAGATCAGAGTGTATATAGTGTTCTGGGGCTCTAAATGAAAATTTTTTTCTAAGCCCCTTTGCTTATCAATAGCTTTCTTATGCCTTATATTATATTCCCCTTTGCCTGTGCCCAAATTTCTTTTTCTTATGGGTCTTTTCTTATGGGTATGAGCTTCTTTGCTCAGAAGCTCAGAGGGGGTAATGAGTAAGCTAAGAACTGAGGGACAAGAATGTTCTGGACAATGAAGCTGGAGTGGAAAAGAGCCTGGCCAGGAGATGCTGGGCCGCAGAGTAGAACTAGCCTGCAGCATAGGAATGTCAAAGTGTGTAGAGAGGACTATGTCTACCTTCTGAAAGAGGGCTGTAAACGGAAACACTGAATGGGACAGCTTAAGGACACCAGCTATGCCCACTGATGCATCTTCAAAAAGGTCTCTCTGCCTGTTCTGAGTAGGGAGAATGAGACAGGTCAGAGAGAGTGTCAGGGGCTAGCACTGGGGAGTGGACAGATAGGGGTGGTGGGTGGAAAAGAACTTAGAACTTGGAGACAGAATCAGTATAAGGACAGATAGACTAAGCTCTGTCAGTGAAGCATGTATTGATCTCGTGCATCAGGCCCGACTTGTGTGTACTCTGTCTTTCCATTGCCTGTTTCAGTCACATATTAGAAGAAGGCCATTGTCAAATTGCTGCTAGGCACATCCGCACAAATAACTTCCTTTGATATTCAGTGACTAAGCCCACAAAGAGATTCTAGAAAAGCATCCATGTCTTATAGGAATCAGATCCCCTAGGGAAGGAATGCCTTGGCATCCCACTGAATTGGGTTTCTTAGCTTGCATTTTCACTTCCTGATTCCTCCCTGGCATGTGCAGCAGCTTTTCTGGCGGGTACTTCTTATGTGTAGACATTTAGAAGTCTGTGGGTTAAATCCAGAACAAAACTAAGGAGTCAAGTCAGTGAGACAAGTCCAATGGTTGAGTTAGTTACTAGTAAATATTTCTGACAACTGGAATACTGGTGAAAAAAATCTTATTTGTAGCATATTATATTTTTTTATTGTGAGCCTTGCCTTTAACAGCTGGATCACCTCTCCAGCCCTGCAGTGTATTGTAAAGAGTAGGCAAGGCCAACCTTAATGGATACCTGATCTTGAGGAACTTAAAAGTTGTAGACAATAAAGAGCCCAATCTAGAAAAACTATAATTTCCTAGGTATATTAAAATATCATAATTAAATTAAATTTGTTTTGTGGTTCATCTTAACAACTCGCACATTTTTTTTTTCAAGTAGGAACGCACAGCCCCATAAAGAGCACACAAACTTTGTAAATGCGAAGCATTGGGGAAATTTTTAGAAAATATTCAGTCTTAAGAACCATAGCACTTAATTAGTTTCTCAGAACCACAGCACCGAGATAAGCACAGTCAAAAAGGTATCGTGTGAGAGGAATAAAGAAGAGCCCAGATGAGGGAACTGTAGGTCAAGGTTAGCGACACAGGTCCATAACACCAGTCCTTTTAAAGCCACGGCAAGAAAGTTTCACGTTCGAGCCCCAAAGGCAGAATTAACATCACGTGAGAGAATGAAGAGAAAGAGAGAGAGAAGGAGGGAAGGGAGAGAAGAGGAAGAAAACCCAGCGTGAATGGAAAGAGTCTGGCAAGGTGAGAGACCAGGCAGGAGAATGTGGGACGGGGAGCGGGAGAGAAGAGCAGTCTCCCTGAAGCATAAGTCCAGTCATTTCTAAGAGCACATGTGCCTTAGCCTAGACAATGTGTTGTAATACTTAGGAACATCCTTTGGGTAACAATCCACTGGATTGGAATGTTCCACCTGCAGCACTAATCTCAGATGTCACTCATGCCTGTGTCCAATCCCCTCCATCGCAGTTCCCCTTCTGGAAAGCAAAGCGCCTAAAACAAATCTCATTGGAGTCTGTAGAAACTGAAAACGAGAAAAGCCAGCGTTGCGATTATGAGTCTAGAAACTCAGAGTAGCATCTTCCTTCACCCCTTTTCCTCTCCAGACACTGTATTCCACGTGGTGCCTCAACTCCCTGATCTCTACATAGGAGGGAGGTAAGAATATCTGCCACTGAGTTTGAACAAAGAGACTGAGTGAATCAGAAGAGCGAAGTGATAGGAGTAGTCTGAGCTAGACCCAGCAGAGATCTTTGTCCCTGACTCCATGTGTCCTCCATAGGTTAACCGCCATACGGAATAACCACATATGGATAACCACATTTGGTATCAGAATTTTACTGTATGCTATCACCCAACATTTTGTAATCATGCTAATTGGCATGCATGTGCTTTTTCTACATCTCTATATTATTGAATCACACTGAGCCCAGGTGTTTACCCAAGCTTCTTCCAAGTTAACCTCCCTTACTGTTTGGCTATATGATGGTCTCTCTGCTCTGGCTGCAGTCTGAACAGAGAAGGAGGTCTGCTCTCCAGCCGAAGGAAGCAGACTAAAGAGTCAAAGCCATTGTCCCCACCAAATTCAAGTATCTTGCCTTCTAGGTTTGACTGGCCACTTCAAAGTTCCTTTGGAAAACATTGTGCTGTCTCTAGCCTTCCATCCCATCTGCCAACTTCCCCATCCCTTGCCCACTGAAACAAAAACACAGAGTGCTTCTTTACTCAAACACCTCAGCCTCTTTCCCCTGTTTTTATCTAAGCTGTCTTATTACAGTGCTTTGCTTCATAATTTCATGAAATAAAAAAGGGATGTTCTGTGTTTTCAGGGCGTGGAATCAAATGATTAGCTGGGAGAAAAAGACACGACACAAAGAAGATGAATCAGGCCATTTAAGATAAGCTAAGGCTATTCTCCCAAATGTGTTTGGCTTAAAGGTGAATAATTCTAAGCACACCCTCCGATTTTCATTCTCTGCCGTTCCTTGACAAAGCCTAGCTGGGCTTGATCTGCAGAAAGATGCCAAACTTCAAGGAAGAAGTAAGCGCTCTAGAAGCGTGTTCACAATCAAATGTTTTTCCCTCTCCGGCTCTGTAAATACAACCGAGTTTAGGGCTGGGACTTAAAGATTAGATGGTATGTTTTATTCCTTTTATAAAAACCTTCATCTCCCTTTTATAACAGCTTAGAGAGTGACATAACTGTATTTTTCAGGGACCCATTACACTGTGTAACAGGAGGAGGGGGCTGCTTGTCATCCCAGCAGCCCAGCTAGCTTATACCTGAAATAATCACACAGAAACTGTATTAATTAAAACACTGCCTGGCCCATTCACTCTAGTTTCTTATTGGCTAATTCTTACATCTTAATTTAACCCATTTCTATTAATCAGTGAGTGTATCACCACGAGGTTGTGGCTTACAAGGAAAGATTCAACATGTCTGACCTGGCGGCTCCATGGCATCTCTCTGTCTTCCCTTCCCAGCATTCAGTTCTGTCTTCTCCATGCCTACCTAAGTTTTACCCTACCAAAAGGCCAAGGCAGTTTCTTTATTCAAACAATGAAAGCAACACATAAATAGAAGGACCTCCTATACCAACACTGTGTATATCCAAAGTCAAGCAAGAGTTCAAGAGTCAAGCCAAGAGTCAAGCAAGGTTTCTGAGATCTGTGCACCTTCCCTCACCTCCATCCCACTCTTGAACTAGCAAAGGGTAGAGTTAGCATCTTGGTGAAGAACAAGTCAAGGCCTTATGACCTTGGATTGCATTGAGTCTCAGCATAGGTTTAAACTTCATGGGTTCACTTGGCTTCTCTGTGCCCTGTTTCTTCTTCTGACCTTCAAGGCACCACTACCTCACAGGCTTATCATGAAGGTTATACAAAATAAAAGAAGAACACCTATGCTTTTCTTGGGCATGCAGACAAATACTCATGCTAATAACATTCACAGGTATAAGACTGGCAGCATACAATGCTATGTCCAAGACCTTATTGCAGCCTTGGTTTGCCACTGTATGAGATCCTGGATTTCCAAAGTCAGCCTGGAGGAGCCAGGATAATCTTTGCCATGTACCTCAGCTGCCATTCAGTGTTTGAATCAGTCGGTGAATCTCTTACCCTCAAACCCCTCCAGTAACGGTCGTGTCCAAGGCATTGACATGTGAATATAGACCCTTACATGCTTACCCACCTGAGCTACCCTCAGCCCCAGTTCAGCAGAGTCTCTGGGTTCACATAAAAACACTGCTGAGGGGCTGGAGAGATGGCTCAGAGGTTAAGAGCACTGGCTGCTCTTCCGGAGGTCCTGAGTTCAATTCCCAGCAACCACATGGTGGCTCACAACCATCTGTACTGAGATCTGGCGCCCTCCTCTGGCGTGCGGGCATACATTGAGGCAGAATGTTGTATACATAATAAATAAATAAATCTTTTTTAAAAAAACGCTGCTGAGTTCTCTGTGTGCCCTAGTCTACTCAGCCAGGGCACAATGTCCACATTCTTAACAAGCAAAGCACGACCAGCGCTCCATCTATCTCTCGACTGCCACGTTCATGTTTTCTACAACAAACCATGTTCATTTCGTCATTACTCTTTGTGTAGAGTTCCTAAGTCTTCCTAAGGCAAAGTCTTAAATCCGTGAAAGACACTATCTCTAAATAAATAAATAAGTTGATGGCACCTGTGGAAAGACAATTAAGATTGACCTCTGACCCCCCCCCACACACACACACAGCTGCTGTATTGGAAGTTTTATCAAATGTATAGATTTTAGCTGTTGTCAGGCACATAAAAGGTAGCTACATGAGACGATGGATATTTTAATTTGGTTCCTATTTGGATAGATAGACAGACATAGATGTATTTAATTTATACCTGTAACATCATTTTGTCAACTTCAACTATTCATAATAAAAGACATTTAAAGCTAGTTGGGCAGAGGACTCTGTGAGAATGGGATGCATGCTCTTCTCCTTGGCTGTCTGAGCCAGGATGACGTGAGGTATATGTTATAGAGCTGTCTCCTACTCGCTTTGTTCTCCCTGATAACCATAACACTTCCCGCCCGGGACCTCTTCATTGTCCCCTTGCGTGCACCCTACCATTCTTCCAGACAAATGGCAGTAATATGTCAGTGTTCTCCTTAACTAGCTCCTGCCAGTTCTTCCCTGATCTCTGGAACAAAAGCCCTGCGACGATATTTTATGAGACTACCTAGGCTGAAAGGTGCCGAGCACCGCTCCCCACCCCCCACCCTCCACCCCGTGTCTGTGCTCTGTGCGCATTACCCAGTTAGCGAGATTCAGGCAAGGGGCTGGAGGTTAAAATACACACACACACACACACACACACACACACACACAGAGAGAGAGAGACAGAGAGACAGAGACACGGGTCATCCTTGAATTCCCCAAGAATGCCCCCTTTATTGTGTTCAGGGGCAGATTATATAGAGATAGCCACGCCCCAGCCAAACCCACCAGAAACCACTCTTCTGCCATCAGGAACTCCTGAAGGTCTAGTGCTCAGAGCAGCTGTAGGCACTCAGATCAGGGGATTACAAGAAATTCAGGATCTGGGGTCTCACAGCTCCCAACAGAAAGGAACAATAGGAGATGGGAAACGTTCATCTGTGGCTCACAAGAGAAAGAAAACGTGGAGATCATACAAGATCTTGAGCATTTTAGTCTTCATGCTGTCGATGGAGCTAAACCCATTTTTCCTTCCTAACTTTTATACAAATTCAAAAATGAAATTTTGCTTGGGGATATCTTTCAAGTCAAATTACAGCTGAGTATGTGACAAGATAGAACTCACTGTAGAGATGGCCCTGCTGAAAGCAAGCTTACCAAGTTACAGCAACCCAGCAAGGGCGAATTAACGACAGCATAAATCCCCCCCCTAGCACACAAAGCTCTTTAAAACCAAAGAAATTTTAAACAAGAGTTGTCCACGCTGCAACTTTTTGTGCCGAAATTAGCAAGAGTTTATTTAATATCTATAGTGCTGCAGAGAGCACTGTTGAGGAAACACCAGGGGCAGCTGTAAAAACACGGGGAACTCAAGGGGAGGCAGGCACCGCTCCAGGTACCCTAGCAGCCTTTCCATCTCTTCCTGCTAACAGTTAGAGAAGGGACCCTAAAAGTAACTCACAGAAGGAGGCCCCAGGACACCAGAAAAATGGGCAACACACCAAAGCCAGGGCCACAGCAGGCTGTGGGCACAGAGACAGAAAATTAATGCAGTGGCAGCTTCAGTAAGCCAGGCTTGCTGAGCACCAAGGCCCAGCTAAGCGTCTAGTCATAGGAGGATGGGGTCACAGGCTGCCTGCACTGGAGGAGCCTCTGGTGACCGCCTGGACAAACACGGTGCCCTCTCTGACCCTAACCTCCCATCCTAAACAGCTCAGTCTTAACTTCCTAAGTAGAACAAGAGGAAGAACGCACATATATGAGTTGGGGTAGGGAAGTTGAAATGGGAGGGGAGCTAAGGCATAATTCAGCAGCACCTCGGGACACACATGAGGAAGTAGTGGCATCCTGAGTTTCAGAGCCTTTAGGGAGGGATTGAAAACTCCCACAAAGAAACAGTGTAGCCGGGGAATCAAATTCCCATGGTCTTGAACTGGTACAGAGCCCAAACTGGGTAAGGAGGGGAAACACGGGAAACATCTTGAACCGGTCTGCACTGAACGCAGGAACCCATCTGTATTATGAAGAGACCCTGGCAACGATGCAATGGCGGTAACGGGACACTAGCTTTAAACAGGAGAACCAATCAAAATCTAGGACGAAAGAACGTCCTCGCTGACAGAGGAAATGCTTTCACCCCTATGGAAAAAGAAGAAGTGGATCCTCTGGTGGATTAGAATTAAAGGTAGTTACAAAACCCCACAACTTCCTATTTGTATAAATGTGGGATGTGGGAGGGAGGCAAGAGCGGGTTGGGAGCAAGAGGAACTAGCGTGCTTTATACACGTGTTTGAAATTGTCAAAGAGCAAATTTCATGTTTAAAAGACTGTCCAGGAATCCTCGGAAGGATCAAAGAAGTAGGAGCAAAATACTGAGGACTTGGGGTAGATTTAAGAGCCTGCTAGTCTGACAACCAACTGCATCTAATGAGTCTGGATTCCTTTTTTTTTTTTTTTAATAACATGATAAAACAGCAAATTTTGATGGGACCTAAAAGATACTGGAAACACATCACTTGTAACCTTCTGGTCTGACGGTTGACAGTTGTTTTTATGGGAGACTTCCCTTGTTTGTATGAAATACATGCTCAATTACTGACTTTGATTCCCATTTACCATGCACAATTTCCAATGCTTACAAGATGTTCTGTGGATTTGTTGAACTGGATTCATCGAGACCTAAAAT
Organism: Arvicola amphibius; assembly: GCF_903992535.2. NCBI lineage: Eukaryota > Metazoa > Chordata > Mammalia > Rodentia > Cricetidae > Arvicola > Arvicola amphibius. The sequence continues at coordinate 22,995,368 of NC_052049.1, forward strand.
AAACAAGCACCAAACACCAAGCTTCAACCATGACTCATCCTTCCCTCTGTCTCTCCACTCTCAAAATGAAACCAAACATTGAAATGCTGTCCTAGTCCCACAGCTAGTAAAACAATTGAGTTTGAAAGCCTGTTGTTTTCTTTCATCTTTCTGCTCATTTTTCTAAGTATGGCTCAAATTATATCTGCTAGAAAAAATAGCCTTTCTTAATGCTCCAGACCTCACGTTTAACACCCCCCCCCCAACATCTAAAGAACAATTAGAGTTGGGTGGTGGTGGCACACGCCTTTAATCCCAGCACTCAAAAGGCAGATGCTGGCGGATCTCTGTAAGTTCGAGGCCAGCCTGCCTGGTCTGCAAAACCTAATTCCAGGACAGGCTCCAAAATTACAGAGAAACCCTGTCTCAAAAAACGAAAAGAAAAGAAAAAAGAAAAAGAAAAGAAGAAAGGAAAAAAATAAATGAACAATTAGTAACATCACTAAATCCACCTATTCAGAAGATTGCCACATAAAGACTTTGCAGACAAAGCTAGGTTATCTTGACAGAGGTAGGGAAGCTAGGAAGCTACATGTTAGTGATAGCTCTATGTGCATCTAATAGCAGCTAACGCCATTCAGAAGATCCAGGAGAACCCAATAACTACTTCTTGGCAGGTTCCAAGAGCTATAGTCTGATTAAGGAACTGTCTGAACACCGAAGCTTAAAGGCTTTTGGACAGAGTCATGGAATGGTGAGTTCTACAAAAATAATAAAATAAAATTTACTCCACTCAGCTCATTTGGAATCCAGAGGCCACACTCTTACCCTTTGCAAAGCCGAGCCAACATTCCTCTTTTATTCTGAGGAACTTCATTACCAACAGTAGCCTCTCTTGGCTACTAGGGTTGCCTTGCTCTTTTCTGTCCCCATGTGCTATTCTCCCAGGAAGGATACCAGCCAACAGCTGTGTCTGATCATGTTCCAGAGACCGAAAACAAACATCTCTTCAGAGGAGTTCTGTTCTACAACAGGACTCCCATCTTGGCTCTGCGGGTCACTAGTAGTGGAGGCTTCATCCCACACAAAGAGACCGAACAGGAGGGAAACTACATAGTGCTCATCTCATACAGATGTGGGTCTTCAAATTTCTATAAGTATTTTCCGCTTACGTCTGAATTCGTGGCTGCCTTCTCTTGGAGTCTGGTAAAGCCACATATCCTAAACATGTACAAAATAATTGAGAGTTTTGAAGATTAAATCAAAATTAGCATGATTACAGTCAAAGGCCACTTAAGGATGACTCAGAAGCTAGGAGAAAGTGTGAGTGGTTTATGAAGTGAGACTCACTCATAACCTAGGAGAGATGTCAGAAGGAAACCGGTTGCCTGGAATGGACAGGTATAAGTCCAAGATGAACAGCACAGAAAACTGTTTCCTAGAGCTTTCAGAGAAAATCACTGTTTGTTGGAAGGCTGTCTCCCCTCTTCTATGAAGGACAAAGCAAAGAATACTTGATACACCTAAGGGTGTCTCCACTGAGCTCGATTCCCGCAGCTGGAATAGAGGTCGCCACTCACATGCAGTCAGAATGAATATAGCATAGAATGTACAAATAATGAGAAAGGGTGACGCAGTGTGAGACACCAAGTGAAGGGATTTCAAAAGGGTCTGTGGGAGTTAAGAAAAGAATATTGTCTACGGACTTTGAGAACATTTTCTACATGAAGTTTCCTAGGAGTTGAATGTTCATATCAGAGTAACAGTGCTTTGAAATCTTAGAAAGTCAAGTTTGTGTTTCCCCTCATTGGGATTGATTGCAAAATTGGAAGCTTGGGCATCCCACATTTTATAGACTTTCTGCAGCTGTTGGGCTTGTTAATATATGCTCCGAGCGATGTGCTGATGAGATGCTAGGGGAAGAGTCAGCCCAGATTCTACTCTTAGGAGTGTTTGCAGCATCTGTCACCCAGAGTACCTGCAAAGCTACAGACCGAAATATAGATCTGGAGGGGCAGGTCTTGGAGCAGCAAACAAAAAGGCTGATGCTAAAAACTAGATCACCACATATTCTTCCCAGCGTCTCTCTAGAATCCTTCAATCGGAATCTTCAAAGGCAGAGTTGAAAACCCTAAGCTAGCTTTCGCAAGTTCCTCCAAAGGACTCAGAAGTCTGGCCAACCTTCATCCCAACTGTAGATCTAAGAAGGTAGGTGACTTTTCTAGGTTAATAGTGACACCTATGCTCAAAGCCAAGACAGCTGCTAGGCTGGAATAATCTCAAGGTCCTAATTGTTACACTCGCTACTATCCAAAATTGTATGTGGTGATGTAATACTAACAGCTAGATACAATCACGTCGTTATAACATAGATGTTTGTTAGTGGTAACACCAAGGTGCACTCCATGTCAGCATGAGTGCAGAGGAGCAGACATTCAGGAAACACACAAGGCTCCTGTAGAGGACGGCCCAAGGGTTCCTTCATTGTGTCTGGCTGTTGATATTAAATCCTCTAAAGCAAGATATAGTCACGGGAGGACTTAAAATGTAAGTCTTCTGGTCCCAAGTTCACGGCCTGGCCCTACGGTGTCACCAGATTTTAAGGTGCCTTATTTCTTAAACAATTTCTACAGTTCCTAGAGACACTAAGGTTTTATTGTTGTTGTTTTAGGAGCATTGGTGTTTTGCTTGGATGTGTATCTGTGTGAGGGTGTCAGCTCTTGGAGTTACAGACAGTTGTGAACTGTTATGTGGGTGCTGGGAATTGAACCCAGGTCCTCTGGAAGAGTAGTCAGTGCTCTTACCCCTGAGTTATCTCTCCAGCCTACTGTCACTAAGGTTTTTAAACTCTATAATCGCATCTCCTTTCTTTGTTTCTCCTTTTCTCTATGTATTTTAACATGTTAATTTAAATTGTGTGTGTGTGTGTGTGTGAGTGTGTGTGTGTGTGTGTGTGTGTGTGTGTGTGTGTGTGTGTATGCCCATGAGTACAATACCTGCAGGGCCCAGAAAAGAATATCAGATCTTCTTAAGCTGCAGTTACAAGTACACATGAGCCACTCAACCTGGATGCTGAAAACTGAATTCCAGTCCAGGCCCAGAGCAGTGCTCACTTTTAACTGTTGGACAAAACGATTGCTTCTGACTTTTGTCTGTGACAAACAGATTTCATGGTGACTCATCATCACCATGAAAGCCAAGGTGTCCAAGAGAAGATCAGTCCCCACTCTCTCAGGAACCACCTGCAGACTGGCAAGAGCCAGGATGCCTCATGCTGACAGATGCCTCTAAATTTCAGAAAGTGCCAAGCTGTGAGTTTTACCAGGATGGGGGGTGGGTTACTTACAAAGGAAGAGCTCCCTCCAAGACTCCTGGGAACAGTGCTGTTGCTTTTCATCAGAGTTAGTGCAGTACCATGCTGTGGCACACATGAATCCCACACACAATGAACATGTGACAGCCATTATTAGCCCACTCTCCAATTTTAGGATAATTTGCCCAAAGTCACATTGCTAATGACTAAAACCTATGTAGCAGACTCTTTACACTGTATGTCCCTTCTATCAAAGCTGCCATTTCATCACAGGAAAGATCTTCATGCTGACATCATCATCCTGCCACCCACTCCTGTGCACAGCAGAGGAAATGTAAAGAGCACAGTAAAGGCAGGCACCCCATGCCTATGTGTGAGATGGGCTATTACATCTCACTATGTGTCTGCGCTCTCAACTTTCAGAGTACTTTTACCCCACACACCAACAAAACCATGACAACCATGTAGCCGTTTTTACACTCATCCTCACGTGAGAAGAGAGGCCACCATCCCAGGTGCTGAGTTCTATGAGATCTTAGAAATCATTCAGCCTTGATTTTGCAGACACGGATGCTGGAACCGTGAGTGTTCAGACATTTTCTTCGGAAATCTCATCTAGCAGGGAACATTCATAATTCCAGGAAAATCGCAAAATAGCCAGGGATTTGTATCCTAAGCCTAAACCACAGCAGGCCAATGTAGAAATAATGAACAAAAGTTTACTTTTAAAATTGAATTTTTTTTTATTAAAACAACTTAACGAATAGAATTATCTTAAAATAGAGAAAATCCTTGCCAGAGAAAACATGCAAACGTGAACCAACACATCTCAAGTTTTCACCGCCAAGGCTACAGTCATTCAGTCATGACAGCCTTTCAAACAGAAAAGACTGTCTACAGAGAAAGGGAGGGAGGGAGGGAGGGAGGGTGAGAGAGAAGGAGGGACAGAGGGAAGGAGATGAGAGACAGAGGAGATAATATCCCAGAAAGGAAGCTGGACCATTGCCCATTCCCCCTCCACCTTTGTCCATCCCTCAAGTTCAGATGAACACTTTGCTCCAAAACAATATCAAATAGATGTGTCATAGAGCGAGGCAAAACTCTTCCTGTAGGCTTTGCCTATACCAGTCTAGCCCTCCCTTTGCTCCCAATACACATCACACAAGCAGCTCAAGGGGAAGTAACCACTGTGTACACAGTCATGCAGAAACACTTGTACTAAGTCACAGCTACAGTGGACGGTCTGCCTTAAGTGACCCCCTTCTAATCGAGCTATGCAGAGGCTGGAGGGAAAAATTAAGAAATGATTGACTATCTCTAAGATTTATTGTAACCTCTCAACCACCTATATTTCTCTTACAAATGTTTAAGATGAAGGAAAAGGGATAAAAATTAAAGCAGAGGCAAGCAAGAGAACAAGAAACTAGAAAGTTAGAAAAATCACAACTGGAAAGAGGGGTGATCCTGTCCTTTCTGTTCTTAAAGACTAGAAGATACATTAATGGTGGGAGTGGGGCCTCGGAAGAGGAAACTCCAAGTTCAAAGTCAAACTGAAAGAGCATTCTAGGAGAAAGGAAAGGAAGAGTGAGTACTTAGAAGAAAGACAGGGGTGCCTCATGACCCAGGAAGAGATGATGAATGCTGTTAAGTGGGACCATTTAGTATTAAATCCTTTTTCTCACTGATAACATTGTTTCTCAAAAAACTGTTTCCTTAGTCAATATAGCTACAGAATTATGAAGGGATGTAAAAATGGGAATATAACAATCGGAAAGCTGAGAGAACTAAGTCTGGTCGGAACTATTAATATATTATACAAATGCTTGGAATATCTAAGGATGGAAAATGATAAAGCCCAGCAATACATACCATTCAGAAAAGTCAGATAAAATCATGCCTTATTCTGTGCTAGTTCACAGGAATTTTTTAGTGCCGATTCAGAAAGTTTTAAAAGAAAATAACCAGACAAGCTAGCTGAGAGAAGACAGACAAAGCAGCTGTGGAAATCATGTGGAACACATGATTTATGGAGGCATGGAAAGGGAGACAGAGTCTTGCCTTCTCCATTTAGTGAGGATTATAGCTAAGGTGACGTAAGGTAGCCACACTCATGAGCAGAGCGCTTGACTGTGGTACTCAGTGCTGTCAGCTGTGCTGTGATTGGTAGTCCAGTCTACAAGAAGAGTGTCTATAAGGAAGTCTGACTCTCGGTGTGTCACCCCTATGATACCCAGACTTAGATTACCACCTTGGACAGCCCCACACTTGTGCTCTTAAGACAGTATTTGCAGCACCTGCATCTCCCCATCCTCAACCCACGTTTAACATCAAGGCCCATCCCTGTGGTTGGGAAGGAAAATGGAAACAGTGCCAACTGTCATTGTGTGTCCCAGAAAACCTGTCTCTTCTTAACAGCTAGATGAAGACACCAAAACAGCATCATAGCTTGGCACACCCACCAGCTAGTTGAGAATGACAGAATCTAAGAAGGGCCAGCAGCCGTTGTGATAAAGTTTGTGCACATAACCAAACGGCATGGTGAGCAGAAAAGGACTGTGATGAGATATATTTGGTCACTATAACCACTCCTATTTGGGTGTACAAGGCCCCATAGGTTTTCTCAGTCTGAATATGTATCACACATGAGCTCATCATTTTCCTGTGCATGTGCACATGTGTATACAAATGCATGCACATGCATATAGAGGTCAGAGGTCAGTGCTGGGTATCTTCATGGTTTACTCTCTCACTTATTGGGGGGGAGGCTATGTCTTTCATTGAGGCTGTGGCTTTCCAATTCAGCTAGCGTATCTTGCCATCAAGCCCCTATGATCATTATGTCTCTACCTTCCTAGCGCCAGAATTAAAGGGTATACTACCCCATATAAATTTTCTACATTGGTTCCGGAAATCCAAACTCTAGTCCTCATGCCTGCACAGCAAGTTCTTTGCCAGTTGAGCCGTCTCCCCAGCTCCTTGGATCTTTATCTGAATCTCATTTTATCGCTGAGATTCTTCTGTTAGGGTTTGCATTTTAAATCTCTCTCAAAGACTCATGTGTGCCTTTGCCGTCCATTCACCCCAACAAAAACACCCAAGACAATCCATCTAAAGGAAGGACTTGTCATTTTAGCTACTCTTTCAGATCATGGCCAGCTTTGGATCTGAGGCAAAGTAGACTAGGTGGTAGAAACACGAAGGGGAAGATGTTTCTCTGTTCGTGCTGGCCAGGAAGCTAGGCCCCACCTCCTCAGAGCCCACTCGTGTATGGAACTGTCAATGAATTCATCCATGAATGACGTGCTGACCCTCGTGGTCCAATACCTCCCACAGGCCCATGTGCTGAAGTCTGGTCCCCTGCTGAAGGTGCTCTTGGGAGGGTGAACTTCATTTCCAGAATAACAGGCTTGGTTTTCGGGCAATGTCACATTGGAGGCACATTTAGGAAACAGAACCTTGTGGAGGACTCTAGGTTACCAGTATCATACTCCCAGAAGCTTTTTGAAAATATCCTAAAAAAAAAAAAAAAAAAAAAAAAAAAAAAACCGAAAAAAAAATATCCTTTCCTCTCTGTGCTTCCCAGTTAGTTAGCATAGCGTAAGCAACTTTTTCCAAACCATGATATTCTGCTTAGTCAGAGGCCCACAACAACAGAAATGATCAGAGATTGAAATTTCTTTTTCTACTTAGACTGTTCATCTCAGGTCACAGCAAAGTATACCGTCCAGGGAGGGCTCCTGATCCCAGAACCCAGGCAGTGGATAAAATAACGCTGCATCTCCAAGCACAGGTATTGTGGGTCTCTCCGTGCCACTTCCAATCCATCATTATGGGAACATACTAGGTAGAAACAATCAATTTGATATGCCACACTTTGTTGACTCCCCCTGGAAGGCCTTATTCTTTCTGAGAAATGGATGCTCAGGGGAGGGGGGGTGATGGAAGGAAGGTTGGGAGGGAGGGCAGGAGAAGGGGGGAGGAGGAGAAACTGTGGTTGGTGGCACGCAAATTGAAAAAAAAAAGAACTTTTAAATAAAAAAAAAAAAAGAAAACCTAAAGAAAGGTATTAAAAAGACAAAAGGGAAGTGGGGGCTTTTGTTCTTTATAAATGTCAGCGGCGCAGCCGAGTCGCGCAGAGACTCGCGAATCCCAAGCGGCCAAAAGGTTCCCATCAGTGGGTGCGCACACGTGAACAGGCGGCGGCGGCGGGTTAAAGGCACAGACACAGAAAATAGGCATAAAGCTTTATTAAAGGAGAGCGGGGGAGGGGGGGAACAGAGAGAGACACGTGTTCACACACCAAAGGGGACAGTGAGGAGAGGGAACCAAGATGGTGACCAGAGGTCAGAGAGTAGCAGGAGTGGGCGTGGCTTGCAAAGGGGAGGGGACCAAAAGAATAACAGGTACCCACTGTGTTTAAAAGCCTGCCCCCGCTAAGCATGCACAGAGACAGAGATCTATCTACCAGTCAGAGGTTCCATGTAATGTCTCACGTCTGAGTCAGCGTCGGTTTGAACAGGCCACCCCAAAGATCAGAAGTCAGGGGAAATTCTTAATCTTGAAACAGAGGCAGAGGATAAACAGAGCATTTGTTTTCCTTCCCCTGGAAAGGAAGAATGACCCCTGATCTCAGGCAACCAACCACCACGCAGATGAGCCCTTCCTACAAATGAGCCCCTCCCCCCACCCCCCCAATTCGTGATCGGGAGGCAGGCAGGAAGCCCGAGGGGCAGGCGAGTTTTCCCACATAGCTGGCCAGTGGGTTGCACTCCTCAGCTACAGCAGCGGACTTCATCTGGAGTTCCAGAGTAAGAGCTCAGAAACAGTCGCATTCTTTCTGTGTGTGGTAAAGGAACCAGCAGGGCTTTCCAACTGGCCCGGAGCTGGACCGCCTCTGAGGCTGTTCGTGGCCTGAAACATACCTCCCCTAGCCATGCCATCCATCACCGGACACATTTAAATGTCACTAATCCTCGCTCTTAGCAGGAGCACAGCAAGAGAATACTTAATCTTTGCTGTCGGGGAAATTAGAATCTAACAAGTTTAAGGCGTTCAAAATGTAACAGCATAGCCCCCCTAATTGAAAGCTTGTTCATTAGAACCTGCTAGACTGTTCCACAGCTCCAGGGCCTCCGGTGTCACAGGGAAAGGGGGGCTCCATTTCTTTTCAGAGCACATATTTCATTTGTTTCCATGACAAAAACAGAACTCTTTCTTTATCTCAGAGCGACTGGGCAGACAAGAAGACAAGGGCTGTTTTCCTAAGTGACTCTCGAGCACGTATTTCAGCAGGAATGTGTCACTGCCTCAGAAGCTTGGGACGATCCATGAAGGACTTTGCTCCAGAAGCTCCACACAATGGGATCCTTTATGTAACTGCTCCAAGTCGTTATTTAAGAAGGCTCGGAAATAAAGACACTTCGGGAAATAAACAGACTTCCGCTTTACCTTGAAGTCAATGAGCTATTGGGAGGACGAACTGGTGAGGACTTTTTGCCAGCACACCGGGAAAAGTATATTTGATTAATACACATTCATGTATACACACGCGCGTGCGCACACACACACACACACACACACATACACACACACACACACACAGTACATACACATCTCCTCTTCCTCCTCACATTAGTATTTAAAAAATGAATGACTCAGACTTTGGAAAACATGATAACAATGGACTCTTATGTCATCAGGTGATTATCACCCCAGATCCACAAAGCTAGGACAAAGACTGTGGATGAAAGGGCCCAGGGGGTACGACAGTAATGATTCATTTGTTCAAACCACAGGAAAGCACTGTGGGCCGGGGATGGGTAGAGGACAATTTAAAGGTTCCCCTCCAAACCAGTGTATTTTATAAAGGCCCCATCTAGGACGACAATCACTTTAATCAAACGTGTTTGATTAGAGGTTTCTTTCCCCTCCAGTAGGCAGAACTTGATTTTAAGCGCAGGCATGGCTGTGTCAGCTAGCTGACCTAGAGCTAGGGTTCAGCCCCCTCTACTCTCTGAGGAAGCATCTCTGCAGGTACACATTGTCCACACTGCACAGCAAGACCCAGAGCCTGATCTTGGGGGTTCCCTTGAAGTAAAGATCCCTTGGGGAAAAAAACCTAACACCAGAAAGAACTGAAAGCAAAGATGGCCTGACATCCATAGATGGTAGACAAATTCCATCTCAAAGGCTTCATGGTTGGGTTTAGGACTCAGGAGAGAAATGTGTGCTGCATGCATCCTTTAACAGGGAGAGATCTGGCCAGCAACGCTCTCAGAGCTAGGCTCAAAGCACAGCGTGAAAGCTGAGCACAGCCACGATGAGTGCGCAGTGTGTGTGTGGTGTTGTATTTTCCTTCTGTTCATGTGAAAACCTCTTTAAAATTCTTTCTGAAGTTTGTAGTTAAGACTCTGAGGCTCTTTGCAGGGAAGGGTTGGACCAGTCTCAGAACTGCAAAGGTAATAAGTATCCTTTCCTGAAGTCATCGAGGCCAGCACGACGGTAGACCGGATGCACGGTGCTCTTAGAGCCATGAACTAAGACCACAGAGCAGCTGCAATAGCCCGATGCTACCATGACTACCAAATGTGGCTCGGGGACCAATCTGCACTATGAGAGTGAACTGTGGACACCAAGCCACTATTTACATAGACAGGTACTGTGATCTGATTTGGAAACAATGCCTGGGAAGGTCTGTCATAGAAAGGCTCATCCATCCAACCATAAATTACGGAAGGTCCATGATGGAACATGATGTGAACAAGACAAGGTAAAGGAAAAAGTGAAGTAGAATGAAGTAAAATATCAGGTTCCATAAGGGTTTTTAGGGCCAGGGAGATGATTTGATGGATATAGTCTTACTCATGATATTCTGGGTTTAATGCTTAGATCCTACAAAGAGGTAGGAGAGAACGGATTCCTGAGAGTTCTCCTCTGACCTTAAGAACACCATGGCATGAATGTACCTTTACACACACACACACATGCACAAACACATGTACATACACACATGTACATGTATAAAGTAAATAAACAAAAATGACAAATTTGTAAAATAAAAAGAATAAAAAGAATAAAAAATGGAATAAGCAGTGTGCTTGAATTCTGGTGAGTCCTCTATAGTTTGGGCTAGAATAAAAGACTTTAAGCTAAAGATCTAAAGATAAGGAAATAAACTAAATAGAAATCAGAGCTTGGGAGTGGTGGTGGGGGGCTCTAGGTAGAAAGAAAAGCAGCCCCTAAGGCCAGGAGACTAGACATTTGAGAAGTAGAGGCCTAGTTCTGAAGGAGAGTATATTGGGCAGAAGGCTGGCAGTGGGCAGTGCCAAGCCAGAGAACACCCTGGAAACCCGAACAAAAGATTCATCTTTCACTCTTCTTTGATGTACAGTGAGCAGCGGACTTTAAAAGACAGTGTTACTGTGTGCAGACATGAAGACCAGGCTGGCCGCCATGGGCAATGGCTTCAAGGAATTAGGAGAAGAGGTGTGGGGGGAACTACTGGGAAGGTCAAAGCAGCATCCAGATGGCAGAAGGCGATGAGGGCAAGGCAAGGGTTTCTCAACCTCGAGATTACTGAGATCTTGGACCACCGGTTTCCTATTGTGAAAGCGTCACCCTTGGCCTCTTCTCACCAGATGGCAGAAACCATTCCCTCCTCCCCAGTCACAGCAATCAGAAAAGTTCTCCAGATAGTCCCAAACACCCTGGGGAGTCAAACTATCCCCGCTGAGAATAAACGAGCTGACGTGTTAGCTGCACTGGTGACAGGAATGCAGATTCTGAACATATTTTAAAGACAGAGCCGGTGGGATTTGCTGACAAGAACAGATGCCGAGTATGAGAGAAAGAGAGACGTTAGTGATAAGATATCCCAGGGGGGCTTGATGCTGGGCCACTGAAGAGTGGAGGTGACAAGCATAGGAATGAGAAAACTGGAGGAGGGGAGATCAACTGGAGCTTAGAGGGTGTGGGGTTTGGGGTCCCTATGAGGCTTCTATGCACCAAGGGAAAATTAACTGATGGAGTTCCAAGGAGGTGGCAGGGTTGCATGCTGGACTTCAAAACTATGCATACATCCATATAGAAACAGACATAGAGATAGGCATAATAAATATATATAAATATGATGCATACATAAATGACAGCTGGAGGTCATCTGAGCATATAAGATTAGAGAATAGTAATAACAGAGGAACACAGAGGGCACTTCTTCAGCAAAGTGTACGGAAAGAAGCAAAGGACACAGACACAACCGGAGACAAATATTGATGAGACCACACTTTTAAACAAAGGGAAAATGTATTTCAATTAACAATAATTAACTGTGAACGGAGCAGAGAGATATCCTGGTTGATGAGAACAAAGAAGCAGCCACTAGCAAGACAAAGCTCCTTAGAAACTTTTCAAAAGCAAACTTAGTGTAATGTGCCAATAATCTGGATAAAGACACCCAACTAGACCAGAAGATCATCAGGGAGAACCTTCATCTGGCAATGGATGGAGATAGAGACAGAGACCCACACTGGAGTAATGGACTGAGCTCCCAAGGTCCTAATGAGGAGCAGAAGGAGGGAGAACATGAGCAAGGAAGTCAGGACCGCGAGTGGTGCACCCACCCACCGAGACGGTGGGGCTGATCTAATCGGAGCTCACCAAGGCCAGGTGGACTGGGACTGAAAAAGCACGGGATAAAACCGGACTCCCTGAACATGGTGGACAATGAGGGCTGCTGAGAAGACAAGGACAATGGCACTGGGTTTTGATTCTACTGCATGTACTGGCTTTGTGGGAGCCTAGCCTGTTTGGATGCTCATCCTCCTAGACCTGGATGGAAGGGGGAGGACCTTGGACTCCCAACAGGGCAGGGAACCCTGACTGCTCTTTGGACTCTAGAGGGAGGGGGAGGGGAGTGGGGGGAGGGAGAGGGAAATGGGAGGCGAGGAGGATGCGGAAATTTTTTAAAAAAGACACCCAACTACTGTTCATAAGCCAATGAATGAACCAAAGTACTGAATATTTATATATAATGAATATGAATATATATATATGTATATATATATATCTATCTTTTGTAGTCTGTTGGTCTTTTTCTTTTGTTGGAACCTTTCGTTTTATAGTCTTGTGTAGCTCTTTTGTTGCCTGTGATTTTAGTGCTGTACATAAATAATCAAATAACATTACTATGCAGAAAGAAACTTTGGGCTTCAATACCACAACTTTAATTCTCTGAGGCAATACACCGAGTGAGTTGTTTTCTCCTCTCTCTCATATGTTTGATCCACAGAGGTTCGAGGAATTCTACGTCTGTCTGTCCATGAAATCTTTCTAGATTTTCTAGTTGAACCAAAGGATCTGTGATCTTTGGTCCTCTATTCCCTACCATGCTGGGAGGTTGACACCAAGTGGTGGGGAGCATGTGGAAAAAGTAGCCTTGTACCTGGTTATACTGCTGATGGAAGAAGCATAACTTAGAACAGTCGCTATGAGAATGGTATGGAGATTTTTCAAAAATAAGTATAATTCCTCTGTGATTCACCTATTCGGTATCTGAGTATGTAACCAAGGAATTGAAATCATGATTCAGAACATTCACTATAGAGAGACAACCCAAAAGCCCAAACATGGGTAATACCATACATCAACCATCTCTAGGTATATAAGAACCCCCTCCGGGCACTCAGAGATCACAAGTACATGATGCCCTGCTCTTTCACTTATAGTTACTATATAAACTAAATACATAAAAATGACCAAGATGCTGAAAACTACACAAAGATGCTGAAAAAAAATGGATGATCTTAATAGATTTGAAAATACCATTCAATTCCAGAAAAACTCAACATAGCCAGGATATAATTTCTCCCCAAGTTCATATATAGGTTCAGAATAATTTCTATCAAGATTTCACCAAGTTTTGGTTGACAAGATTATTTTAAAATTTCCACGGGAAGTTGGGAGAACTAGAATCGCTAAAAACAGTTCAGAGAAAGGAGACTAAAGCGGAGCGGTCGGTCTACTGACTTCAAAGCTAATTACACAGCCGGGGTAATGAAAGGTGTAGGCTATTAGGGCTGAACCGAAACTTAGAACTAGACTCAAAAATTTGACCGGGGCATTTTTATAAAAGCACGAAAGCAATTTAAGAGAGGAAATACAGACTTTCAAATAATTGGCTCTGGAGAACTTAAGCAAGTAAAGAAGGGAAGAGTTAGGTGGTGGGGGGGAAGGGAAAGCCTGGGGGAGAGGAAAGAGGGATGAAAAAGGAGGGGAGGTGGACAGGAAGGGAGGGAGAAGGAAGGGGAAGGAATCTCTGCTTCAGTATCATGTATCACACTAGAAGGAACTGGAGGGGATACTGAACTAAATGTAAACATAAAAGGGCACATGGGAGGGTTAGGAGGAGGAGGGCGAAGGGGGACCGACTTAATAAGGCAGGAAAACTGGTTGCAGCTACAAGAGACTGAGGGAATTCTTATGATGGACATGCTTGACACATTGACTGCGCCAATGTCAAAATTCTGGTTGTTATCATACAGTGGTTCTGCAAGACTGTGGCCATTAGAGGAAAATGGGCAAAGGGTACACGGAGTTTTCTTCTGTATTCTTGCAACTACATATGAATCCACAACTAACTCAAAATTAAAATTTTGACTTAAAAAAACCTAGGAAAATAATGGATTCCAATTTTAGTACACATTTGAATCTAAACGAGAAAGCAACTCTCAGCGTTCCTAAAGAGAAAAGAAAGCAGAAGGCCAGAACTGAATGGAAATCTTGGTTGGGTGGCCCTAAGCAGACCCACAATCATCTCTTCCTCAGCAAGGGCTGAAATCCAGGCAAGCATTGGCAAGCCAAGACCAGCATTCATTTTAAAAAGACAGTGTGTAAGAAAGGCTGGGACCAGGAAAGAAAAGTGTTTACTGACCAGGATACTCAGTACAGAAGGTAAATAAACAAAGGTATTGGTAGAAGTAGAGTGCCCATAAAATCACAAGCCTGGCTCTGCGTGGGGTGGGAGTACGGAGTCTAACTTTTGTACCACCCCTCCAGTGCATAAATATGACCTGAAATACAACAGACTCACTTGGAACCAATCCCTTAAGGCCCCTACCAGCAGCAAACCCCAGACCATACACACTGGGATTCTAACTCTGAGGCTGCAACCAGAATATAACTCATTGAAGGCTTTGCTGTCTCCATCAAACAGCTTAGACAAGAACAATCCACAAGGCTTTCAAGTGAAACAAACTCCACCATTTCAAACGTATGAACATTTTGTGGAGATGGGATGATGGTCATGTCATGCTAGACAGGTGCTACGCAGCGGAGGATGGGTTACCCAGTCTGGATGGAGTTTCCAGGGTGATAGGGACCTGAGCTATGCCAGAGGGTGTTAAATGAAGAAAGCTGTTCCACAGCTTTATATGAGCCATTTCCCATGGATCTTCACTTTGAAACCCTTTAGCCCTGCTCCAGAGCAGATTAGGAAATCTCATAGACAACTTTAAGAAGGAGAAGAAAAAAAAGACCACACCCGAGCAAAGAATCCATGATCACTGAGCCCCGGAAGTGAGAAGTAGATGTTCCAGTCCCCGCATTCAGTTTCTGTTACTATGATAAAAACAATGACCGAAATCAACTTGGAGAAGAAATGGTTTCCCACATAACAGGCTGTCATCAGGGGAAGCCAGGACAGGAGTCAGGATCATGGAGGCATGCTTCAGTAACAGACACAAGGACCATGGTAAAACAATGCTTAATGGATTGCTCTGACTTCCTATCCAGAGGAGACGTCAACAGCGGTGAACCGGGCCCACCCTCCAATAATCAACAATCAAGAAAATGCCTTCAGAGAAATCCCTATAGGCCAGTCTGATGGAAGCAAATCTGTAATTGAGGTTCTGCCTTCCCTTGGACCCTTAGTTTGTGTCAAGTTACGGAAAACTAACTGGCACACCATGAAAGTGTGTGTGCCATTTCTCCAAAAGGCTTCCCAAATGCTCTCAGGGTGCAGTCATGCCTGGGTGAAAGAGAGGATGAATATTCCAAAGGTCAGATTCCAGGCATGTGGTCAAACAAAATCAGATGCAAGTCCATCCACCAACTTCTGACCAGGACCACTCTAAGTGGGCATTGACCATTTTGGTACATTGCTAACAAACTTAACAACAGTCAGCTATGAGCTTACCAAACGGAAAAACTTATTTGGCTTTTGGTACCATTTTGTGTCACCTGGAATTTCTAAATCATATGTGAGAACACACACACACACACACACGCACACACACACACAAAATGCCATTGAAGTATTTCTAATAAAATGATCCAGATGATTTGGCTCTCAGAGTTAAAATTTTTGTTATCTTGACTACCCCTGTAGCTTCCTGTATTTAGTATGAATCTGAAATCTGATTCTGAAAATGCCCATGTGGTAGTATTTATTCGCTGCTCCTCAAACATTTGGAAGCTGAAGAGATCCTAGCGTTCTAGCCCTAAGGCAAAAGTAAGGTTCCTATGCAATTTCCCTTGAAAGGAGAACTTCCTGCCCCAGGCTGCCTGTTAGAATCCCCAGGGAGAACAGCTGCTGTGTTGGTGGCCAGTTGCTAATTAGACCCATTTTCCTGGTAACATTGATTGGCTACACTCACCTGGGAAGCTTAAGGAAAGACAGGTGCCTGGCGCAACTATCAGACCAATTAAATCGCAGCACCTCAGACATAAAATACCAGGCAAGGGACACACACTTCATTAATATTTGGTTAGCACACAAAGAAATGGAGGGTTTTTTTTGTAATGTTTTCATTCAGATCATAAGACTTCTCAGGCCATCCTAATGTTGATCCAGGGCTCAGAACAAATGTTCCAGGCCAGGCTTCTCAGACATCCACGAACATGAGTCCCAGAGACCAGGTTTGTGATACATTTCAAACAAGCAAATCTGTGGTGTATTGGTTAGTTGGTATATTGCTTGGCCAAACCATGCAGATAGAGAATTCTAAACCATGCAGATTAGGAATTCTCAGGGAAGGACAGTGAGGGAAGACAGTACAAACACGTTCTGCAAGAATGATGATATCCGAGTGATGTTTGGAAAACCTCAGAGCAACCGTAACCCTTAGGTTTCTGAAACATCTTCCTTTATGAAGAAGCTTCAGGAAATAGCAGGTCACCACAGTGTGCCATTCTCTGCTCTGAACCTGGTTTATCATCGTCTCCAAAAGAAGAGGAGGGGGGAAAGAGGGGGCAGAGGAGGGGCAGGAGGATCTGCCGACAGCCCAGGTTCTGATGACCAGCACAGGTAGTCAGCCAGACTTACACTGTGAGGGCAGGGGGCCACTCCTCTCAACCTGAAGGGAAACCTCAGCAAATCTCAGCATAGCTCCTAAGCCATTTTCCATGCAGTAGCTGGAGAGCTGTCACCCTGGAGGCGGCTGGAAGTAAAGGGTGCAGGAATCAATCTTTTATCTTCTCACATTTGTCTACCACTGTTAGAGACTGAACTCAGGGCTTCAAAGACGCTAGTCAATTATTCCACCATGTAACCCACAGCTTCACCAACGCATAAACATGGGTGCAAACTTTGAAAAGTAAACATTGTTTCACTTTGAGGGGCGGTGTATAGTAGTGGGAATGTACACTGACATTAACAGTACAAGAAACCTATTTGGCACTTCTAAGCTTCCTCGCGTGTTCACTGAAAAAGAAAGAAAAGAAAAGAAAAGAAAGGTGGGAGGGAGAGGGACTTCACACAAGCCACATCATGGGCCATGCATTTTAGAAATGTTAAAAGAAGAGGGGAGGGGGATGACATTCATTAAATATGGTTATGTACTAAACACCCTCCTGAGGCTTAGCTGTGGATTAATGCCCTTAATCCCTAGAATACACTACAACAACAGTCAAGGAACTTCTTCCATGGAAGCCTGAGAGCATTTTCAGCTTTCAGAGCCACAAGCAGACTCCATCTGAGCTGCTCAGTTCTGCTGTGAAGCCTAAAAGGGGCCACGGGTTCCATGTAAATCTCTGGATAAGCATGTGTTTCAGTAAACTTTATTAAAACGACAGATGGTCACATTGTTTTCAACCCTTCTCTGAGCCTGTTTTCTCATTGCCTCTGTTTTACAGATGGAAAAAAGAAAAGGAAACAAAAGAAACATAAGACCAACAAAATCTCCTGACAGTTCAGGGTCCTCCAGGAAGTCTGAGGACCAAGAGCAAATCCTCAACTGTTACAACCTAACAGCCACAGTCAGTATTGGCAACACTCTTCCTCAGTCCAAATCAGAGTTTCCTAATTCAAGGCAAGACAGAGAGTCAATCAGCAGGTGGCCCTTAGGGCTGCCCCAGGGAGTAAAGAGGGACTCAAAGTCCCCTGTAGTTTTTCCAAGCTGTTCTCTCTCTGCCTTCTTAGAATCACCATCCTTCCTATCCTCATTCTTTGCTCCTCAAAACTGATTGTAATTTAATCAGTATCTACATTCTTTCAATTCCTTTGGAAGCCGGGATTGCCCCGACCACAGGGCACAATTGGCGTATTACCTGGGAATCTGTTAATATAAGGTTCACAGGCTAAGACATGGAGCAGAAAGGG
Source organism: Arvicola amphibius (assembly GCF_903992535.2). Classification (NCBI taxonomy): domain Eukaryota; kingdom Metazoa; phylum Chordata; class Mammalia; order Rodentia; family Cricetidae; genus Arvicola; species Arvicola amphibius. Next base: position 23,013,253 of record NC_052049.1, read on the forward strand.
GACATGAGGCAGAAAGATACTCACCAGTCCTTGACAGGCACTGAGGGCTGCTGTCCCGATCGTGGTGCCCTGCTGCAGAACTGTGCCCCTGAGATGGCAGGGTGAGCCTGAGGAAGTCACCATCTTAACCTGGGAAAGGTTCCCATATCGCCTCTCCACCACATAGCCATTGGCCATAAACTCCCTATTGACTGTCAAATTGAAAAACAGGTCCTTGTCTTCATGTGGAATTCTATAGTACACCTGGTCCTCAGCACCACCCACATCTCTCCTTCTCCTGCCACTGGTGACAGGATGATGCAGTCCGTAAGACAGAAAATGTCCGCTGGCGTCTACTTGAACTGGTCCCACCACATGGTACTCTGGCAGGGCCTTGATAAAATGTTCTGTAGGAAAAGAAAACAGAATAAAATTCAGAGATCCAAACTGAGTTCAATAAGCAAGACAAACCCACTCCCATTTGGGACTGAGATTGCTGCTGCTTGCTGATTGCAAAACTACCACTGACTTAAAGCTCAGAGAATGTTTCCCCCACATTAACACTGTCCCCGTGAAACCCTCTGAGCAATTAACATGTGCACAGCATCTGTCTTCAATGGTGTGCAGCACTCCGTCCGAGCTGACCTACAGTAGACCTCTGGGTATCAGCTATTCTATCATAGTCCACTTAAGATGAGATTTGATTCATGAGAAATACTGCAAAGAAAGAAGCAGGATCAGTATGCCCAACAGGACATTGCCAGGGTAGGGTCCACTAATGTGAACTACAGATCTCCAGTTTATGGCATGGTGCTTCAGTCCTCAAGAACGTCTTCCTATGTCAGACTACAGGGGAAAAAAGTCTAACCACACAGCGAACTCATCATACATGGTCCGTGTTTACCTCAACAAAACCTCACACCTATGATAGCATCAGAGTGACCCATGATGTAGCAGGGTACTTCAGTGGACTTGGGATTTAAAATACACTCAATAAAAATGATGAGGACACATCCTTGAATCCAAGGCATTGGCTCAAATGATGAAAACTGCTGCTCTGGAAATGCATTTTGCTGAGTCATTGGAGGTTTGGTTTACTTACTCTAAAATCCAGAAGGACAATCCGTTACTAATTAGATCCATTGTTAGTTAAGAACATAAAGTAGCAAGATGCACAGGGATTCTAATGGGGACAGGTGGTCCTGCAATGCACCAGAATACTCATTTTGACTCACCCAAATTTGATCTTTTGCAAAAGAAAAAGGGGAAGAAAGAGAGGAGATGGAGAGGGCAAGGAAATAGGAACCAGGGAATCATGGAAAGAAGGGGAGGGGAGGGAAAGGGGAAAGAGGGGGAGGGGAAGATTCTACCAGATACTTTCTTGTATGCACTACATTGCTCATAGAATTCTCACAATTATAGTCTTTGCATTCTGTCAGAATCTCATGTATGCTTTAAGATAAAAAAGTGAAATCCAAAGCAATAGGCATGGTGGCACTGCAGAGGCTAAAACAGAAGATCAAGAATTTGAGACCAATCTGAATTAAACAGTGAGACCTCCCCCTCAAAAGACAGAAGAAAAACAGAATTCCATTCTCCTAACATCCCCAGACAACTGAAGTTCTAGCTCTTTCTACTGAGGGCTCATGTTTGTACTTCCCAGGATGGCTTTACTTCACACTGCCTTTTATTTACGATATTACATATTCCTGATACTTTCAGAGGCAGAATCTCAGCACCACAGGCTGTATGTCATCACCACAGGCTGAATGTCATCACGGGCTGTATATCATCATTGGCTGTATGCCATCATGGGCTGTATATCATCATTGGCTGTATGCCATCATGGGCTGTATATCATCATTGGCTGTATGCCATCATGGGCTGTATATCATCATTGGCTGTATGCCATCATGGGCTGTATGTCATCCTGGGTTGTATGTTATCATAGGTTGTGTGTCATTACAGGCTGTATGTCATCATGACTATGTCATCATAGGCTTTATGTTGTCACAGGATGTATGTCGTCACAAGATGTATGTTGTCATGGGATGTATGTCACCACAGGCTGTAAGTTGTCATGGGTTGTAAGTAGTCACAGGCTGTATGTCATATATATGTCATAAATCAATAAACATCCCTGATGATGGTCTTTGAAGGAACTAGACTTAAGTGAAATATGGGCAGAGCACAGTGTCCACTTTCAGACACTAACAAAAATCTTATTAAACATAAAATACCCATGCCTGTTATAACTGCAACATTTAGGTGATGGAGGAGTGTCTATGTGTTAATTTCATTATTAATAAAAATACTGCCATGGCCCTTTAAGAGAACAGAAAATTAGGTAGGCAGAGTAGACAGAACAGAATGCTGGGTAGCAGGAGTGGGGAGATGCTTCAGACAGTCGCCATAGTGAGTCTCCATGCTTCTCCTCTCCGAGATGGATGCAGGTTAAGATCTCTCCTGGTAAGCCACACCTCGTGGTGCTACACAGATTACTAAATATGGGTTAAAGGAAGATGTGAGAATTAGCCAATAAGAGGCTGAAACTATGGGCCAGGCAGTGTTTTAAAAGAATACAGTTTTCATGTAATTATTTTGGGTAAAGCTAGCCGGGTGGCGGGACTCAGCCCCGCCGCTTCCTTCTACATTTAGGCACAAACCACACAGGGATAAATCATTTTTTAAAAGATTTATTTATTTATTATGTATACAACATTCTGCATGCATATATGCCTGCACGCCAGAAGAGGGCGACAGATCTCATTACAGATGGTTGTGAGCCACCATGTGGTTGCTGGGAATTGAACTCAGAACCTTTTGAAAAGCAGCCAGCGCTCTTAACCACTGAGCCATCTCTCCAGCCCCCAGGGATAAATCTTATAAAGAGTGTTTAATAAGAAGAATTTAATAATAATCTAATAAGCAATGTTTAATGAAAAATAAACACACACACACACACAATTAAGTTTTCTAAAGCACATGCAAACAAAAAACCACATATGGAAATCATTTGAAAGGGTTTCCATGGGGGATTATGACAAAAAAGCATCAATAACTAAAAAAACAAAAGTTATCAATGAACTGAAGACGATAGTGTTCTGTGAACTGAGGAGTATAACCGACTGGCCCCTCACACATTTACTTCCCATTCACTCCTCCAGAAATATCTGGACCAACCCAGGATGGGCACTTCCTGCCCCTCCACATTCAGACCCGTGTTAAGAGCAGAGCAGTCAGCTGCAGCGGAGGGACATAGTTTACTTCTGCAGCCTTCCCTCCCTGTCCTTAATTATTATTACTTCAACAGGGGCTGGAGCACCTGAGGAACATGGGCAAAAAAAAAAAAGTCTTACTCTGAGGGGTGAGTGCCCAGATATGGTTACTCTAAAGATTCTGACCACTTTTCTCGAGAGGAACCACAGGTTTCCATTACTTGATTTCAATTACTTGAAACCTGTAGAAAAGAAACATCATGAGAAGTTCTAGGAGCAACTGTGGGTACACAGCATTTTGAAAAGACAAAACATCAGGCCATATTTGCCTTCATCTTAGGAAGAAGAGCAGAGGATGAGAGACTGACAATCTGTTTCCATGCTCGGGTTAGATCTATATGGTATGGTTGCGGGACTAACCCATGAGTCAGTTCATTGACCGCTCAGCGGCCATGCTCACCTTTTCTGTATAACTCTAATTTTGGTGTGACTTCAGCCAAAGAGGGAGCATCTATATTTGTTATTAATTATTTCTAGTAGTAGTAGTTGAATTTCGTAGACTCTTTATTTAAAGAGTTGTTACTAACATAGAGGTTTATTTCCATAATAATCTTCCACAGGTTGTTCTCACTGTGCAACCGTTTTATTAGAGAAATCAATAAAATTGATTGTTTTTTTTTTAAAAAAAAAGTTTGGCTTTGCTTCCTAACCATATAATAATTATCTACTGACAGGATAATTTATTATAAATACCACAAAATGACATAATTGTGAAAACTCTTCCTACAATAAAAAAATGCTAGAATAATTTTCTTCTAATATATTTGTTTCCAATTAGGAGAAATGAAAGATTAGACTTCCCCCATGGTCTTCTATGAGCCTGTGTAGCCAGAGACCATCTCTGAAATGAGATAAAGTGCTTGCCCTGTAGCTGTCACAGAGTCACCAAGTGCAAAACGGAACGCAGAAGTTACCAGTGCCTTGTAGACAGCACAGGTGGCTTTGGAGCTACAGGGGCCTGAGTTCTGGGTTTCTCACTCTATAATGTCCCAAGAGCAGCAATTAACTTTGCATTTTGCTCTTTTCTTGGATTTGAGATGTTGGGTGTGTTACTCTTGCCATGCTGGGCAGCAGGAGTGAGATGAAGAAGGCCACACAGTCACAAAAGTGACCACCGGGCTCTAAGATGTGGTGTGGTGTAAGCTGAGTGTGTTAGGGGGTATCATCTCCGACAACAGTGTTTGCAGCTGCTGATGGGCTTTTAGCAAGCAACCACATCACTTGTCAGGAAGCGTCTGTCCAGAGAAAACTCCATCCAGAGACCAATGCTGGATATAGAGGAGAGGAAGCATGTTGTATATGCAAAGCTAGGAATCTTATTCTTTTGACGTTTGGCTGTCAATCAACCAAGTCTAGAGAGGTGTAGCACATCCTTTCACCAGCTACCTGATATAGGAAGCGGGGTCTGCAGAATTAGCCCGATCTGTCCTGGAAAGAAGTAGATTCATCGCCATACTTTTTCTGCGGACCAAAACCTTCATATATTGACATCTTTGTGGTGCTGGAGATGGGACTTAGGGTCTGGCGCGAAGCGAGGGTCCTGGGACCGAACTATAGCCCAGCCCAGAACTGAAACAGTGATTGTGTGCACACCTGAGATCTAGAAAGAACGAGCAAGGTCAATTAGTGTGTAGACCCCTTTCCAGCTGCTCCATGACTCTCTTCAATGCCCTGGCTGAATAGTATTTCGTAAGTGTTCAACACCTACGTGCAAACACGATCAATTTGTAAAAATGTGGATGGGTGGGATGATCTCTGAGTTTGCAACTCTGAATATTTGGAATTTGGGTGCAACTCAAAAGTCCTGTCAGAGTAGAAATGGAAGGTCACCTGGGGGTCAAATCCAGGTCTAGTCCCAGGAAGCTTTAGAATGTCCTGTCATTACTCCTCTCCTCTCTTGCTCTCACCCCCTCCTCTCTCTCCCCTCTTCTATTCTCTTTTCTCTCCCCTCCCCTCCTTTCCTCTCCCTTCCCCGCCTCTCCTCTCCTTTTCCTCCCCTCCCATATTCCTCTCCTCCCCTCCTCTTTCCTCTCTTCCCTTTTCTCCACTCATCTCTTTTCTTCTCTCCACCTCTCTCTCCTCTCCCCTCCTCTTTCCCTCTGCTCTCACCTCCTCTGCTCTCCCTTCCTCTTTCTCCTCTCCTCTACTGTTCTCCTCCCTTCGCTTCCCTCCTTTTCTCTTCTCTCTTGCTCTCCTCCCTCTCCCCCTCAGTTCTAATAAAAATCCACTAGGAAATTTCTTCTTAGCACAAAGAATTAATTACTTGTCAATGCATTAATGAAGACTGATGAAAAGATCAACGCTCTTAAAAACTGAAAGCGTTCTTAAAATCTAAATATATTTGCATCATTAATACACATAGTGAACTTTAGAGCTATTTTTGAATATCAACTATTCTCAGCATACCCCAAAGGTCATCAGGGAAAAGAGTCATATCCCACTTTCCAGAGAACAAGACGGGCCCAGCAGTGTCTGCTCTACACCAAGATGAATTTTCCCTTACAAACATGCGAAGCAAGCAGAGTTGGACCGCTAACCCAGGAGAATGTCTTTGAAGGAAATCATCTCCGCATGCCCTGGGAAGTGCTGGCGGGCTGTGTTTGGGCTCCCCGAGAACAGGGACCTTTCACAAAGGCTCTGGTTTTCAAAGAACAACAAAAGCTGCTATTTTAAACTTGGGGGCTTGAGATGGTATCTGGATGGTTTACACAAGCAAGTGCGGGCTGATTGACATCTAACCCCAGTGTTTGCCCACTCCGGCTTCCAAGTAAAGCAAAGGGAGGGAATGATTTGCATCTGGCCGCTCTCTAAGCCGCCGCAGAGGAATTCTCCAGCAGCATTTGACTTTGCAACGTGGGCAGAAAACACTGGCTAGCAATACCTTAAACACGGACAAGTGCGTGCGTGTGTGCGTGCGTGCGTGCGTGCGTGTGCCTGTTATCCCTGTATTGCCGTCGTCATGGTTACATGGCTTTAAGTCAGGATACCTGTTTCAAAACCATGTTCCACTGTTACGAAGCTCATAAAGTCTTCAAGTTCCAGTTTCCCCATTTGTAAACCAGGCATGGTAGCACCCGAACTCCAGAAAAGCATTATGAGTAATAGGAGGGGCTTACAGGCAACCTCTGTGCTCTGACACTGCCCCCCTCCATTCCCTGCCGCTCCGCAGCACCCACCGTAGAAGCCCTCTCTCGATAGCAAACTCCTCTAAGTTCAATAAAAAACAGAAGCAACAGCACCACTTTTCCCTGGGCATTAGGCTGAAAATAACAACAACAACAACAACAATAACAATAATCTGCAAATTATCTTCAGAGTGATCACAAAATTTAGAAAGAGAAAAGCTTTCAAAGCAGGACAGAGAACCTCGAGGCCCCAGGACATAATTTTTTCCCCAATAGAGGTGTCATTTGAAAAAAGAAAACCCTAAATCTTTCCAGGAAACCCAAACACAGCCAAGTGTGCTCGCTCAGCAGGGGACCGGAATAAAATTTCTACCTTCCAGATCCGGAGTTTTAAATTGAGGAAACACTGCCATGACTGCCTGTGACCAGCTGGATCTTTTTAATAAAAATAAATTTCCGTGTCAGAATCTGCAAGGGGGGAGCTGAAAGTGGAAGATAGGGGATTGGTCGGGGCGGGGGACTGGTCGGGGAGCTCGCTTGCTCTCGGGTCTTTCATAGCAAGGGTGTCTGTCACCCCTCAGTGGGTAGGGAAGTATCCAAATATCCATAAGTCCTAGGTCAGAAGAAAGTCGGAGAGTGAACCTACAGCCCAGTTTTCCTTAGATGGGACAGAAGACTGAGTTCAGCTCTGCCTGGCGGGGGAAGGGGTAGAGGACGGACCAAGTTCCACTGTCCTACCAGCACCGCTTGAAAAACAAATAAAGAAAAGCCACTAACCTTGCCTCGGGTCTGGGAAGCGAACCGGGCCGGGCAGAGCTTGTCTCCCATGGCCAAAAGCCCCAAAGTTAAGAAGCTGAGCCACCATCGAGAGCTTTGCCAGCCAGCTCCTCTGAGCACATGGCATGGTTCAGTTGTTGGGGAGAAGAAAAGTCAAAAAAGTTTTAGCTCTCAGCTGCAGATAGCAAGTCCTCGCCTGTGGCCGCGCCGGAGGACGCAGCGGGGCATGGTCCAGGCGTGGGAAGGGAGCGGCCAGCAGGCTGCCCGCGAGCTCTAGGGGCTTTTTTGAAGCAGAAAGGGGTCAGAGAGCTTTTATTCTCTGCCTTTCCTGAAGGGCAGTGAATGAGCTGGGAGCTTCTGCTTTCCGCAGGCCAGAGCGTGGACTGGGTCAGAGCCAAGGGGCGCAGCCCACCGCAGGTCCCCACCCCTCTGCTTTCCCCACCCGCCCGGCCTTCAGCCAGCTCGCACATCTTCCTTAGGGACGCCCTCCTCCCTCAAGCTCCTCCCTCCAGGCTCAGAGCCTGGGCCCGCGGGCCAAATAGGGGAGACCCCAGACAGCTGGCCAGGAAGGCCCTAGAGTAAGAGCCAGCCAGAGGCTCCTAGGAAACACCCCCCCCCCCCAGAGAGAGGGAAAGGGAAAGAGGGAGGGAGGGAGGGAGGGAGGGAGGGAGGGAGGGAGAGAGAGAGAGAGAGAGAGAGAGAGAGAGAGAGAGAGAGAGAGAGAGAGAGAGAGAGAGAATGTGAAATGTATGCATAAATAATGAGTTATGGGCCAGAGGGACCCCACTTCCCAGACCCTGAATTTACCCCATTCTGTCAAGACTCCCACCCACTACCCACCCTCTGGGATTTTTCTTCCAATGCAGGCTAAGTTTTCCACTTAACAATTAATAGGCAATTTTTCTCTTTGCCAAGTCACACAGGAAATGATCCAGGCGAATCTGCTAACTTGACCCTGGACAACTCTGTTCATCTGCAGGATGGGGTGACTGGAGCAAACTCCTGGGAGGCAGTCTGAGGCTGCAGGCCAGTGCCTAATTTTCCATTTCCAAAACCCATCTCTCTTCCTTCACCTGCAAACAGCAGACAACCATGCGCAGAGAGAGGAGTCAGCCCAAGCAAGGCTCCCCAGTGTGTGTGTGTGTGTGTGTGTGTGTGTGTGTGTGTGTGTGTATGTGTGTGTGTGGTGTGCTGTATGGTCTGTGAGTACGTGTGGTGGTATGGTATGTGGTATGTAGTGTGTGTGTATGGTGTGGTATAGAGTGTGTATGGTCTGTGGGTACATGTGGTGGTATGGTGTGTGGTGTGTGTGTGTGATATGTGAGGTGTCTGTGTGGTGTGTGTCTGTGTGATATGTGTGTGGTGTGTATGTGTGTGGTGTCTGTGTATGGTGTATGTGGCACGTGTGTCTGTGGTGTGGTGTGGTGGTATGTGTGTGTGCGGTGTGTGCTTGGTATGTGTGTCTGTGTGTGATATGTGTGTGGTGAGCATGTGTGCATGCTGTGTTGTGTGTGTATTGTGTGTGTATGGTGTATGTGGCATGTGTGTAGTATATGTGTCTGTGTGTGCAATGTGTGTGATATATGTGTGGTGAGCATGTGTGTATGCTGTGTGTGGTGTATGTGTGTGGTGTGTGTGTGGTATGTGTATGGTGTGCATGTGTGCATGCTGTGTTGTGTGTGTGTTGTGTGTGTATGGTGTATGTGGCATGTGTATCTCTGTGTGTGGTGTGGTGTGTGTGTGTGGTGTGTAGTGTGTATTGTGTGTGTGTGTTTGTGTGTGTGTGTGTGTAGGGGTGGTGTCCATTCAGATACTCAGACTTTCTCATCAGTGAGAGAATGCCACAAAGCAGGAGCTGCCAGGCATCTTGAGAATTTACTAGGCTAACCCAGCCAAAATTCTTTACCTCTGGGTTAAAACAGACCTCCTTACTCCATTCAGAAGGAATTTGGCCTCCTATATGGAGGTCTCTTTGGCTGAAAGCCAATCACATGCCTTCAACAAGATGTCTGGGATGTCAGTTCACCCCTGGCCTTGCACTGGGACAGGACAGCCAAGCTGTCCCTAGGGGCCCCAATGCAAGGCCGAGATGGGAGGTCCAAAGGACCTCATTCTGGGAAGCAGAGCTATGGAGACTTTCTGAGGAAGTCAGCTTTCTCCTTTTCGCTCATGCAAATTTTCAAATGCATTGTCTTAAAACAACACAGATTTATTGTCTTCATTTCTGAAACAGAATTCACTGGGCTAAAACCAAGGTGTAACATTCCTGTCTGGAAGTCTTAGAGGGAGTCTATTTTCTGACCTCCTTCAGCTTCCAGCTCCTGGGATTCTCTAGCGCCTAGCTCTCCTCCCCTATCTTCATCCGCAATGTGTTTCTCTGACTCTCTTCTGTTTTTCCACTCATTACCCTTTTTGAGTATACATTGGGTATCACCCTCATCGTCATCTCCTTGAGCTCACTGGTGTGCTGAGTCCACCTGCAACTTCAAGTTCCCCTTGCCATGTAGTACAGCATGCAATGGCATGATAAGGGAACAGGGGAACTGTATGGCTGAGTCTCTGTTCCTATCATGTAAGCAGGAGGTAGCAAGTTCACATCCTGAGTCAAAATAGATGGAATTTAGTAGGCACCCAGGCCTGCCAGATAACCATTTACAAGGGCATTAAAAAAATACTTTGAGCTGAACTTTTATGCATATTCTTTTAATTCTCTACTCCCCACCCCTGGCCTTGTACTCTGCCTTCTCTTCTTCCTTCTTTTAAGAGCAAGCAGATGTTTTTTGAAGACCCAGATTTCCTCTGGCTTCCATGCCCTGGAAGGAGATCTGTTTCTTAAACAAGACGTCAAAGAACTCTCTGGTGATTTTTTTTTTTTTTTTTTTGAGCCGCTGAACTCTGGCTTTGCAGATATTTTTCAACTCTGATCCTAACCTCCTGACCTTCTTTCCCACCTATTTTCATGCTAAGTTTGAGTGTGGACAGTGTCCCCCAAAGGCCCATGGGTTAAAATAAGCCTTCTCCCCAATTTCTAGAGTAGTAGTCTTGGAAGGTACTGTAAACATTCATAAGATGGAGCCTTGTGTAAGATCTTAGGTCACTGGGGTAGGGTATCAAAGAAAATCACGTGACCCTCCTAGTCTCTGAGTCTCTGTGTCCTAGCTTGTAACATGACACCTTTGTTCAGACATCTGCTTTTTACTCTGTCACCTGGCGACCTCACCACAGGTCTAGAGCCACGAACTGTGGTACATAGCATGAAGACTTGGACTGAAATCTCAAATAAATCTTTCTCTTGATAATTTTAATTGCCCCAGGGAGTTCACTGAAGCAAGACAACGAATGCAGACCCTAACTAGGAACATCATTCATGTAGAAGCCATCCAAGACTAAAAACTTCAAATACAAAATCCCACTAAAGCCTTTTGTTCTGTCAGCCTGTTCAACCCTATGTAGTCGGTGCCCTGGTCCTTAAGACTGTATAGACTTTCTCATCTTGGTCTCTCCATCCTAAGTTTTCCAACACTCATAAGCTATTTCTGGCTCATTTCCCTTTTGCCCAGTAACAACTCTATGACCTACTTCTTTAAACAAGTAGCTTTAAGAGTTCACATTTTCCTTATCAAAATGCACCTTTGTTCTACCAACTGCTGATTTTCTGTGCTCTTTGTTGAAAAGACCCTCATCGATGCCCCCAATGGTACAATCACCAATTTATTTCTCCAGCCCTCACGACGTGGTTCAGAACAAGCATGGATTCTGTTACTTTTCTATCAGCAAGTTCCTGTATGAAATTAGGAGGTGGGTCAACAATCAACAGAAACCATTTTGCACATTCCCAGTGGCAAAGATTTTCTCTTCCCAAACCAGCTTAAAGACCCTGTTTTCTATCTGGTACAGGGTATATAAGGCTACCTGGCTTTGCAATTAAGTGGTGTCATTCTGGCTGATCATTCTTCTGACGCTATAATTAAACAGCTTAGTTAATGAAGCAATGTCATAGCAATGCCCCTTTGGAAGCCATGGCTAAAAAGTCTTTGGAACCCTGATTAATAAAACATACTGTTGGATTGGGGAAACAGCACACCTCAAGCGGAATGTGTAGCACTAGGTAACAATGCTGCTGTATAGTAAAACCTCTGTCTTCTTGCACATTAGTTAAGCCTTAAGGAAATGTAGCCAGGCTGGCCAGATGATAACGCACAGGGGAAACTGATTTAATCAAGGTTGCTGTTGCTGTGATGAAGCACCATGCCCACAGCAACTTGGGGAGGGAACCGCTTGTTTGGATTACACTTCCATAACACTGTTCATCTTTGAAGGAAGTCAGGGATGGAACTCAAGTGGGGCGCAATTCAAGCACAATGGGGGGGGGGTCCTCCCCCACCAAACACTAATTAAGAAAATGATCTACAGATTTTCTACAGCGCTCTCTCTTGGAGCTGTTTTCTCAAGTAGGGCTCCCTCTTCTCCAAGGACTCGAGCTTGTGTCACGCTGACACCAAACCTGCCAGCACAGAGATCAGCCAGAGGCAGGCCAAGCGAGGCAAGAGGAAGACAAGGAGAAGGCTGTGGCAAAGTGTCAGCGTCTAGGCAATGCATAGGAGGAGGCTGTCCCAGCTCGATGCAAGCTAGCAGAGGGTGAGGAGCAGGAGGAGTGAATCCAGCTGAGGGAATGTCCCCCCAAGTACGGTGAGATAGGTGGGGTGATGGTGGCAACTGAGAGGGACTGATGAAGTAGGGAGCTATAACAGGAACAACAGCAAGCAACTTCCTCACTGACAGTTCAGAGAAGTAGCCTATGAAGAAAGATAAAAGGAAAACGAGCCCTGAAATGGAAATTAAGGTGCTGATATGGGCTGGTAAGTATGTTGTAGGTATAGATGCATGCAGACATGAAGTCAGGAGTGTGCAGGAGTGTGCATAGTAGTGCAAGCATGTTTGTGTGATTATGTAGAATTCCTAAGTCCATCTACTTAAGGTCATTAGACCAAGGACCCTCCTCCACAAACAATGTGCCCTCCTGACCAAAGATCCTAACCACCAGCTTTAGAGAAGTGTCTAATGCAAAACCTTAGGAAATGGACGAGCCTGCTCCAAAAGCCCAACGAACCTTGAAGATGTGATGATGTCAGTAGGGCAGAGGGACCAGCGTGAAAGGGATGCCATTTGTTAAGCATCAGCCAAAAATTTCTCACAGCAATTAAGAGTTAACCGTATCATAAAAAGGTAACTCACAGTCTATACTGATCCAGGTACATAAGTAAATAGGAGAGCTGTTGAAGATTGGAAGCCTCATATAATATTAAATATATCCTCTCAGACATTTATTACTTATAAGAACCAAGAGCATACTGTGGGGTAAATCTAGCAGACATCACCTCAAGCATATTCATAACACAAGCAGTAATGCAGGCAGTTGAAGCTGTGCGCTATCCGCTGGGTTGCAGTGATCAGCATTGCTTACATAGCATCACTGCCAAAGATACATGATCGAAATCTAACAAGGCAGAAACACTAAATGTGCCAAAATTGCAGGAGATTGCACAAAATCACTGGCCTTTTACTTTATAGGCCATAAAAGTCAAAGAGAAATGGAAAAGTCAAAAGGAATTTTCCAGGCAGAAGGAGACAGAAGAGATTCGGCAACCTAATATCCCACATAACTCTGAAGTAGGTGCTCTTGTCAAAAAGACCATTGTTGGAACAGTTGGAGAAACTTGTAAGGGGACTGAGGCACCGAGGACTGCGTGATGGTTTTATTGCCATTAATTTCCTGCTTGTGACAATGGGGATCATGGAGGGATAGCCGTGTTGATTTCTGACCTGCACTAAGGCATTTGGGGAATGATGGAGTGTGTAGTTGACAGATTACACTTAGGACTGACTCAGAGCACAAAGGCTTCTTTTCCAATGCCATCTCCAACTTCCTACAATCTGGGGACAGTTTCTAAACTAGAAGGTACCAGACTTCTCATTCTCTATAACTATTTAACACTGGATAGCGATAGCACAGCAAAATTAGAGAAAACTATGAATGTGATGTGTATGTTCTGGAAGGCAGTTCCAAGTGCAGGTCAATGTACGGTGGTCTCTTGACAAGTAAAAGGAAGGATTCAGGCTGGTAACCATGAACTTACCATTACCAGACTGTTCCTATGCTGGTCTTGAACCTAATAGAAATGACCCCCTTTCTTTTATCCTGCCACAATCACTAAGCATTAAGAAAAGAATATACACACACACACACACACACACACACACACACACTGTTGCAAGGAGAGAAAGAAATAAGGGATGAAATGTGTGTCAGGGAGCTTTTGAGTGTTATTTTCATAGCAATCAGTTATTCATTCATTGTATTGTATTGACTACTTACTGTGTCCAGACATCAAGAATACAGCAATAAATAAAACAGAAACTTTTTAATTATGCTTACATATTCTCTAGTATGGAGATGTGGGAGACTGAGGATAGAAATTAAACAAACCTAACTATGTAATGTGTAATGCATCGGTTAACAGCCAATGGATACCAATAAGTAGGCTAAATATTATAGAACAAAGAATGTTTGGAAGCATGGGATCTTATTTCATCTAAAAGGGCCAAGAAAGTCTGCTCTAATAAGATATTATCCAAAACCTAAAGGAAATAAGAACCTGGATAAAACAGGTTTCCTAGGCTGAGGAAACAGTAGCATTTATGTAGAAAAAAAGTTTGGAGAGTGTAAGGAAAAGCAGCAAGGTGCTGTGTCTGGGGAGTCTGGGCAGGGGTGCAAGGGAAGAGGGGCATCATGGAGATCCCAAAGACTTTAGGTTTCACCCTGAACAAGTCTGAAGACCACTGGAGATTTCTAACAGAGGGTTGACAAGGACTGATGTCCAATGTAGAGGAATCTCTTTGGCTGCTGGGTTGAGGAACGGCTGCAGGAAGCAAAGCCATTAAAAATAAACAACACATTTGACAGATAATTAAAGTAACCTAGGTAGGAAACAATGTTGTGTTAGACAAGGGTTTTTGAAAAGGCGCAATGAGGGTTGGACAGATTCTAGACTGTGTTTAAAGGCGTAGCCATTAAGATTTTTGATGAAATGGGATGTGTGGTAGAAGGGAAGCAAAGAAATCATGGGTGATTGTAAGGTTTCGAGTTCTCAGTTACAGAGGCAGGGAAGACAGGAGATGTGAGGTGTTTGGTAAGGTGGGGAACATAAGAAGCTCAATAAGCGCTCAGCCATCCAAAAAGAAACAGCAAGTAGGCTGGTGAATATTCATAACAGACTTCAGAGTAAGTTCTGGATTTGAGGAATATACTTGAAAACCATCATAGGTACATGAGTCATATTGCTATCCATAAACATTAGTGAAATTTCCAACTGAATGGAGCTAGCAGATAATAAAGATACATGATGACTGAACCCTGAGGTACTTCCTTAATTTCTAGATCATTTAATTTTCAAGCTTTTATATGTATATATGCTGTATGTTGAACATGTTTCCCATGATACTTGTATATATAATTTCATGTATCTATATACTACCTAGGAAACACAAATGAGAAAAAAACATACAGTATTATCATTCTGCAATTGGCTTAGTTTGCTTAACGTGATTCTTTCCACTAGCACCCATTTTCCTGCAATTTGTTCTTGTTTGAAGTGTTGAGGAAAAATGGAAGAACACTCAAGAAGACTGCAGATTGGCTGACGAGATCAGTGGAGAATTTAAAAAAAAATGCACTCATCAAAAGTAAAAGAGAAGAGTCTAAGAATGTAGGTCCCTCAACGGCTCCGACAATCCATCAGTATAGAAGAAACATGCCCCCCAAGACTCAGAAACAAAACAGACAAAAATGGAAACGACACCACAGATCTTTGTCTAGTTAAGAAATGGCAAGTCCACCCACCAGTAAATGTGGTGCACTCAGTGCCCTTGAAATCCATGAAGACGAGAAATTCCATCATAGGGGGTATCAGGAAGAGAGGAAAATGCCACAGAATGTCTAAGTCTTGGCTTACAGCACTCTTTCCGCTCACTTAACACAATGCACTGAACCAGAAGCCTAGCAGTAGCATGGGAGTGTAGGGAGGGTTCTCATCCTCAGAACAGGGACCAGCTGAGCATCAGCACACCTTGTTCTGGTCCTGGAGAACCACTCCCTGGCATTACAGGATTTGGGTATCCCCCTTCAGGACTGCTGAAAACAGAATGTTCATGGTGTCCCCCCAAGAAAATCAGAAGTGAAAAGATGAGATCAGTTTAGGCAGTTTGCAAATAGTTATGATTAGAGTATAATTTCAGCATAAGAAACACTAAATCTTAAAGTACACAACTTTACATATGTTGAAAATACGCGTATAGACCTGTGAGACCATCACTACAACATTAATCTAATTCACATAACAATAAACATATATGCATCAAACCAGCTATTTCCTAGATAACTGCTTTGAAAGATTTCTCCTCCTGGGTCTAGTTAAATGATCCCTAACTACACGTAGCTACTGCCCTGCTTCCTGACACTAATATTTGGGGGTTGTTTGGGGCCTATCTGTAGAATTTTGTATGAATGGGTGAAGCACGATTAATAAAAACTCAGGGTCAGAAATTGGGGTTCAACCTAAGATTCAAAAAACAGCCAGCCACTGGCTCTTACCTCAACCTCAGTATGAAATGGTGATTCTGCCTCCAGGAATCTCAGAATGAGACTGTGTGTTGAGTGCTGTTTCCTCCCATTTTATAATCCTCCCTAGGGCTGGGATTAAAGGCATGTACCACCGTCATTAAAGGCATGCACCGCCCAGTTTCTTTGGCAATTAGTGTGGCTACTGAGATTAAATGTGTGTGTTACCATAACCTGGTTTGTAAGGCTGACCAGTGGGACTGTTTTACTCTCAGATCTTCAGGCCATCTTTATTTATTAAAATACAATTGAAATGCCACTGCAAATGGGTTACTCAGAAGTTCTAATTTCCATTTGTCTTTTCTCATTGGGCATTATTTTTGAGAGGTGTGAATGTTGTGTGTTTTGATTGTTCTTTCTGATTCGCAAGTTGCATTCCACTATATGGCTGTATAACAATTAGTCAACTGAGTCTCCTCATCACTAAATATAGAAATGATAGAAAATGGGGTCTAAAACCAGGTGGAGACGTTCATGCTGCTGATGCAGGTCAAAGATCTTTCTCTGGAACTGAGGAAACCACTGTCCCGCATACCGAGAAGATGAGTTTCCATGGATAGAATGTTTCTTCTCAGAATAATATAGCAAAAAAAAATTGACCTTGATTAATCCTAGATTAAGACTAAAGATTTCTTTATAATTTTTGCTGAATTTCAACATTGCTCACCCACATTGCTGGAGAGACATGTGAGTCATCTCCATGGCCATGAGACAAGCATTGTGTCACCCTGATTTTTCACAGCACAGAAAGTCAGACTGTGTTCTTCAGCATCCTTTCCCGAGGCCCATGAGACAGCTGTGGAGGGCTAAGATCCATGAAACCCAATGTCCTCCATGGCAGCGGGGGACTCTGTTGTTGTTTTATAATCCCCGTCTGTGGCAGATAACACTGACCCACACTCTCGGTTATTTGTTTTGCTGTCACACAAAATCCGGACCGGGCCACCTGAGAGGCCTCCAGATCAAAGAGTGGTGTTGATTCAGCCACCGTTTCCTAGAGTAAAGCTGTATCTATGACCAGATGAATGTGCCGCCATTCATCTTTAAAGGTGAGAGCGTTGATCTGCCTGTGAATAGACTGGGCGTGTCTTTGAAGCCGAGTGTGAGAAAATGAGAAGCGCAGGCTATGTGGACTGAACATACAGACTGATATGGAAGAGCAGGGGAAGTCTGCAAACACAGAGAGGTGATGACTCACTTGGTGGTGAGTTGGGACGTGGAAGACTCGTGTTAATTGGGTGGTTTGGACTTGCTTCTCACTTGATTCTAAGCAGTGGGCGTGGGGACTATGATTTATTCATTTCTGCAGTGCTCTCAACGATGAACCTGCTAAATATTTGATCAGACGATGGATATATGGATGAATAACTTAGTGAGTAACAGTATGAGAAATTATTGAGACTGATAGACACACTCTTTTGCTGAAAAGATTTGGATTTTTCTCCTAACTCCCCCTTGACCTTGGAAGACAAACCCTGGCTTAAGTATTCCACTCTTCCTACCTTCCTTTGCTCACAGGAATAAGAATTGTCCTTCGGAGATCCACTGAAAGCAGAAGTAGCTGCCTCTGTGTTCACATGCATACGCATGTACTACATTCCTATGGGATACATAGTATGTACTCAAGCAGTAGATGGAGCATTGGTCTGTTCAAAGGGCCACCATAGTGTCATTTCTACACATGGTCTAACCTCTATCTTGGGACACACGCAAGAAAGAGAAATCAGGAGTTGTTCTGCTGGTGAGGTTTGGAAACTGAGGCCCATCACATGTCCACTGAAGTTTCCGTGGGGGGCTGGGGTGGTGTTTACTATTTGTTTCCCAATATTTAATTATCAGTAGTGATTATATATATTATTTACACTCTTAAAAATGAGCGCTAATCTTGAAAAGACTAGATAACACATTGTCAAAATCTCACACTGCGGCAGCGACTTGAAGTGCCTCAGCAATCTTTCTCTCTAACAACACCAGATGTTTCTTATTTAGATGGTTGGTGATACGTGGCTTGATGAAGATATTGTGAAGACACTCGCCAACCTTGTATAGACAGAGTATAAATATCTAGCAAAAGGGATGTGCATCTTGAACACTGACAGAGTTACCAGAAGTAAAATCCTGTCTTCCTTTGTAAACAAGTAAGGTGAAGGAGATGGCGACATTAAGAAAATCGATGAAAGGAGAGATACTGTGGCCGTCTTACGGTCAAGAGAGACTTTCTGGATACCATGCAGATAACTGGATGGGCTTCTGACAGTTCACTGATCTGTCACTGGGGTGAGAATCAAGAACTGGAACTGACCAAAATGGCAAGGAGTTTAGAGGAAAGGCTGCAGGAGAGGAAGGACCTACTAGGAGGAAAAAGAGGTAAGGTAGAAAGTTCTAGAAATTAATAGAGAATTCATCCTCACCCCCTTTATCAAATTCTAATCATTTCATGCATGTAATAAAATTACCTAAAGCAAGACAAAAAAGAAAATGTTCACACGAACAATGCTGGCAATTTCATGTAGCTGAGAATTCTAAGTGTTACAGCTCTGAGTGGGAAGGAGAGGAAGGAGGATGAGAGGATAATAGGAGTGAAATGACTAAAATTTATTATATATGTGTATGTGTATGTGTGTGTGGTGTGTGTGAAAGAATAAAAAAGAATATTCAAAGGAACATCAAAGGAGCCATTATCCAATAAGGCAAAGTTTATCTTATGTATTATTCAATTAAAAATATTATTTCAGAAGTTGGGGGTTTAGTTCAGTGCTAGAGCACTTGCTAGCAAGCACAAGGCCTCAACTTTGCTGGGTTTGTTCCTCAGCACTGGAAAAAAAACAGACAAAACAATAATACCAAAAATTACTTCAAAGAAGCAATTAAGGACCTGGGTTTGGTCCTCAACTCTGAAAAAAAGAGACAAAACCACAACTACTACTTCAAAGAAATGAGGAGAAACAGACCCAGAAATGATTTTGTTGATAATTATTAGTAAAGAAGGATAATTTTGGATTCAAGTGACTAGATTATTTAGGAAAAAGGCAAAGAAAGTATAGGCATGATAAAGAAAGACTTGAGAGAGATGAAAAAAGCAAGTCAAACTTCTAGAGATTAAGAAAACAATGTCTGTATTACATTGATGTGAGATCCTCCTCTGTATGCTATGAATATGTTTTATTGCCAATGGTTAGTAAAGAAGCTTCTTTGGCTTATGGCAGGGCAGAATATAGCAAGGCAGTAAATCCAAGCAGAGATAGAGGAAGAAAGACACCATGTAGCTGTCAAAGCAGAAAGACACCAGAACCTCACTAGTAGGTTAGAGTCTCATGGTGATACACAGATTGATAAAAATGGGTTAATTTAAGATGTAAGAGCTAGCTAGGAATACATCTAAGTTATTGGTCAAACAGTATTATAATTAACATAGTTTCTGTGTGATTATTTGGGTCTGGGCAACCAGTAAATGAAGGAGCAGTCTCTACTTACATTACATTGTATTGTTAGTTAATTAGATACTGCAGATCAAAACCTAAATGCTGAAAACAAATACAAAATGTGAAATCTAGTTTGTAACCAGAAAAGTAGGGTAAGGCATTCCACATGTGAGCACAAAGGAGAATGAGACAAATTTTCATCCAAAGCAAAGCAAGCCAGAAGACAATCGAGCAGTCTCTCTGAAATCCTGAAAGAAAAAGGGAAAGCTACCAATCAACAGAATCCATCCTCATCATCCTGGAGGCTAAAGAGTTTAAAATCAGGGCCTCAGAAGATCCACTGTCTGCTGAGTATCTGCTTTCTAGGTTATTTGGACAGTGTTATTCTGTTTCCTCACATAATGAGTTGAACTCTAGATTCTCCATACCATTTGGGAAGATTGAGATTCCAAAGGCCTCATCTACTGACAACATCCATTTAGAATTTCAATTTATAACGTAGAAGGATAGCAACATTTAAACATCTTGAAAACAGCTTACCAGTTTCTTAAAATTATAACTACTCTACCATGACTTAATCCATTCCACTCTTTGGCACTAGCCCAATAAAATGAAAGCAATTACGTATCCACCCAAAGATATAAGGACCATCATTGTCTAAGTTAGGGTTTCAATTGCTGTAAAGAGACACCATGACCACAGTAACTTTTAGAAAGGAAAACTTTTAATTGGGGTGGCTTATAGATTCAGAGGTTTAGTCCATATCATCCTGGTGTGTCATCATGGTGGGACATGGTGGCGTGTAGGCAGACATGGTGCTGGAGAAGTAGCCAAGTATTATATGTCTTAACTACAGGCAACAGGAAGTAGTCTGAAACACTGGGTATGGCTTGAGCATATATGAGATCTCAAAGCCCACCTCCACAGTGACACACTTCCTCCAACAAGACCAGACCTCCTAATAGTACCACTCCCTTTGGGGACCACTTTTTTTCAAACCACCAGATTCCACTCCCTGGCCCCCTAAAGCTTGTAACAGTATCGTAATGCAAAACGTATTTAGTCCAACTTCAACAGTCCCCATAGTCTATCACAGTCTCAACAGTGTTTAAAAGTCTAAAGTCTCTTTTGAGATTCATGCAATCTCTTAACTATAATCTTCTATAAAATTAAAATAAAAAACAGATCACATATTTCCAACATCTAATGCCACAGCATATACATTACCATCCCAAAACATAGGGAAGGGATATCATAGTAAGGAAATATGAGCCAATAGAGTCACTCCCTATGAGCTTATGGGAGTCATTATATTTGAACTACCACAATCATCTACAGCAGTGATTCCCATGAAAGCTCCAACTGGCAATAATCCAAATCTGCCATAAGTAAACTTTATACACATCTTGTAGAATAATACTCAGCAATAAAGAGAGCAAACTACACTCGGAAGTGCAAATAAAACCATTCAGACCTAAGAAGCCAGGCCCTCGCCTCCTCATATATCAACAAGCATGATGCAGTGTGATCTCACACTGATAAACACTTCTAGGGAAAAGAAACTACTTTGCAGTGACAGAGGCACACTAGAGTGAGCAATTCAAAACTGGAATCGATTACAAAGGGGATGAGAGGAAGCTTTTGGATGTGTTAGACTCTGAAGCAGTAAATGTCAGCTACATCAGTTTTAAACATGCTTCCGTAATAGACTCTAATAAGTGATCTGTCTTCTTAAATGGCACCATTGGCCTCATTGGAAAATAGACCTCTGACTCCTCTCTGGCTTTGAGTTCTGTGCCTCCAGCTAATCACATCTTTCTGACAAATCTTTATTTCATTCTCCTCAAGTGATTTTTGGTAGAGACTGGTGAGACTCATTGAGCTTGTGGGACAAGATAGATGGTTCTTTTATTTTCCCTTATAAGGACATAGATAAAGCGAAAGTTGGCATTAAGTACTCTTCCTTGAAACCTTGGAAAGAAGTGTTAGCTACAGGCAACTATTGAACTGTTGAAAGGAACTAGGGGTCAGGTTAGGTGCTTGCCAATGTAAGCCTGGAGTCCTGAATGTAATCCCTGGAACCCACTTAAAGGTGTAAAAGGAGAACCAACCCCACCCAAAAAAGCTGTTTTCTGAGGCGGAAGAAATGGCTCTGTCTAGAAGAAAGAGCATTGACTGCTTTTTCAGAGGACCCAGGTCCATGTAGGCTCACAGCCTTCTGTAATTACACTTCTGTGGCCATGGACCCAGGTCCATGTAGGCTCACAGCCTTCTGTAATTATACTTCTGTGGCCATTCAACACTCTGTTCTGACCTCTGCTGACACCAGATATGCACATGGTGCACAAACACACATGCTAGTATTAATGTATACAAAATAATGTCTAATTAATTAATAGAGTTGTCCTCACACCTTTAACTGCACACCATGGCATGCATGCCCTCTATTTATGTGCTCATGATGCTCCCACATTCACACACACAAACACAAGACCCTAAAAGCTGTACATGAAAATCCAACCAGGTTAGTTAAGCCACATTTGACAGGTTTAGAATGATAGTTAAATTGACATTTTATTTTGTTCTCAGAACTTTGTGAAGTAATGAAGACTGGCTGCAATTTCTTCTGCTAGAACAAGTCTCTATCAGTTCTTTGGGAGTCCTAATGATTAGCCTGAATATAAAAGCCTCCTTATAAGCCGGGCGGTGGTGGCGCACGCCTTTAATCCCAGCACTCGGGAGGCAGAGGCAGGCGGATCTCTGTGAGTTCGAGACCAGCCTGGTCTACAAGAGCTAGGTCCAGGACAGGCTCTAGAAACTACAGGGAAACCCTGTCTCGAAAAATCAAAAAAAAAAAAAAAATAAAAAAAATAAAAAAATAAAAGCCTCCTTATGGCAAATGAGACTGTGCAGGCCTCTCTATGCAAGAAATCACTTCCTATGCTTTAAAAATGTCAGCATCCATGTGTGCAAGGTGTGATGGGGAAACCTGGAGAAGTGTTTGAAACAGAGCTTCCTCATTACTGTAGGCTATTCTAACTGGAAATTGCTTCTTTTTTTTCCTATTGTTAAATGGATGTTGGTGCTCAGGAAAGAACTGGAACTAATGACTCATTCTTGGGTTCAAGCCCCATATAGCTTTCCAGGCCCCTTGTCAAGAGCTGAGGATACAAAACCAGATTAGACATGACTACACTGCTCATGATGCATTCAGTTCAGAGGGCTGTGTCATTGTGGTTTAGTGAAAATAAACACACTAGCGGATGTTCACACAAAGTCCTATGGGAACATAGAAAGAGTGATCGCTTCTCTTTTGGGAGCACTGAGAATTACAAAATCCTCCAAAGAAGAAATAATGTGGAAGTTGAATCTTCAAGACAAATTATTAGTCCAAAGTCAAAGTGTTGAGAATACCTAACCATGGACTGCTCAGTCCTACATGGGACATCTCTATCAATCCCCTGCCCATGCTCCCGGCTCAGGGAACATCAAGGAAGATGGGCAGAAAGAATGTAAGAGCCAGAAGATGTGTAAGAGTGCTTGGAAACACCAGAGGCTGTGGTCTCAGCTGTGGTTACAAACTGCGAAAGACTGAGCCAATCACCATTTCATTTTGCATAGGGAAGGAATTCAAGACATTCTCCAATACCCACTGAGGGACTTGGGCATCTAATGGTTACTAGTCCCTCAGCCCCTCTTCAGTGGAAGCGTCACTGATAAGTTGCCAGTGTTCTGGGAAATAGCACCCAAGTCATGCTCACACAAGTAACTGCAGCTAAACTCGGTGGGGGTGGGGGGCTGGAAGTAGGAGCATGGGAAGGAGAGAGACAGGGATGAAAGAGGGAATGGGAATGGAAAAGACAAAAAAATCCTTATACATGTGTATATAGTTTTCAAAAGAAAAGCTGACAGTGGCAACAATATCTCTAAGAAAGAGAACTTCCGGTTCGGACAACAGAGACGAGCTAGAAATCCCCACCTGAGTGAAAAGAATGTACGTGGAGGACAAAGCAAAGGAGCGAGGTTGCTGTGGCATATGGTGAATGGCTGCTGAGTTGATATTCCTGTAGGCCAGGGCCTGGGAGCTCTAATGACAAGATAATGCACAATACTCTGAAGATCCATGTTTGTCACAAATTGAGGTGTGCCATGCTGGACATCAGAGGCTTCCAAGAAGCATGCATATTCCTACCTACCTATCAGCTATCCTCTTTCCCAGCACCCAGATGCTCTGGCCTCCTCCTGAGACCTCTCTACGAATACCTCTCTGACATAGCAGTAAGAAAGTCAGTCCCTAATACAACTGAGGCTCTGTCCGTGTTTCTCTGGCCTGACCTTCTGAATATAATTTATTGGTCTTCTTCCAGTATCTTGAGTTGGAAGCTTAGATCATTAATGTTAAACCTTTCTTTTTAAAACATATTTTGTGCTTATGAACTTCAGGAATGGTCACATACATCTTCCCTGCAGGAAAAAAAAGCTGTATAGAAAGCTACAGAATCCATTATGTGGGAAGTGTGCCCGAAGAGAAGTACTGGCAAGGTCGGAAAGATGCCTGCTTCTCAGTGAGTTAGGGAACCTTTCTCAAAATGGTAGCATTTTTTTGCTTGCGCTTGAAGCGTACGTGAGACTGAAATATTTTGACATGGAAAAAGAGAAGAAACATTTGCAAGCCTGCCTTTAACAAAGGCAGTGCCAGCCAAAGAAAACAACTTGACATGTGAACGCCCACGGTGGCAAAACTTGATAATCAAAATAATGGACTGGAAGTGAAGAAGGGGCCATGGCTGGCTTAAAATCAAACCGCTGAAGAAAGCAGCCTCTCTTTTCATTTCTCTGCAGGGCTTATGCTCTTGAATAATATCAACAAATTATATATTGTTCAATGTTCATTGGGAGGTTTTCATTTTCAGCGGAGGGATTCAGAGGGCAAATCATATGATTGGTGTTGTTTTTAGCAGCACACCTAACGACATTTCACCCTGACAGGCTTTTCTCCCTTGAGTCTGTATGTGCTGGCTGAACAAAATAGGCTCAACACTGTTCAGAGACATGGTCGAAAGTTTAGCTTTCTCTGACCGTGAATTTCTTTGAAAAGGGAATTTGCCCTTCCATAATTCAAACCTAGTCAAACACAACTGCAAGTTTGTACACATTATCTGTGATTCATTTGGAAAAATAGACTAAGAAATGAAGATCTTTCTAGGCATGCTGGCACTTTGGCAACGCTCTGTGGAAGTGCACATGGGGACAGCCATCTCTGAGGGTTTAGGCTGAGTCCTGTGTTAACTAGTCCTCGTAGCTACTCTGCAGCACAAGACCCTTTCAGATCGACAGGGGCTTAACTGTGACATTAAGAGAATGTGACGAAGCCTTCTCCATATCTCTGTCACCTCCCACCAAGTCAAGTGTGCAATAAACTGGCATGGAGACCATTCTTCTCAGGAACTTAAAATGATCTGACTCGGCGTCTGGAGCTTGCCTCCGAGGTAGTAGAGAGGTGCAAACTTAGGAAAGTTAGAGTCGCCTGACAGAATGTCAAATTGTAGACCTCTGGGCTCCTTTCCAACCCCTTTGAGAGTAAGAATCTCTGGTGTTGGTGTGGGATGTGGAAAGAGGTCTGTAGTCTGTATTTTTAACAAGCTCCCCAGTAGCTTTCATGTTGCATGCCCAGCATCCACCTCAGGCTACTCCCAAGTGCCAGTTACTTCCTTACACGGGAGTCTGAGGCTAGCAGCATCCCTTAACTGTAGAATGGAATCATTAGCTGATTGCTGGGGGTCAGCCCCAAGTTCACTCATTTCCAAGCAAGAATAGCGGAGTTGTAGACTTCTCTTTTCCATATTCAAACATCTACTAACTTGGAATGCCCGTTCCAAGGAGGAGTCTAACCTGATACTTCATTGGGAGGCATCTAAGAATAAGATTGCAGAAACAAACACTTGCCTTTTGTTCTTTCCTTTGCTTCCAAAATGGGCTGTGCTTATCTAGAAGCAGGGTATCCCTGGCTTTGTTTACAACCCCTGGGTGACCTGAAAGAGCTCTCAGCTCAACAATAGTGGAAGGAGAATCGGGGGAATCAACGTGCCTCACTACAAATGGGGCCCTGTTTTCCCAAACTTTTCTTGATTCAGACAAGGCCGGGAGTCTCAGCTATCATGTATGAACCAGAGCTTCTGGCTTCCTGGGAAAATCTCCCAGTTTAATCAACACTCTGATATAATGCCTTTAATAGGATTATCAACTCCATTTAATTTAATTGAGGAGCATTAAGAAGAGAGACAAGGCTGAGATTTGTACATATGTAGCCTAAGAGAGTATACCATGGTATTTTTCTGTATACAGTCTTAACTTTCACCTGAAGGCAAGGCCCTGGTGAATTATTTTCCTAGCAAAGGGAATGTGGTCCCAAGGACTTTTCTGTACCCTGTACACCACTCTTCTACCATAATCTGTCATGAGATTCACAGTTTCTTAAAAATAGAGGAAAAGAGAATGCGTGCAACAGGTAAAACCTGGCCACGTACACAGGCATTTCAGGGATAAGAGATGTTACTGATCTAGTGGGGACAGGTCAGGAGTGCTGGTCACCCTCCCACAATGAAGAATTACCAGTCTCAGAATGTCCACATTTTCCAGAGTTGAGACATTGGAATTGAGCGACACAAACTGAGGACCTGGGAGCCCAAACTCATGACTTTTTCTTTCTTTTTGGTAGTTGTTTAGGTGAATCTTTCAGTCTCTGTCATAGATCTCCAAGAGCAAAATACTAGTCAGCATCTCTGAATTCTTTCTAGTTCCCTTGGCTCCACTTCTTTAGTGGCCAGAAGTCAATGAGACTCTCTTCTTAGTAACATTAGTGGCCCCTTTGCCCAGCATCTTAGACACAGCCTCTTCTTTCCTCTTTTACATTTATGTTTCTTGCCT
Source organism: Arvicola amphibius (assembly GCF_903992535.2). Lineage (NCBI taxonomy): Eukaryota > Metazoa > Chordata > Mammalia > Rodentia > Cricetidae > Arvicola > Arvicola amphibius. The sequence continues at coordinate 23,039,438 of NC_052049.1, forward strand.
TCCGTGTCACGTGGTCTCAACCTTCTCCCTTATTCTACCTGTTATTACCAAATTTAGACTTACTGTCTTCTTTGGTTACTTTAATTCTCAAGCTTCCAAAGACAACATGAAACCTGTGATTTCCAACTCTGCTATTAACTCACAAGGTTTTATCTTAGATCTAGAGTTCAGAGTTACGGACTCATATCCCCAGCTGTCCCCCAGTTTCTCATGAATAGTGTTATAAGCATCTGCAGTCTCATTTGTCCAATCTGATTTGTCATTTTACCATCAATTCTTCTCCTCAGTATCCCTCCCACCCAGGGGCAGAGTAGATTCCCACGGGCTTTTGTCTCCTGCTCACTTGTACCTTTGCAGGCCACCCATCAAGAGCCTAGAAGTCAGTTTTCAAAGCACCCACGTAGATTTCATTTGGTTCTTTTCCATCACAGGTTGAACTCAGCCACCTCTGTCATGCATCTTGCTTTAGCTGTTTAATTGATTAAACGTTCCTCTGTGTTCCTTCCATCCAACCCACCTAAAGGGGTTGCTTTGGATATGCAAAGCTGATCTTGCTGCTTACTTTTATGATTTTTTCCTCTCATTGTTCTGCTGTTGAGAATCACAGTTCTTGGGTTAGACACTACCTGACTCAGAAGACCTCACCAGTCCCACTTGCTGGGCCTGTGTCGCAGGAGTTTAGTCCCCATTCTGGCCTACAAAAGCCACCTATTCACCACCAGCTGCTGTCTTCACCCACAACATCCCTTCTGCCCAAATGATCTTTCTTTTCCTGTGGAAAGGGAGGACCCCTTTACATAGTTTCTGAATTTTCTTTCCTTAAGACATAGTTTCCCATGTACACCATTTATTAATTTATTAATAGTTTCCCAGAGAGGAAAACCCTTATCTCATTAGATAATCCTACAGTGATTGGAAATTATTATTGATTTTAAAATGTTTAATTTGAAGAGTTGCTAAATAGATAGAATCAGAAAGTTCAAAATTCCTTGTAGATGGTTTATAATTCATTTTACTTTGTTTTCCTTCCTGAAATTGCAATCAAATAACTTCTAAATATGTGTATCAGCTCTCTGAATATGCAGTTTAACAGATTGTATTTACCACGAAGTCTTCTAGCCCTGGACTAATACCTGACACAAAGCAACATTAAATAAGTATTTGTTGAATGAGTGAAAAAATAATAATGATGAACATCATTAAAATAATAGTAAAATAAAATAATGCAACAAAATGATATGCTTGATCAAGAATTGTTCTAGCAATTGTGCCGCGACAAACTGTCACAAATGTAGTGCCTTAAAACAAAGCAGACCCAGTCTCTCCTGGGACTCAGAATTCCCAAATCATTGTTCAGAGACAATCAAGGGTGCTACTGCATTCTGGAGGCCCCAGGAGAGGGTCCACCACCTGCCTCTTTTCACCTTTTAGTGCCTTAGGTTGTGCTCCTTTTCTATCTCAAAGCAGAGCCTCTTGCTTCTGCTTCACTGTCACGCTGACTTCTCCGATCTCCGCGTCTTGTGCTGCCCTTCGTAAGGGCTTTTGTGGGTGTCTCAGGTCTGTCTTGACAGTCAACGAACATCTCTCTCATCTCATGACCTTCGGTCACATCCGTCTGATCCTTTTGTCCACATAAGATAATATCTGAGGGCCCAGAGTTTAAGATGCATATATTTTGCAGAAAATATTACCTACTTTGTCGTCGAAAGCTCTGGGACAGTTAGATTCAACTTGGGAAGAAAAGAATGATGGAAAAATGCATCACACGAAAGTCAGGAGAGTTATGGCTTAAACCTGCCAGAGCGACTTGTGAAAATGAGCTCATAGTGAATCCCTTCACCTCTTCAGGCCGCCCTTGCATAGCGTCAGGGCTACACTCATGATTCTAGGTGTGCAGAGCTACATACTCCAGTACGTGTGGTGCCTCTGTCCTCACTCAGGATGTTGTGTGGCCCACATAAGTTCAGATATACAACCCAGCTCAATAAAAAAAAAAAAAAGTATCAAGATCCCATATCCAGCCTCTCTGGAGGAAAATGAGCTTCTTTATGCTAACGTGTTTCTCTGTAGGCTTTCCCCTTATATGGTTTATCCAAAGTTAAACCCCCAAATAACCTCCAGCCCCAATCTAAGCAATTGCCCATGATAGTACAGTAAGCTACTTATTACCTACCCACTTCCTGACATACGGGAAAGAGCTGAAATTATTGTCCAGGCATCTGTTGCAAGTCAATTGTATTCCGGATGACTTAATCACACGTAAGCCTAAACAAAAACTTCAGCCACAGTGCTCCTAAACTGCACATTCATTTAGACTGAGTTCCAGAGGAGACCAAAATAAAGGACTTACATCATGGTAGCGTTTCTCTCAACTTAGCTCAGAGCCCAGCCAAATGTGAGATGGCATGAATCTCCTGCAATAAGCTTCACCAAGTGTGTGACTCCTGTGTGGTACTTGGGGCATATCAAAAATTCATGGATGAGACTGGAAGCATGGAGACAACGAAGCTATTTGTGTGGCTTAGGGAGTATTGATGTGAACACACTAAAAACTTAACTGCAGAGGGCTTTTGGTATTGCCACAGGCTTCCTTGTTTTTCAATAGCTTTTGAAATATAAACAAAACAAAAGAAAAAAATTGATAGAGAAGGAAAAAGCTTTTTAAAAATGAAAAAGTGAGCTTGAAGATGGCTATAAAGCAGGGATGCCGAGAGACACGAGTATCCACAGTCGCACACAATTACCAAAGCTTCTTCAGATGATAACGCAACAACTGCTGTTCGGTTTGATTTTTACTAAAGCTCTGGCGGCCTCTATTGGTAAAATAGAGAGTTGCAGCGACTGCAGCCAAGGGCCCTTTTCAGATGCGCCTTGGAATTAAGACATTAAACTTCCTAAGGCTGTTGAGTATCTCTTGCCTTTCTTGTTGTTTCTTTGTTTGGTTAAATGTCTTTACCTCTTCCATTCCATCTGATGCTACACCCCTTAACTGCTGTTTTTAAAGTCAGGAACCCTTTATTATCCCAGAAATTAGGCCAATTTCTGCATACTTAACATAAAACAAACACCCCAAATTCATTAGGTCCTTCTTTAAAAGTGTAGTTTACACCAGAGAGGCTAGTCTGGCATTTAAATATATTATATTCTGAGATGTAACTCCCACAGCACCCCCACACTTTCAGTTTTCCAAACACACCCAATTCTAGGCAAACACCAACCCTTGGAATTCTGTCACGGGCAAACACCAACCCTTGGAATTCTGCCAATCTGCTAATTTAAGGGGAGATGGAGGTCCGCTTTGAGTATTTGGAAAGGATTGATTGCCACTTAGTTTAAAGAAAAAAAAAAGGTGCCACTATTGGGTTGACTGAATGATTTCAATATTGAAGTGAAAGGGAGAATGGGGGGGTGGGAGCCAGAATAAGAAAGGAAGAAAGCATACTCACTCCAGCCATAAGAGAAAATAAAAGGTCAAGACCGCTCCTTCTGCAACTAGGGAGAAGAAAAAGGGGAGTTACCCTTGGAAGCTGCCTCCCCTCTGGGAGGCGCGCGGGGTTCAGCACCTCGGAAAGCACCCCCTTCTACATAGGGATTACGCATGCTCTTTGGGGCTCTTCGCAGAGGCTCTGTGGGTGCGAACGCAACTCCTGTAACTCTGTTAAGTCATTGGGGGATGACAATATCGGACAAATAGAAAACACCAACGGAGCTCCAGGCAGTGACGGCGTGAATCAACCTCCAGGCAGTCAGCGAGACACGGATGTTCCCGATCACTATTTTCCTCTAAAAGGAGAGAATCTCGTCCGGGCAACGGCAGAAGCCGACAAAGGTACTGGGAAGAGAAGCGGCAGGAGACCTGTGCTCTTGAGCAGGGGGGTGTGTCTAAGTGACAACGGGAAAAGGAAGACCCTTGATCCGGGCCACTTTCCTGGAACTGCCCTCCTCTGCTCTAAACCCATTAAGACCTGATGAGCTCAGCCAACCCTTGAGCCAAAGGCGGTTCTGGGTGCGAGGATTCGGCTCAGCATCCTCTTTCCAGGTGTAATCTTCAGTGGCTTCTTAGAAAGCTTCTTGGACCATTTGGGTACCACACCCGGAGCGAGCGGTGCCTCTCGGATAGTTGGCCCGCAGAACATGACCCAGAGGCACCTGCGCACGCAGGTGGCTTCTGCAACCACGGTCGCCACCATGAGTAAGGCGGCTGCGGGTGATGAGCTCTCAGAATTCTTCAGCCTCATCCCAGACTTGCTGGAGGTTGCCAACACAAGCAATAACGCGTCGCCGCAGCTTCCCGACTTGTGGTGGGAGCTGGGGCTGGAGTTGCCGGATGGTGCGGCGCCCGGGCATCCCCCAGGCAGCGGCGGGGCAGAGAGGGCAGACACTGAGGCCCGGGTGCGGATTCTCATCAGTGCGGTTTACTGGGTAGTTTGTGCCCTGGGACTGGCCGGTAACTTGCTGGTTCTCTACCTGATGAAGAGCAAGCAGGGCTGGCGCAAATCTTCCATCAACCTCTTCGTCACTAACCTGGCGCTCACTGACTTTCAATTCGTGCTCACTTTGCCCTTCTGGGCGGTGGAGAACGCTTTAGACTTCAAGTGGCCCTTCGGCAAGGCCATGTGTAAGATAGTGTCCATGGTGACGTCCATGAACATGTACGCTAGTGTCTTCTTTCTCACCGCTATGAGCGTGGCGCGCTACCACTCTGTGGCCTCGGCTCTGAAGAGCCATCGGACCCGAGGGCTTGGCCGTGGCGACTGCTGCGGCCAAAGCTTAAGGGACAGCTGCTGTTTCTCAGCCAAGGTGTTGTGTGGATTGATATGGGCTTCTGCCGTGTTAGCCTCGCTGCCCAATGTCATCTTCTCTACCACCATTAGGGTGATGGGCGAGGAGCTGTGCCTCATGCATTTCCCGGACAAGCTGCTAGGCTGGGACAGGCAGTTCTGGCTGGGTTTGTACCACCTGCAGAAGGTGTTGCTGGGCTTCCTGCTACCGCTGAGTATCATCAGTTTGTGTTACCTGTTGCTGGTGCGCTTCATCTCTGACCGCCGCGTAGTGGGGACAACGGATGGAGCCGGAGTCGCAGCGGCTGGGGGAGGCCTGAGTGCAGCCGGGGCTCGGAGGCGGTCCAAGGTCACCAAGTCAGTGACCATCGTAGTCCTGTCCTTTTTCCTGTGTTGGCTGCCCAACCAGGCGCTCACCACCTGGAGTATCCTCATCAAGTTCAACGCGGTGCCCTTCAGCCAGGAGTACTTTCTGTGCCAGGTGTACGCGTTCCCAGTCAGCGTGTGCCTAGCGCACTCCAACAGCTGTCTCAACCCGATCCTCTACTGCTTAGTGCGCCGCGAGTTCCGAAAGGCGCTCAAGAACCTGCTGTGGCGCATCGCGTCGCCTTCGCTCACCAGCATGCGCCCCTTCATCGCCACCACCAAGCCAGAGCCGGAGGACCACGGGCTGCAGGCCCTGGCGCCGCTTAACGCCGCTGTAGAACCTGACCTGCTCTACTATCCGCCCGGTGTAGTGGTCTACAGTGGGGGACGTTACGACCTGCTTCCTAGCAGTTCGGCCTACTGAGACCTGCTAAGGCTCTAGAGGGCCTTCGGCCGGCCGACAAGGAGAGGGGAGAGCAGTTTGGGGGCTGGAAGAGCGGGATTGGAGAAAAGAGTAGGAAAGGAATGTTGCTGGAAAGAGCGGACTGTGAAAAGGCTAGAGGACTGTCTGCAGAAATCAGGTTAAGGGAGAAACATCCGTACCTGGGTAGAGCCAGCAACCTCGGCTCAGGCTCCCCAATCCCCACTCCCCTGTCCCTTACTCCAGCTCCCTCTCCCCCACCCTGCCAGTACAAGGCTGTGGGACACCTAGGAGCCATGGGAAGTGGGAACAGCACTGGGAAGCGGAGAGATTGGGTTGCTTAGGAGCTGGGCTTAGCTAAATGACGTCCAGACCAGGGATCATTTGGCCCAGAGACTTTTATGAAGAACTTTATGAGGCCTCAAGTAAAATCCCACAGGGTAAGTTGCCCATAAAGCCCACCTAACTGCCCTTTGATCTGCTAGACTGTCCCAAGCAAAGATCTAACTTGTGACTGTCTGGAAAAAGGAAAATGAGAACTAGAATCTTTTATCCTTTATCATCCTGGACAGGGCTATCGTGCACAAGCTGACCCTGATCTCTCTGTTGTGCCTCTGAGCACAAATGTCACCCGTGTCACCAGGAGTCTCTAGGGAGTGATGTGGGGCACCAGAAAGAGTGCTGTGGTTAAAAGGAATGATGTAGAGGAGCCTTTTTCTGATGCAGCCTCTGAAGGAAAGGGGGGACTAGATACAGGGTGGGGAGTGTAGTGTCTCCTCTGAAAGCCTGGGTACTACCCAGAATCTGTTGAGGACAGTGTGGATACCTGGCATGTTGGCTATTGCTGCAGGTGAGGCAGCAAGCACCCTGAAAGCTCTCCTGAGAGTCAGGGTGCTTTAGCAATCCCCCCACTCTTTGGGAATGGACTGATAGATGAGAAACTGAAGTAGCAGATAGAGGGATGGCTCGGTGCTGTTTGGAACTTAGAAGAGCAGGAAATGTTGTCCAGTTGTCTTCTAGAAGTTGGGGGTTTTGATCTTTCCAAGAGGGAGGGTGGATTTGAGTAAAATCTGTCCTAAAGAGAAAGAAGGGACAGTTCCCAAGAGCACGAATGTACAAGTGAAGCTATGTAGCTGACAAAAGGAAAGACTTGGAATTTGAGTAGTAGACTAGCTAACCAAGTTCCAGGTACTCTTGTGTGTTTTGCTCATTGTGCATGCAGGCCAGCCACAGGGCTGTCTGGAAGGAGTGAACAGACTCCTCACGACACCCCAGTTCTAGTCACAAGGTAAGAGACTGCTCTGAGAACTGACATCAACCCCTTCCTCAACCAGGATCAATAGAGAGGCTCCTTTTCTATTTGCCTTTTTCTGGGGTTAAGGGGCTGGTAGAGCAGACACCTCACACTGCGGTGTGCTCACTTGATGAAGTCTCACTAGAAAAGCACAGCTGCTTAAATGGCCTCCTGAACGATAGGACTGCTTGGTAATTTTGTCAACATTGTACTGTTATTTGTGAGACTTAAAGCTTAGCCTACGGAATCTACATGCCTGCCATCAAAACCACATTTTCTGCAACACAGGTCCAGGCACTCAGATACCTTCCCACAAAAAGAACAAAAGCAAAGCAAGCCCTGAGGCCTTGTTTAGAAGCAGTCACACCAGCCCTCCTTTGCTCCTTGGCATTATTAATGCTGGCATTGACTAGCAACCAGGCTAGCACCTGTTGGAATGTGAGCCCCAGTGCTCTGTGCTGGCTAATTTTATGTCAGTTTGACACAAATTAAAGCTAACTGAAAAGGGAGAACTGCAATTGAGAAAGATGATGCTGTAAGATCCAGCTGTAAGACATCTTCTTAATTAGCAATTCATAGGGGAGGTCCCAGAACATTGTTGACTGATGCTGTCCCTAGACTGGTGGTCCTGGGCTCTTTAAGCGAGCAGGCTGAGCAAACCATGTGAAGCAAGCCAGGAAGTTGCACCACTCCATGGCCTCTACATCAACCCCTGCCTCCAGGATTCTGCCCTCTTTGAGTTCCCATTTTGGCTTCCTTTAATGATGAACTACAATGCCAAATAAACCCTTTCTCTCCAACTTGCTTTTTGGAGTGTTTCATTGCAGCAATAGAAACCCTAACTAACACATGTTCCAATTTACAAAATAAATAAAAGGGCAAACATAAGAGGAAACAGACAATACCACGTCCATGTACAGCATCGGTATTAGACTGTTCCTGGAAGATTAACGTCACTTACTGTTCTAATTCTGAGAGTGCCATTGTTTGTGGATAGCCTAGAATTCTTAAGTGAAAGTACTGATGTGTTTATTTTTGCTGTGGGCGTTCGAGAAAGAGAAGATACTGAGCTGGGGCTAGGACTTCATGCAAATCTCTGTAAAAGGAGCCACTCTGTCCAAATCTAAGGCTGAGGGCTTCAGAGAACACCACAGGGGGAGTCAAAGACTATGGATTCTGTCCACTCAAAGACAGAACTGCAGGAGGTGACTGGGCAGCCCCTCTGTGTGCCTGTGGTTAGGGCAACAACCAGCACAGTCCAGACTTCACAGTTAGAACAAACAGCCAGAGAGTCAAGCAAGACAATGCTTAGAACAATGATTTGGACATTACATTGAGGCTACAATAAAAGAAAGGAGTATCAGAATCCAGGAAGAAAAGACGGATTTTGCTCAAAAAAAATATTTTAGCGGGGGTCTAGGTAATGTGGATGCAATGTTGACAAAGATGCTGAGGGTGGTGGGGGAAGGGGAAGCAGAAAGCAAACAGTGTACCCTCCCTTTATCTGTTAGGAGTTCCCTGGATTACTACTGAAAGTGCATACACCCCCTACATTAATTTTGTGTACAGTTAAGATGTTTTTTTTTGTCAGAATGAATTTTATTTGTCAAAGAAAATAAAAATTTGGGTTTTCAGAGGTGGTTAAAGGCTTTTAAAAATTGGATTATGTCCACTCATTCAAATTTAATGGAACTGAGTTCAATGGGTCAAGTATATATGTGTGGGGGAGAGAGAGAGAGAGAGAGAGAGAGAGAGAGAGAGAGAGAGAGTGCTCTAGGTCCTTACTCCAGATCAGTACTCTATCAAATGTTGCAAAATCGACATTGTACATTGATATAGTCATATTTATTGCCTCTTGTGTTAGCCTTTTTTCTCCAAACAATGATCCATTGATGTCTGGTCACTTGTAATAAAGTCCATGTCTTGTGACTGATCAGTGGTGACCGTGTTTGACTTCTTTAAGGTCCAATTAGCATGGCCCTCAGATGAAGGACATTCCCAGCTGAACCATTCATTCATTCCCAAGCCCTCAAAGACCAAAACATGTCCCTGGAATTACACCTAAGTATGACATGAAACTCTCCAGGTTCCGTAAACCTTGTAGAGGTGAGCATATGTAGATGGAGTTTTCCTGTCTCAGCCCCCTGCTCCCAAACAACCAGCAGCCGTTTCTAAAATAACTGACTTAATATCAAGTCAGAGACTTAATATAATTTATAAATACTCGGTTGATAGCTCATGCTCGTTGCCACCTAACTCCTACATTTAAATTAACCAATAATTCTTAACTATGTTTTGCCACGTGGCTCATGGCTTGCTACCTCATTTTCTATACATCTGGCTTCCTCGGTGGCTGTCTGGGGTCTCCTCTGATTCTGTGCTTCCTCATCCCAACATTCTCAGTTTGGCTTTCTTGCCTAAGTTTATCCTGTTCAGCTATTGACCAGTCAGCTTGTTTATTAAGCTAATCACAGCGACATAGATTTACACAGTGTACAGGAGGATTATTCCATTATTCCACAGCAGGTATAAGTAGGAAGAGTGGTAGCTTGGTCTGCTTCTTTTATCAGGGGGACTGACAACAGGACCTCTTAGAAGCTGCTCATCACCGTCTCGGGCTACAGAGTTCAGAGGAGGTGCTGCTTTCCAGGGTCACATTTCTAGTCTGTCAAGTGTTCAGTTCTCCCACATAGATCATGGTGGTTGGGATAAAAACTAGGACAGTTGGGGTGACTTTATGTACACCCCCTAAGAAGACGAGATGATTTTATTTGTGAATTAATGTACCAATAGAACACAGGGAGACCTGACTGAGGGGCAGCCAATGAATGGCACCTATGTGGGCAAAAAGTGTTGGGAGCAATGAGCCCCCAGATCCTGAATTTCTTGTAAACAACTTGTTCTCCCCTGATCTGAGTGCCTTCAGCTGCTCTGAGCAGGAGACCCTCGGGAGTTCCTGATGGCAGGGAAATGGTTTCTGGTGCGTTTGGCTGGGGCGTGGCTATCCCTATATAAGCTGCCCCTGGACACAATTAAGGGGGCATTCTTGGAGCATTCTGGCTTCAAGGGTGACCCGTGTCTCTCTCTGTCTGTGCTGTCTGTGAGTCTTTGTGTGTTTCAATCTCCAGCCCCTTGCCCAGTTCATCAACTGTGTGGCGCATAGAGCGCAGACGGACATCGTGGACCGCAAAAAAAAGGAGAGCAAGGTAGCAGGCAGATTGATAAGTGAAGCAATAGCACACTCAGGTCTGGGAACAAAGCCCAAAAAGCCAGAAAAACCAGGGATCCAAAGAGAATGAGTTATTATGTGGAATCCTGGGGTGCCTACCTTCTGACAAGAAAGCTGTATGTCCTGTAGATGACTGAGGAGGGAGACGAGGTGATGAAGGGACGCAGACAGGAAGCAGCAGTTACTTTAGCACAAGCGCCCCCTACCTTCCACCTACTGGCCACAACTCGGGTATGCGGAATAAATTTAGCCAGAGGCACAGGAATCCAGGTCGCTCCTTGTTCTATGATAACAGAGCAGCGGCGAGCAGGCTCCTTAAATACAAAGGAGACCTCTGGGAGATTGTGACAAGGTGGACATCAGGCAGCAGCCGGAAGGAGAGAGTGGGCGCGAACTATTTGGGACCACAGAGAAACAGGAAGTGGCAAGGAAGCAAGACACACGGTGTCCCTTGTCCGGCTGGGTTCTTAGGCCAGTAGTCTTCAGTGCTGCCCCGTTCACAGGCAATCAGGGCCCACGCCCGCACCACTTCACTAGAAGACGAGGGTCAGCTTCCATCCTCCTAGCAGGGCCTCATGCAGGAACGGAATGTCCTCAGCCCATACTCTCGATCCCAGAAACCCCCACGGAAACAACTCGTGTGGCTATTTGAAAAACCTTCCCAGGCCTTTACTGAGCTCATGGCTTTTTGCCTCAGTTTCCTCACCTAAAAGTGAAGACCAACCATAGCACTCATGGTCAAAAGTGCTGTATCAACAAAGTTTAAATCTGCCGGGCGGTGGTGGCGCACGCCTTTAATCCCAGCACTCAGGAGGCAGAGGCAGGCAGATCTCTGAGTTCGAGGCCAGCCTGGTCTACAAGAGCTAGTTCCAGGACAGGCTCTAGAAACTATAGGGAAACCCTGTCTCGAAAACAAAAACAACAACAAAAAAAAGTTTGAATCTTTGCAACCGTGGGAAGCACTCCCCAAGGGTTAGGCACCAATTGTTACAAGGCTCTAAAAATGAAATTCATCATACCAAATGCATGCATGAGCACGTGTGGTTTGGGGACGTCAACTACGTTGCCACTGAGTACCAAGGAAAAGGATCAAAAGTAGGCAGGCTCTAAAGTTCATAATTAATTTTCCTATTAAATAATGTGCTCTTTCAGCATGCTATCAATGCAATCTCTTCAGGCTGCTAAAAATTCCCTACATGGGAGCCCACTGAGGAATTTGGCTAAAGAAAAGGTGCTTAGTTGGGGTGAGACAGAATATCTTAGGAGGAACCCAGAAATTGTTTCTTGAAAGTGTCAATTCCAGAGGATGAAATGACAGTAAAAGACTCAAGAAAAATATGTTTATTGCATCAATGAAACAGATGAACACTCTTAAGTTGCACAGCTTTCAGAAGGAAACATTCCAAGCAGATCTGTTAAGAGTGCCATACACTAACAGGAACTAATTATGAGCAAATTAAATGTAAATAAATCAACACCATAAAACAATCAGCAATATTTAAGTATTTTTGAATTTGTTGAAATATGTGATTTCCAGTGATATATGGACTGCTTTTTAAAAATCAGATTATAACACCACAGGTAGGATTGATTTGCTCCTCAGATGTTATCCAGGCCGGAAATGACCTTGAGAAGGGGAAGCTGACTTTTCCCCATCCCTGCATCTAGGAGCAGGTGGCAAGGAAGATGCAATGAGGCAGGCAATCCTACCACACTCACCTTTCCCATGTGTGCAGGCACAGTGAGATTCCAGCATGGGACGTACAATTCCCCAAGCCGAAGAGTCCAAGAACACACTGGTTTCTTGCCACCAGCCTCACCTCCTCGTTTGTCCGAGGTTTGATGTCTCTTTATAAACCTAATCTACATATCTAACAAAGAGAGCCACAAAGCAACAGCCTATCAGTGCCACTGCAGAGGCTGTGATCACCACCACAATGACACTCCCAGCCATGTTGACCAGGAGGCCCAGACCGACTCCAACCAAGATCTGAGCCAGCTGCACCATGGAGGTGAGGGCAGCACAGTCCACGCCTTTGCCTCTGCCACTGCTGTCAGAGACTCCTGGGGCTCCCTGCTGCTTCTGCAAGAGAAACACAGGGAAAGATGAAACACTGTCACATGGGGGAGGGAGGGGGGTGTCAAGGGTCAGCTTACTTTTCCTGGGAAGAGTCCAATGGTAAGTGCCTTTGTGTTTCATGGGATCTTGGTTGGAGCTGACTCTGAGCTCACAAATCAAGAATAATTTCACGTAAGAACAAACTACATTCCAATGCAACCTTATTAGATTCCATGCCATTTTTATGCATCACAAAACAGCATCCTTCTTTGAATTTATCAATCTTTTAAAAACTTAAAAGGGATTATCAATCTTATAAACTATCTGAAAACAAACAGTAGGCTGCCTTTGACCAGCAGGCCATAGTTTGCTAACTCCTGACTGAGGGACTCCAGGGAACTCCATTGTTGCTGGCTTCCTTATTTCCAAGGAAGCCTTTTCCTCCAACTTTAGTGACAGCTTAAACATGAACATGGGCAGGATTCTCTTTGTAAGAAGTACATAAATACAATGTTGTAGAAACTCAACGTGATGTCCATTCAAATATTTTTGTCTACCTTGGTGTTCAAAAGGCAAGCGGTTTCAAAGAATGTTAAATTACTTTTAAACATAGGAGAAGAAAATTTCAACCACTTCTTAGCATGGTTATTTGGTTAATATGTTAACACTTGGTAGATATTTGGCCTCTGTTCATTCACATTGCCATTTGGTGTCTCTTACATACATGCAAGGCCTTGCACAAGGCTGTGTTGCAGTTGGGACCTTATTTTGTTATTAGCATTCACCTAGGGCAGATGTTGCTGTCACTGTCTCCAGGACAACAATAACTCTAGCTGTCATTTTTTTGAGTTCTGTGAGGTATTAACTAGGTACTATGCTGAGCACAGTAGTATATATACATATACATATATGTATATTACACACACACACACACACACACACACACACACACACATATATATATATGTCCATCTTTAGTTTCCTACTCACTTTAGGTAGTAAATGTTAATAATCTCTCTTGACTGATAAGGGTATCTGGTGTCTGAATGATCATTCCCTCTACTCGTAAGCAAAATAAGCCTTGGTACAGAAAAAAAATAAATATTATCTTTTCAATACAAATGAATAAATAAGAAAACACATTCATGTTTGCTTTATTTTCATTTAAAAGTATTGAAAGATAAACTTTAGGAACTCCAGCAAGAGAAGTAACATAGTATGTGTGGGTTGGGGGTGCAGAGAGAAAAATTAGGGAGGGAGTGACTTCATTAGAATACTTTTGTATATTGTTATTATTGAACCTTGTGAGACTGTAACCTTTGTAAAAAATGAGCTCATTTTAAATGTTACTTAATGACTAAATTAACAATATAGTCATCCCACACATCTTCAAAGGGGACAGAATTTCAACTTAGTTTTCTGTGACTCTAAAGCTTGTTAGTTTTTTCTTTGCCTTGAGTTAAATACAAAGGAAACTCCATTTCCCCCAGATTCTAGCGGTTAGACCAAAGCCAGTATTTCCCCTTGTGAAGCCAGTTCTCCTCTACCAAAAGGAGTCATTTCCCTTCTCACTGGCAGAATGGAGCAATGAACAGCTATGATGGCTATTGGCATACCAAAATGCTGGCCTCTGGGCTCCCTCAGGATCACAAGAACCTGTTACACATTTCAGAGTTCATGCTAACATGCTAGCTCTTCTCACCTCCTCCCCCACCCTAAACTCCTCCAGTTCATAGACTTCCCTCCTGTATCCTTATAACCCTGCTATTTCAGTCCCTTTTGTGCTCTCTCTCTCCCTCTCTCTCCCTCTCTCTCTCTCTCTCTCTCTCTCTCTCTCTCTCTCTCTCTCTCTGTCTGTCTCTCTCTCTCCCCTTGTCTATGTCCTATCTTTTATTTCCTCTCTGGTCTAAACACTTCCATATACCTCTGGGTATTTTCTCTCCCTCATCCTCATTAAGAAACCCCTTGATGATGGAACAACCATCAAGTAGTTTCTCTACTGCGCCCCTTGAATGCAATCAAGGGGACAACTTAAGGTCTTGCCTTGCAGTCTGAATTCCAAGCCCTAGGTAGATGGTATCTCTCCACGAAGCGTGGTAAAGACCAAGTCATGGCTCCAACCCATAACCGCAAGAAATACCAACATGCTCCTCCTCAGTGCTTGTAACTGCTAAGACATCATTGTGGGCATCTAGAAATACTAAAGTGGACAGGGAATCCCTGTAGGGTAGTTTCAGAAGAGTTTGGTCCCCATTCCTTTCTCGGTCTGATCATGGACTGGTTTCTCAGCATTGCTAAGACTACCTTCTTTAATCAGATAGTTAGGAGTCACAATCATGGTCCTAAAACTCAAAAAGTACTCCACGGTTCACAGCAAGGAGGAGGGAAGAACTCATCTAGGCTGGCCGTCATGTCTGCATGATGATAATAGTTTATGCAGCCTTCTTCCAAATTCTCCCCTCCCCCGCCCCATTCCTCAGGTAAATTCCCTTTGCTACCCACCTCTTTCTCCTCCTCATGGTGGTACTCGGCAATGAGGTTAAAGGGCACAGTGTACAATGTGCTGGACATCACACCAAACATAGAACAGAGGACCAGCGTAGAGTAGACATTCGGGAAGAGTCCTATGAATCCTGTTCCCAGGCCAAAGAGCAAATAGCCAATGAAATAAAGGCCCTTTAATCCAATGTAGGAAACCAAAGCTTTATGAAAGTCTGTTGAGAGAATAAATAGGAAAAATTACAGCTGGCAGGTGCCTCACAATATCTAATAATTTCAGATAATCCTTTCTTTTGAAGATGCATATTTTTAGACAGCTTCCTTTGATACTAAGTCAGGAACAAAAACACTTCCTTATCTGTGTGCAAGAAACAGCAGAATTTGGGGATCAGTTTTAAAGCCTTTGCATAAAAGGCAGCATAAAATTGCCTTGCTGGTTTATTGTCCATAGAAGAGAACCAGGTACTTTTTAGCAGTCAGCCAAATATCAAATGAATGTGAAAAAGAAAAGGCGCAAAAGCAGACCTTGGTAATGGGACCCAGAGCACAAAATACACAGAGGAAGAGTCATGTCCATTCTGATGAGAGGGTTCTGGCCCCAGTGGACCCAATGGACCTTGTGTGCCTATCCTGACCCTACCACCAAAAGTCAGGTTGGAAATATTAAAACAATCAGATTTTGCAGAACCATTCAAATTATTCTTAGTTTCTTAATCCCAACCCGAAGGCAGTCTGCACGGGTAAGAAAGCTGTGAGGTTCTCTGCAGACATTTTCCCCGCCTTGTCAATCACACAAAGGCTGGGAAAGGGTTCCTACAGTTCCCCCATGGCTGACTCCGTGATGGAGACAAGTTTCTTATTTACTCATCATCTTGTCTTTCTTACCTAAAAAATGGAAGTAAAATGTTAGTTAGAATCAAATGAGGTGAAATATATGAAAAATCACCCAGTCCACGATAGGACACATAGAAGATATTCAGTTCATGTGGCTGTTACCATTTTACCAACTGCAGGGTGGGCCAAAGATACCTGACTTTGGACTTGGTACTTCTCTTAGCATACACTTTGCACATACAAATATAAAAAATACAGAGGCTGGGTTATCCCTCTTCTGCTTTAGTTTATTGGTCCACATTAGCCAGAGAATAAATGATAGATGCTTGAGATGCACCCACGAAGAATAAAATGTTGCTCAGCCACTGGAATTATTATTGAACTTACGCTTCAGGGACAGGAAACAAATCTGTATCAAATTTGAATCAATTACAAAACAAAACACTGTCTTGGGTCACTGGATGAAAGACAAGCTGCAGAAATGGCAAGCAGACAACATTACTTCCCCTATCAGATGCATTCCACGTCTGGAGTGCTGTTGCTGAGGCTTGAGAATGGAAGCAGTGCAAAGCTAGGTCAATTTCAGAATAACCCCTGACAAGCCTGTTTGTTTAATGGTTTATGTTTATGCAGAAAATGTAGTCTAAGGTGTCTCAGTGCTCAAAAGATATCAGTAATGCATAGCTCTTTTCTAGGTGTGTACAGCAAGTCAAAGAAAAGCAAAGAAAGATGAAGAAATACTTGAACATATCTATAACAACAGCGTAAAGGTTGAAAGTCTAGCTTAAAGTGCTCTATTTGTGAATAGAAGCCAATACATCTCAGGGACAAAATTCCCTTGCCTCTGCTGCCTATGATATCAGGATGGGCCACATCCTCAGCAGTACTGTCTTTGTAGTGGGAAGAAATGACTGAGTTTAACATTAGCCATGAGCACTGGTATAGGATAGGGCAGGCAGCTATGTCTCCGCGCTCAGTTCTTGCAATAACTGCTAGAAGGCTGTCTCTTGGCTGTGTGGATGGAGATGAGAACAAGTCCAGTTCTCTGTCACCACCCCACCCAGGGATCCAGGTTGACCTGGGGAGCTCTGTGGAGCTGGAGATTCTGGAGATCTACAGATTTGCTAAATCACCTATGAAATCCACAAAACACCTATGGAACCACAAGGGGTCTTGCTCCTACAGAACACGGAGCTGCTGGAATTCACATCTCATCCGTCCAATATCTCACCATCTTACTCACAGAATCCCCTTTTGTTTTCTAAAAAAATATTCCCTAGAAGCCCACTGATTACAAGCACAACTCAAGGGCAATGACTCTGAGAACTGACTATGGAAAATGACACCGCACATGATCCTCTCTACAGGACTAGCTTTTCCTTGTTTCCTAAACATGATCAAGAGTCTAATAAAGAGAAGAAAATAGACTCTGAAGTATAAAATCTGGATCCCGCTGCCAGCCTGTGGAAGACGTTCTTAGGAAAATACTTACACGAATAAAGTGAAGAGAACAGGGAGTTGATGCACAAGCCCCAGCATCCAACCTCAACTCCTCTCTCATAGATGAGGAACTCAGTGGAGTTGTGGGAACTGTAGGGATCCCCATGGTACACAATCTGAAAGAGAGGGGCCAGCGGTTGAGTAACAAGTGCAGGATGGTGCAGCTCTTCTCTTGCTTCTTAAGCCTTGGGGGAAGGGGCCCTTCATCAGGTCCAGAGTCCAATCAGACATCACCAGGTCACTGTATTCATCTAGTATGCCTCCTTCAAGGACCTTCATGATAAATAGTTATGCATCAGATACAAATAATATTTCTCTGGGGTGATCTTTGATGGTCCTCCCTCTCATCCTAACTCCTGGCCCCACCTGACTTAATCCCATTCTCTAGTATGGCTAACAGACTTCCTACTCACCTCTGCCTGTAGTAGGGAGGGCCACTTGTTTGTTCCCAGCTGCTCAGCCCCGAAATAACCACACAGAAACTGTACTAATTAAATCACTGCTTGGCCTATTAGCTTATGCATATTTATAGCTTACTCTAATATCTTAAATTAACCCATTTCTATTATTTTATATTTTACCATAAGGCTCGAGGCCTACCAGCAAGCTTCTAGCTAGCAGCTTGCATCTTTACCCTCTGGTGGCTACATAGCATCTCTTGACTCTGCCTTCTTTCTCCCAACATTCAGTTTAGTTTTCCCCACCTAACTCTCCTCTGCCCTATCACAGGCCAAGCCAGATTCTTTATTCATTAACCAATAAAAGCAACACATACACAGAAGAACCTCCCACACCATCTGCCCACACCCTTCCTATTCCCACTTAGAATTCTTTCTTGTCCTGTTTTAATCTCTGAAACTCTGAGCCATCCCTCAAGGCCAGGATCATGCCATATATCTCTTTTATGAAGCTTGACATGAGCTCCGAGATCATACTTACTCTTGTCAAGTTGTTGTATTTGATCACACAGTGGTAGATCTCAGATTATTTAGGTTTAGGGGGTGTAGCAGCCTACTTCTAGAACATATCTGTAAACCAGTTCCTCGAAGACACCCTTGGCTGTATCTATTTCAAAGGCCTGACAGAAGAAGCTCCCAATGAGTGTGTGAACATAAGGCACAAGTTTACCTGTCCCATGAAATCTGTGAAGAAGAGCATGTTTGACAGGAAGGCCGTCCATCCAATGAGGTGGCTGATGCAAAGGCAGCGATAATGGGAAGGCATGTTCACTAACGTCCTCAGAAGTGACTTCATCGACATTGCCCTCTGACTCTGGAAAAAAGCATGGGTCTTCAGCGTAGGTGCCCCGGCAGCAGAAGGAGTCAGAGCAAGAGCCATGTGACATCTCCGTCACTTGTCTATCATATGACATCATATGTAGGTTTCCACAGAAGAAACTTATTGATAATGTGCTGTTAAAAAATGAATGACTGCTTAGCAGTTCTAGATCCATAAATAACTTTTATAACCTAAGGCTTCAGAGTTCAGGGATGGAGCTACACTCAGTGCAAGGCACAAGTGACAGCTGACACTCTGTCTTTAAATGGTATTCCTGCAAGAGGACGAAGCCCACAAGCCTAAACTGTCCATTAGATAATTATTGTTATTGGAGCATGGTAGGCTAATTCAAGATGAAGTTCATGATCTCTTGTCTGGACGGTAGCCACAATTATGTTTTGTTACATGTAAAAATGGATCTGGAAAATACGCCTAAGGTTACTAGTTAGTGGACCCTGAGGGAATTAACAGATGGTGACCTGGTTAATACTAGCTGAATCCTACAAGTCCTTAGAAAGCAGAGGGTTGTTCTTGTCCCAGTTTGGAACAGAAACAGAATTCTGAGCAACTTCAAGCATGAGGGTTGAAAACAGAAAGGGTCACATGGAAAGGAGCTTGAGAGGAGCCCTTCAAAGCTTAGAAAAGTTCCTGGCCAATGATGCACAAGAAAATGCGGACCTTACTCTCATACGACAAGGAACAGGGCTCTGCCAATGACCTGAATGAGCTGGAAGACAGGTTCCGTGCAGCTGAAGCTCCAGATGAGAACACTACACTGTCGACATCATGACTGCAGGGATGCAGGACACTGAGCAGAAAACCCACGGGAGCCCACCAACACTTCTGACCTACAAAACTGTGAGATGACTGGCGAAAGCTGTTCTAAGCTGCTACATTTGCAGTGATGTTCTAGGAAGTTAACACAGAGAGCCAGTCAGTTCCCTTTTCTAGGTAGGTTCCTCTCTGAGGTCACTTCTCTGCCTCTTGCCAGTGATGGGCAGGTGTACGTGAGCTTTACAGTGCGTTAAAATGTGAACAGTATAAACACACACACATATAAAACATGAATACTCGTGCCCCAGATTCCTCACTATAGATTTATGCATTAACAGCAGGGGCTGTAATTATTCTTATTATTTGCTTTCCACAAGCTTGAGAGAGCTAGAATTGACACCATTGATGACATAAAAAGTCTTTAACATCTTGTCATATAAGAGAAGAAAAAATTAAGCAGTCAGCCTCCCCGAGGACGTCAAGTGAGGTGGGTTGATGGCTCTTTCTTCTTGAGTTTTTTTTTTTAAATTCTGAGTCTTGATCTAATAATAATTAAGACCTAATTAGTAGAGTTATCAGTTTCCTGAGATCGTCTATTTCTTTATAATAACATATTGTCCTAAATCGCCTTTTATCATCTATTGTCATATATTACTGTATTATGGAATATGTTTTTTTCATAAATGGAAATGTGAGTAAAGGAAAAATTTATGATAAGATAACCATTCATTCTGTTATATTAAATGTCACATTCTTGGTAATTTTCTGCACACAAGACTTCTTTCTTGTCCTTGTTCTGTTCTATAACTCTTTAAAAAATAACTTATTATTTTTTATTTTATGTGCATAAATATTGGTATTCAGCCTGTATGCATGTCTATGTGAAGATGTCTGATTCCCGAGAACTGGAGTTACTGGGAGTTGTAAGCTGCCGAGGGGGTACTGGGAATTGAACCCATGTCCTCTGGAAGAGCAGACAGTGCTCTTAACCACTAAGCCATATCTCCAGTCTCCTGTTTTATAACTCTTAAACTTATCTGATACCTTTTTTTATTTCTATGATGAAAATATTAGATTTAACAATTCTATGCTCATCATATGGTTGCTACTTTCAGTTTCATCACCCTTGTTTGCATTTTGTGTGTTGAGACAGGATCTCAAGTAGCTCAGGCTGGCCTTAAATTTTCCAGGTCCCTGAGGGTGAGAGAATGACCTTGAACTCCCAGTTTTAACTTCCCCTCCTAAGTGCTGGGACTGTAGGTGTGCACCATCACACCCAGCTAACTCTACTCATCTTGTGGTATTTAACCCACTGGTGGGGACTATGCTAATTTCCTTACACACACACACACACACACACATATCACTCTCTTACATTTAGAAAAAATAACAATATTCTGTATGAAGAATATAGAACCTAAAATAAAAGGTTACTGTAACAAACATGTAGAATTACTTATTCTTCTTCCTAGGGAAAGGTAGCTATTGTCCATGGAGTGGCAGCTGATCTTTGTGCTTTTAACTGAGCACTTTCTCTTCATTTTGTTTCTCCTTTCACCTAAAAAAACACACACTCAGCCTGGTAAGCAAGCATTCTGCCTCAATCCAAATATTAATGGATCTTTCTTCTTTCCACATAATTTTCAGCCTTCTCCATTGTTAACATAATTTCTCCTTCCTTCCAAAAATAAATGTGAGCCTTCAAATTGAGCTTAGCATTTCTGTAAAAGCTGGAAATAAAAATATTCAGTTTTTAACTCAGAATGAAAAAATCTAGCTGGCATCTTACCCCTGACCCATCAGATCCTTGAGAAAAGCCCTTACAATGGCTTGGAGGCTCTAGGAGTTGTTTTTGAGAGGGTTGGGGAGCCAGGCAAGGGCAACGACAGCCCTGCTAGTAGCCCTCGGAGACCAGGCCTTAATTTCAGTTTACTGGAACCAGCTGGGGCTGAGAAGGCAGTTCTCTGGGTAAACCACACCGAGGAGCAACCAATTAGCAGGCATCCCATAGCCTTCTGCTAGCTCTGCAGAGTTCTATGCCTCCTGCTAGCTAAAGGTAGCTTTCCTGTCCCTGCTGCTGGAAAGTTCCTAACCATTAGAGCTGCCCACAGATCAACCCCAAGACGAATCTCTCCTCTCTGGAAACCCCAACCCATCTTGAAAGGGGCCCTGGAAGCCTCTCCAGCTGTCGCTGTTAGCCACCCCAACATGCTGGCAGGTTATTATTATTATTATTATTAGTAGTAGTAGTAGTAGTAGTAGTAGTAATTATTAATAAACATTTTTGCTGACTGTATATGTGACTGGCGGTCTTTTATGGAACTTCTCGCGGATTCTAACAGTTTTATTGCACAGACTCTACACCATCCATCAGCTGGTGACTGGAGAGTGGTGGGTTTGCAAGTGAACACACTTCAGGGTCCTCAGGAGGAAGGAAGACACACCACACCTGGTCTAGCTTGTCTCTTAAGCCAAACAACAAAAACGATTCAGATTCTAAAGCTTGTATGTGACACACACTGCTGTTGTTTGCCTCATTTTTCTTCTTATTATTCAACTGAAATACACTGTTTGACATGTGCTACACTATGATTGGAAATATGAATACACCATGGAATAACTGGAGAGGATTAACTGACTATGCCTCGTTGCCTGCATTTATCTTTTGTTTTCTCTCTCCGTCTTGCTTCCTCCCTTTTCCATCTCTCTCTCTTCCTCTCTCTCTCTCTCTCTCTCTCTCTCTCTCTCTCTCTCTCCCTCTCCCTCTCCCTCTCTCTCTCTCATTCTCTCTCAGAATGAAAACAGAACAAAACAAAAAAATGAAAATCAAAACCACCAAATCAAACAATAAGATAAAAAAAATAACAAAGGAAAACAAAATGAAAAAAAACTCACACACTCACTAACCCCAACCAAAACAACAACAAAAACCATGGAATCCCTCATTTGATGAGTTCCTTTTGGATGGTAACCGATTGCCAGAGTATATAGTTTACAATTTTTTTTCTCATCTGGCACCTTGCCTGCTCACGCTGTTGATAGTATCCTTTGCTGCGCAGAGATCTTTCTCTCCTAACTTTGCACGTTGGGATGATAACTAATGAAGAGTCTCTGCTCCCAGATTAAGGTCCCATAGTTTTCCCTGCTGTCTTCTTCTAATTGTTTTACTTATGTTTGAGGCTTATGTTTAAGTCTTTGATCCATTCTCGTTGGCTTTCGATGTAGGATGCCACTGTGATCTCGCTTCATTCTTCCATGTGTGCATATAGAGATATTCCAACACTATTTATTGAAAACTATCTTTTTTTCTATTGGGCATTTTGGCTATGTTTTTTGTAATCGATCAAATATGAGGATTAATTCTTGGTTGTCTGCTCTATTCCATTGATCTACACATTGGTTTTCATGCCGTACCATGCTTTGTTAATTATATAGCTTCACAGTAAAGTACTCAATGCCTCTAGCTTTGTTCTTTTTGTTCAGGCTTTGGATATCTGTGGTCTTCATGATTTTATATAGTACTAGAGATTTTTTTCCATTTCTGTGAAGAAAAGTTATTAGAATTTTGATAGTGAGGATATTGAATATGTAGACTTTTTGAGTAATATGGATATTTAATAATGTTAATTATCCTCATTTCCATTTAATTGTTTTCAATATTTTTCATCATTGCTTCATAGTTTTTAATTACAGATATTCCTAAGTATTTCTGTAGCTGCTGTATATTGATTTTAGTTCTAGATAGTATCCTGGTTTACTTTCTATTGTTGTGATAAAACACCATGACAAAAAGTTACTAGGTGTGTTGGCGACTCTTGTGTCAAGTTGACACAAGCTGGAGTCATCCGAAAGGAGGAAACCTCAGTGAGAAAATGAGTCTTTAAGATCCAGCTATAGGACATTTTCTTGATTAGTGGTTGATGCAGGAGGACTCAACCCATAATGGGTGTTGCTATCCTTGGGCTAGTATGGGCCTGGGTTCTATAAGAAAACAGGCTGAGTAAGCTATGATGAACAAGTCAATAAGTAGCACCCCTCAATGGTCTCTGCATCAGCTCCTGCCTCTAGGTTCCTGCCCTATTTGAGTTCTGGTCCTGACTTCCTTCAGTGATAGATTATGAAATGGAAGTGTAAGTCAAATAAACGCTTTCTTGCCCAACTTGCTTTTGGTCATGGTGTTTCATCATAGCAATAGCAACCCTCACTTGTGGAGGAAATGGTTTATTTGACATTCACATCCCAGTCACACACCATCTTGAAGGGAAGTCAGGGCAGGCACTTAAGGCCAAACCTAGAGGAAAGAATAAAGTAGAAACAATGGAATAAGGCCGCGCTTACTGGCTTGTTCCCCTACTTTCTTATATAATCCAGGCCCACCTACTTGGGCCTACTTGCTCACAGGCCAATGTGATGGAAGCATTTCCTCAGTTATGGTTCTTCCTCCCAGATGACCCTAGCTTGGGAGAAGTCGCACAGATAGCCTGCTGGAAATGTTTCCCAATGTACTGACTTATGTATATCCTCATCTCTACTTAATTCATGTTCTTGTTCTAACAGATTTTGAGTTGTGTTGTGAGTCTTATGAATATAAGAGTCTATCCTCCACAAACAGAGGCAATTTATGCTCTTTGTTTCCACGTGGACACTTTCTTTTTTTGACCCTTTCTATTTCCTTCTCTTCACTGCTTGCCCCACTACTATGTTACATAGAACTGACAGTGGGTATCCTTAGCACAATTTATTAAGAGCTTTTAATCATTAAACGATGTCAAATGTTGTCTAATGCCATTTCCACATTTCTTCCCTTAATCACAGTGTTAACCCTTTGTTATATTAATGTGATACACTATGCCACATTTATAAGGAGAAAATTCTTCTTGATCACGGTAAATAATCATTTGGGTGTGTTGCTGTATTTGTGTGTGCTAGTATTTTGTTGAGGCTCTCTACACCAGAGTTTATTAAGAACATCGACCTGTGACTCTCCTTTTGCTTCCCTGTCTTTGGTATTGGCATAGTAATAATTTCACAGAAGCATTCAGAAGTTTCCGCTTTTTTTGGATTCCTTTAAAAGACTCTGAGAAGAATTGGCACTGGCTATTTACACGCTTGGCGGACTCCAATAGGAGCTCATTCAGCTGTAAACATGGCATTGGATACTGTCACACTTCTCTTGAAACCTCTCCTGGGGCCCACAGGCTGCTTACGAGAACGTTGTTCCATTTCAATATGTCTGTGAATAATCTGAAGTTCCTTGTGTTATTCATTCCTAATTTTACACTACTCAAGTTGTGAAAGACCCTCAGTCTGGGGGGGGGGGAATTCTAATTTCTTTTTAATTATAGGTTTTATTTAAATTTGTAATAAAAATTTTTAATTTTCCTCTTTTTTCTTTTTTTTAATTGTTTTTATTGAGCTATACATTTTTTCCTACTCTCCTTCCTTCCTTCCATCTCCCGTTCTACCTTCCCTCTGCACCCACTCCCCATGCTTCCAATTTACCCAGGACATCTTGTCTTTCTCTCTTTCCTAAGTGGATTCATGTATGTCTCTCTTAGGATCCTTTTGTTGTAGACTGTAGGCTGGTTATCCTTTGCTTTAGGTCTTAAATCCACTTATGAGTGAGTACATACTATACTTACCTTTCTGGGTCTGGGTTACCTCATTCAGTATGTTTTTTTTTCTAGTTCTATCCATTTGCCTGTCTATTTCAAGATGTCATTTTTTTTTTTACTGCTAAGTAGTATTCCACTGTGTAAACGTACCACATTTTCCTTATCCATTGTTTGGTTGAGGAGCATCTAAGTTGTTTCCAGATTCTGGTTATTACAAATAATGCTGCTATGAACATAGTTGAGCACATGTCGTTGTGGTATGATTGAACATCCTTTGAGTATATGCCCAAAAGTGGTATTTCTGGGTCTTGAGGTAAATTGATTCCTAATTTTCTGAGAAATCGTCATACTGAATTGCTAAGTGGCTGGACAAATTTGCACTCCCATCAGTCTGTGGGGCTCGGCCCACATGCCTGGCTCACCCTCTCCCCTCAGTATAATTTTAATCTTCTTAAATTCCTAGGGAATATTCTCTGTTCTGTTCAGTTGAGAAAAACGTATATTCTAATGCTACTGGTTAGGTTCACATGGTATAAAGTGTGGTTCTAAGCCCATGTGTCCTTGCCGATTGTGTCTGGATGATCTGTCTACTGTTGTGGAATTTACACTGTGTGGCTAGATGTTGCTGGGATGGTTTAATAAAGAAGCTGACTGGTCAATAGCTGGACAGGATAAGGTTACGCAGGACAGTCAGACTAGGAGAACAGTGGGAGAAGGAAGGGTGGAATCTGGAGTCACCAGCCAGATGGAGAATGAGTGAGACACACCAAATGGGATAGAGGTAAGAGCAATGAGCCTTGGGGCAGCACATAGATTAATAGAAATGGATTAAGTAGGCAATTCGTTTAGTAACAAGCCTGAGCTATTGATCGAGCATTAATACGTAACCTTAAGTCTCCGTTTGATTATTTGGGAGAGGCGGTCAGGACATGAAAACCCTGCCTACAACCTAGCACTGTGGGTGTTGCCCGTGGTCTCTACTGCATTGCACCTCCCTCCAGATCTGTCAGTCATGGATGCTAAAGCTGATGGAGTCCTGCATATTTATAAAGTTTATCTTTCTGTAAATTGATCTGTATATCACTAATACCCTTCGACATCTTTTAAAATTTCTTTTGTGGAGCTGGGGACCAACCCGAGTCTTGCACATGCTAGGCACATTCTCTACCAGGAAGTCCTACCCTTGGCTCTGGTTTTATGGATTTGACTGAAACTCTGTTTTATCTAAGACTGGCCAGTGTGGATTCCTTCCCCTCATACACACTAAGGGGAATTTTGATTTTTTTTTTTTTAAAATTTGTTTGAACTCTATAGCTTTCTGCTCCTCTTTTTTCTTTTTTTTTTTTTTTTTTTTTTTTTTTTGGTTTTTCGAGACAGGGTTTCCCTGTAGTTTCTAGAGCCTGTCCTGGAACTAGCTCTTGTAGACCAGGCTGGCCTCGAACTCAGAGATCCGCCTGCCTCTGCCTCCCGAGTGCTGGGATTAAAGGCGTGCGCCACCACCGCCCGGCTCCTCTTTTTTCTACCATGAGCATTGTCCCCAAATCTCCACCTCAAATCCTGGTCATCATGCAAAGCATCACTCTGGAGTGATTTTATTTTCTTTACCCATGACTCCTTACTCTATTCGCTTAAGAACAATCTCAACTTTTTTGCAAAATCAATTGTACTTGAACGCATAGATGAGTGACTGTCGAAGTGCCGTCTCTCTAGATTTACCACACATTCTTGACAATGGCCACGCAAGATGTAAGGTTCTAGTGCCAGCCTCTTCTGAGTTTGGCTCGGGGGAGGGGGACCCTTAGAAGTGCAGCGCACGCAAGAGACGTCCTTCTCTGCCCTTATCCTGTGCTACCCGCGTCTTGCGCTGCCTGCGACCTGCGCTGCCCTCGACATGCCCTGCCCGCGTCCTATGCTGCCCGCCTCCTGCTCTGCCTGCGTTCTGCTCTGCCCACGTGCCTTCCCTTTCACAGGTGTTTGCCTTTTATCTTGACAGGAAGACACCACTTCCTGCTTCTTCTTCCCTTTGTCTTTGTGGCATCACCCCGAGAATCTCTTGAATATGTAATTCTACCCAAACACCTGCCGTTGAGGAAATCTTAGAGGATACATTGCTTTTATAGCGTTTTCCACTTTGTGCCTTATTGTGAAGGCATAAATGGCTCATGCTCATTTATAATTTCCCAGGCATAGAGTCTGGCTTATAGATTCCTCAGCACAGGGTCTGGGCATCAGTCAATGTTATAGTCTCCAAATACCTAGTACAGTGCCATGCACATGCTCAGTGTCCAAAGCAGTTTGTTAAATGAATAATAATTATAAATAATAGGCTTAGATACTTACTGTCAAGTTTAATATATATAATATATATATTCCACATATAAACATATATGTATACATATGTGTGTATATATACACACACATGTGTGTGTATATATATATATGTGTGTGTGTGTGTGTGTGTCCAAGGTCATACATTTTCAAAGTTGGCAGTGCCAGAATTTGATCATGCTCTAAACCTTGAGGCTATTCTAAAGCCACCCTGTCTGCCGATGAATAATGCAGGTCGGTCACGTACGAGACTTGGATGTCTGTGCTAATAAGAAGATCCTTTGTACCAGAGCCCCAAGAAATGGCTGTTTAAGGGCAGCTAATGGGAGACTGCGGTTCCTGCATCAATGTTGTCCAGTCTGACTCTTCATAACAATGGAGAAGCTCTACACTTGCCATGCTTGTGTCAGCTGTACTGGTCCCATGTGGCTTTGAGCTTTCAAGACATGGTTAACGCATTGATTAATTGCAATTTAAGTAGTTATGTGGGGTTAGTGGCTTCTATATTGGTCAACATGATTCTAATTTCTTCTCTGATCTGACCATTTCCTCTGAAACTTGATCCATTTCTCCGGCATGCAATTGAGGGTGTTGCTGTTGCGGTTTTGGTTGTTGGGGTTTGTTGTTGTTTTGGTTGTTGTTGTTATTGTTTGTTTTTACTTTAAAATCAAAGCTAATGAACATGTTGCCCAGCCAAATCATGCCATGCAAATTTTGTGTGTTCAATCCAGTCATCAACTCAATGACATTCTCACTCAGAGAAGCAAAGTTATAGATGATAATTCTTATAGAAGAGACTGTTTTCTGAGGCCAGAGGATGGTTGGAGAGCTCTCATAGGGTCTAACCTTTGACAGTGCCATCACCTTCCCTGGTCTGATGTTTTGAAAGGAGTAAGAGGCAAGAGAACCACGGAGGCACAACATTCTCATTCTGAAGGCTAATGGCTGGTTGAGGTTTTGATTCAAATAGCATTCACAAAAGTTTTCACATCAGACCAGCAAACAAAACAAGCTCTCACTAAGAAGACCATGAAGAATATTTCCCCCATTGAAGAAAAAGAAAAAGATGACACATCTCTACCTGTTCAGAGGCTTTTTTGTTTGTCCCTCCCTTTACCAGCTCTGTGTCTGCACCATCGGGGTTAACTCTTTCAATAGAACCATATTCGTGAATCGCATCTGCCGACAATGACGAGCCCTGAGGGACCTGGCAAGAGCCAGGGTCTTCAGCAGCGTCTCTGAGCGGGGCTTCAGGGATACTGCACAGGTGGACGAGAAAGCACAAAGTGAGCACCAGGCCAGAGAAGAAGAACATGACCTGGAACTCGGTGCCCAGCAGCCTTCCCAGTTCCAGATGCATCCAGTCTATGGCACCCAAAAGGTAGCCAAGGGCGCCACCAAAACCTGGAAAGCAAAGGAAAGAGTGAGAGATGGGTTGCCATAGTCAGCTAATCACGCTTGTTCCCCACCATGCCCAGGCCCTCCCCTTCTGGGGAAAAACTTCCTGAGGAGACCAGAGACAGCCTGGTAATTATGAAGAGACAATGTAGCAAGAAGCTAAGACATCCATGGTGGAGTAGTGTGGGTTCAAACCCCAGCTCTGGTATTTACTTGCTGTGACCGTGGTCCTTGCTCACCAGTTATGCAGCAACAACTAAAAAGTAAGTACCAGGAAGGTCACGATTTGAAAATGAGGGGTGTTCGACACAGCACCAGACACACAGCAGGTGTGTGAGAAATTACCACCGCAGGAGACAACACGGACTTCCCAAACTGCATTCACTATAGTATTTTTAAAAACAACCAACAACAACAACAGCAACAAAACCAACTCAAATTCTTGATCTAAATGAGTCCGTGAAATCAATCTTTGGAAGCATTAAAAAGAAATGATTTTATTGTCCTCTGTCTAGCATCAAGCTTCTCATGAAGCTACAAAAGTAGCTCACGATGACCCAAGAGCCTTGAGAGCCATCTTCTTCACTGTGGAAGAAATTTAAGGTACTTGTTTGCAGAACAGCTACAGAAATAGAAACAAAAGTTTAGATGTTAATGTTTCTAAGTCTGTTATCATCTCAAAGGACCCTAAAGTGAAGGTCTTCTGGTTCTTGCTTTATATGCTTGAACACAGTGTCGCTTGAGGGGCACTGAGACAGGACTCATCAAAATTGATTTTGTCCCAGGTCTTACATCTGAAACTTCATTATTAGTGATCTGCTCTCTCTTTACTTCTTGCTTGAAACACAAAAATTCCTTCTATGTGCAAGACATTATACAACCCAGCACCGAACCAGTACAGTGGCTCAGACGTTCCTCCCAGCGCAGATGTTGGATTCTGGAGACTTCTTAAAACACAAGCCTGGAAGGGAGATGCGCCAAGAGATTCGAAAATGTGCAGGAAATGGCTGATGCCTGACACACCTTCTCTATACGTCATAAGTTTAGAACAGAATTTTTCCACATCAGCATCCCATCATCCTTAGTGGATCAGTTTGTACTTTTGTTGGTTGAGTGAGGTCTCCATCCCAGATAAAGCCAATGTCCTTACCAACCACGGGATCTGGTTGAAAAGACAACTCAGACTTCCCATCTCTGACGATGAGACAAAGGGCTTGTCCCACAAGCACAATAATCGGAGTTCAGGCCTCCATCCAGCACCCACATGGAACATCTGGCATGGCAGCGTGAGCTTGCAATTCCCCATGTGGGAAGACCAAGACGATGGATGGTACTTGGAGTTGTTAAGGGGCCCTTGTAGAGAAGCAGGAGGAGAAGCGACCACATGTGGAAGGAGTGAAGGATGTGGGAAAGCCTTGTTGTACAACAACTCACTTCATTAAGAACTGGTGCCATTTCCAGGCCAGAAGTTCCCGCAGCTGTTACTAGTGGACTCAGTAGAATGTGTGTTTTAAGAACGAGGATGTGCAGGGGTTGCAGAGCATTCACGGGGTGGGAGGGGGGGGTGCACATGTCTCCGTCAGCCGCTTTGGCCGTGACGGCCCAGCTTCCCGGCAGACTTTCTTGGGGTTGGAGAGTTGGGGGCGAGAAATAGCTCTCCCCTCCTCTCAAGGAGCTTGGGGAATCTGAGACTAGAAGGGGTCCCCACGAGGCCGTAAAACCTCCATGAAGGAATGACCGTGCAGCAAATCCGGACAGAGGGTGACTTTGTTGTGTGCCTCACTCCGTTCTACTTGTCACCAACCGCCACAGCCAGTCCTCAAGACACCGCTTTGAGGAAATACGCCAGTTCTTTGCAGTCACCACAACCTATGGGGCTGCCACTAGCAATGCGTCAGTACACCTTAAGCCCCTGTTCATGCGGAAAATTCAGGCTGGAGTCCTGCGAGTCTCCGTCTTGCCACATTTGTGGTTGAATTAAAGTTCTACACAGAACTTTAATTCATGTTTCTGTTTAAAGACGTTTTTACTCTAGTCCGTTTATAGCATAGCCTCGTTGGGCTTAGAAACACCAGACAACAGTTCATCTCTACACCCAAGGCCACCAGAGTTTCCTTTGGGATGAGGACGCTAGCCTTGAAATGGCGATCCGCCTGCCTCTGCCTTCTCAGTGCTGAAACCAAAGACCTGACGTACCATGCTTAGCTACTCTGGGTCCATTTAGATAACTCTCCCATAGGGGGCACACAAGTGTGACGTACAAGGCACCAGATATACCATTCAAAGGTGTCTATTTATAGAACATGAGAATCGAAACAAGAATGCAGAATTTCACCTTATTTAAAGACACTATTCTTACTACATTCTATCTATTAGCCCGGGAACTCAAATGGCAATGTGCGAACTTCCTGACTCAAATATCTTCAACTCTGTAGAGGTCCTCCATGCAGATACTGGCTTTGGTATCACACATAAAATTCTGGTGTGGAGAAACACACGCGCGTGTGTGCGTGCGTGCGTGCGTGCGTGCGTGTGTGTACTTCAACGATAATAAGCATCTCGATTGTATTTTATCTTTCTGTTAGGATGCAAGGAAGCCCAGGTGTGGAGAGTTAGTGGCTCAGAGCTTATCCTACCATCACAGATGGCCTGGGGGAAGCTGAGCGACTGTGGTCTGAGGGAGCCTTGTAAGAAGAGTGGCAGATGACTCAGTGGTGCCTGTTCCACCTGACCACTATGACGTGGTGGGGCAGTGGGCACCCTCGTAAATGTGGCTGGGGGCAGATGTCGCTCAACCTAAGCGTTTTTCCTCCCACACCTTTGCTTTCTATACCACTAACGCTTGGATGCAACCTCTGAGGAAAGAAATGGAAACCATTCCAATCCAATTGAGGCCACGTTCCCCGGTCCTGTGGCAAGGCCCTTATTGTAGAAGCAACTGAACTGTTTGCCTTTGTGGATTCACAACCATTTTAAATATAAGTTTTCATCCAATGTTACCCTTTGCTGGATGATATCTATACCTCAGGCTAGAAAATTTTCAGCAAACCATTGTCAAAATCACAATGTTCTTATTCAACCAAATAAATGCTGATAGCATGCCAAATGCATTTGCCCAAAATTGTATATTCTCTGAGATCAGAATTTTTTTTTTCATACTGGAAGTTTCTAATTTTTGCTAACGTGCCTAATACAATAATGGTTCATGAGAAAACATCAACTGTAATTACCTCGCCATTTTTCTAGAAATGAATTTCTCATTTCAGCACAGAAAATGGCTCACCAGTCTAGTTCAGAAACTTCCCATTTTCTGATTAGACTCATAAAACCTGACTTCTGTTTCTTTTCATGACTAAAGATTAGAAATGAGAATATTTTCAGCTCGTTAATTGATCTGGTTCTTGAGCCATTTGTCACTACCTACAGTTAATTTTTCAAGTCTACAGAAACGATATTTATAACTCTTGCGTGTTTATGCATCAATGGGGTGAAGTCCTTTGAAAATGCACTAGCGCCGTCTAGTGGTGACTAAGAAGAACAGAGTACAGATGTTAGAATGCGCTGAGGGGAAAACCCTTTTGAACCACACTGCAAATCTCAGCCTAATTCCCTCTTGCTCCAGCAGTGGCTCTGTTGAATTTTGCAAAGCCAAGCAGGTGCATCTGGACCTCCCTTCACCCCAGAAAACCACACACATCTTGGAACCACTTTGGGTTAGCGGAGGTTGATTCTTCCATCCTTCATCCCCTGAGATAAAGAGTTTTGAGATACACTTTACTAGGCTCCTCAGGGGGCATGGAGAGACGGAAGGCAGAAGCCAATTCCATAAATTGGCATATTCTATAACAATTCCCTCCTTCTTTATGGAATTAATTCCCAAATAAACTGTGCGTCCATATTCCTGGGGCTCAACTTGTACCGTAATCCAAATGAAAACAGACACCACATCTTCAGTTAGGTGTTGGCTTGTTGGATTTTACCCCTCCCCAACACCCAGTCAGGTGGCTTGGGTTAGTCACTTTAACTCCCAACAACACAACGCAACCATTGTGAAAACTGAGGATGTTAAAATAGAATATTCAACACGCCAACAGTTTTTGAGGCCTTTCCATATTCTATGCACTATTGAAAGCGCTGGTCATAAAGCAATGAAAAGACAGTTCCTGCCAGTTAGGGGGTGAGGAAGGAAACAAAGAAACCACAAATGAATGAATGAATACTAAGAGATCACATGTGAGCACAGGATCTGGAAGGAGAACAAGGAGGCAAAGAGGGCTGTTGGTATCAAGGGGCATTGTGCTAAGTGGCAAAGCTCTTCCAGGGACATCATGTTAAGTGACAAAAGAAAGCAGGAAAGTATACATAGTGGGTAGAAGCAGAAAGAGCTTGAGCAGTAGAAGAAGAGCCTAGAGTAGAGCACAGAGGCACAGCACAGAGGCAGAGCACAGAATAGAGCACAGAGGTAGAGCACAGAGGCACAGCACAGAGGCAGAACACAGAGATAGAGCACAGAGGCACAGCACAGAGGCAGAGCACAGAGGCACAACACAGAGATAGAGCACAGAGGCACAGCACAGAGGCAGAGCACAGAGGCAGATCACAGAGGCACAGCACAGAGGCACAGCACAGAGGCACAGCACAGAGGCAGATCACAGAGGCACAGCACAGAGGCACAGCACAGAGGCACAGCACAGAGGCAGAGCACAGAGGCACAACACAGAGATAGAGCACAGAGGCACAGCACAGAGGCAGAGCACAGAGGCACAGCACAGAGGCACAGCACAGAGGCACAGCACAGAGGCACAGTACAGAGGCACAGCACAGAGGTAGAGCACAGAGGTAGAGCAAAGAGGCACAGCACAGAGGCACAGCACAGAGGTAGGAAAGAGGCACAGCACAGAGGCACAGCACAGAGGTAGAACACAGAAGTAGAGCAAAGAGGTAGGACAGAGGCACAGCACAGAGGCACAGCACAGAGGCACAGCACAGAGGCAGAGTGTAGAAGAGTAGTCAGTTCATGGAAGCAACAACGGTGAAAGGGGCAAGAATGGTGATGGCCCTGACCGCTGTGCACTGTACACAGGCATTGACGACATTATCACACTGAACCCTGTAAATAGAGATGGCACATGCTGAGTTTGAAACTAAACTAATTAAAGCGAGGTGGGGGGATGTCTATGGTTTCTGTTCTGGCTGTGTCCTTCCCAGGGTGCCTGAGGGAGGAGATGTGAAAGTCCCCCACAGGCACAAACTTCAAAAGGAATCCAGTAAATGAAACAAAACCACTCACCCCACAATTATTCACGAGTGAGAAAAAGTGAATATAGCCCCAAACATGAAAGGCGATTCTTCCAAACTGAATCAAAAGTTTGGTTAAATGGGGCTCTATCTGAAATTTATTTTTAGCTCTCCTCTTGGTCTTTTACTTTCTAAGCAGAGCATTTTATTTTTACATGTTAGTATTTTGTGCCCACTTTAAAGTACTTTTTTGAAATCAGGAGAAGCCAAGCCCACCGAGTTTCCTCCTTTTCTTCTGCAGGAATACACAGGGTCAGTTTCTCCCTGCAGCATTCATTCCTTTGCAAATACGACTTTTTCAGACGGAAGCATAGAGAAGCCAAGTGAGCAACAGCTCTGGCCTTTGACCCTTGGCACGTCTCTTTATTCTGTGTATGGGTCCTTTCGCCAGTTTGTTTGCAACTAACATCATAGGCTCACAGGCTTGGGGACAGGGGACACAAAGTTCAGACCTCCTGAGCCTGCACTACCGCAAAGGGGAGGCAGGATTTCCCAGACTGCCAGCTGCAAGTTTGCCACCCACAGATAGATCTCACTCCCAGGACAGCACAGTCCGCAGTTTGGTTTAGCACAGATACACTGGGTTAGGAACTCTCAACACAAAGCCACCTCCTCCCACTAAGCATGGGTTTGGTGGCTCACTGGGCTGATCTCCACAGTGACTGTTGTGCATGCAGAGAGGCTGAGAGTTTGTCCACCAAGCCCTTCACAGCTCCTGCTGAGCCAGGGCCGGAGAGATGATGGCTACTTTTTACTGGGAGAGACAGAAGGCCAAATAAAATAGCTTTCTAGGGGACAGAAAATTTCCTCTAATACAACCCACACACACTCACATACTCACGCATACACACACGCACTGTATGTGCTGGTTTACATACACAGAACAGGGAATGCTGCATTTTACAAATGGCCCAGCTGTCACTGTTATGAATAATGCAGAGTGATATCATCAAGTAGTCTGAGACCTTCAAAACGAAGCTCTAAATTGGGTGGGGCTTCAGACTACTTCTCTGGAAGGGGAGGAGCTTGATCCTGCTCTTCTCTTGAGGAATGGACTTGCTAGAAGCTAGCCACACACAGTGACCTCCCACAGGCCTTGTAGACACTGACTGACATCTACAGCTTAGTGCTTACCATGAGACAAAACAAAGGAAAACCTAGAAATCAAATGTTTCGTAAGTAGTTAGGTCTATATTTTTTTAACTATTGGATTTCTTCAATTTAGTAAAATATGCCTCTTCTCCCATGGTAATGGATCCCAGTTTGCTCCAGGGAAGTAAGTGCCACTGTCCCTAAAAATTAAAAGCTAAGCAAACCCTCACTTTTCAATTTCAAGAGCCTTAATGACCTAATTGTGCTCAGTGAGAAACAAATAAATGTCTGGGGAGTAGAAAGCTCTTGCTTTCCTCGTTTAAATAGATGATGCAGGTTCCTTCCCCAGCTTCCTCCCTGACTCTGCTCTCCATCCCTCCTGTCTAGAGGGAAACATGACAGCACTATAGCAACCATCCTGTATCCAAGAGTAACCAATGAAAGTTCAGTTGGTGCTGATGTGGACGGCTGACCAAAAGCCACTATGTATTCACTCCCGGGCTTCTTGTTATTTTTTTCAAAAAAGTAAACCAATATAGGTGTTTAAGCCACTGTTGTGTGAATGTTGTTAAGATCAAGTCCTTCCCTAAGCAATGCGTTCCGTGAACACCTGCCATGGGAGGATGGGAGGCATTGATAAAGCATAGTGACTCCAGCAGGATTGGAAGTGGCTCACTAATCTGCACAGAAAGCTGATATCTCGGCCACATCTTCCTCACCTTCTCGCTCATTAACACACACATCTTCTGTGGATAGTTCCTTCTTTGGCAAAATGTGTGGTATAACTGGAGTGACTAGAAATGTCCTAAAATAGGAGACAGAACAATAGCAAAGGCCAAGAGGATTATATGACAATCTCCCATTGAGGACAGCCTGGTCTTTAAACTGAGAAGTACTAAATTGTTTTCTCATAGGTGGACCCAGCTTTCCCTTGTCACCAACTGCTCTCCCACCAGAACCAGGGGCTGCAGGTACTTTAGGAGACTTTAAAAGAAGCATTACGTGGAAGGACCTGAGAACCAGTGCAATGAGACCCAGTAGTCGTGGTCTTTGGACCATGAGCCGAAAAATATAGAACATTAAAAAAAAATCTCTTTATAAAGAACTTTTGTGCTCTTATGGTTATTCAAAAGAAGAGAATCTCTTCAGTATGCTGAAAAGGAAAATGAAAGGGATTGGGGGAGGGAGCGAGAAAAACGGGTATGCTCAATCAATATGCCATCTTTTCTTAGAAGGGAAGCTGAGCTCAGGGTCAATGACCATTTTATGGCCTAGAGCACACCTGTTCTCACATTCATGCACTGATATCTTAACCCTAGTGTGACTGTTTTTGCATGGGGTCTTTAAGGGGGTGCTGACAGGTAAATGAGACCTGGAGTCACCCTAGTCTAGCAGCCTGACTTCCCTGTATAAGAAACACCCCCGGGGGGCAGTGAGAGTGAAGTGGGAGGCACCTGAACAGCAGCGAGGTCACGAGAGGACTCAAGAAGATGCATGTCTGCAAGCCAGGAAGAGGCTTTGGCAGAACCCACTTCGGCCGACATGACCTAGATTGCAGCCTCTATAAAACTGTGAGGATAGCCTTCCTGCTGTTCAAGTCAGTCAGGCAGCAGTCCTGGGGTACAGCAGTCAGGCTGACCAGAGAACCCCCGGGGTGTTGCACTGAAGGATGCCTGAATGCTGAAGTTCAGCCTGTCTCTCCATGCTGGAGCCAGCCACCAGGTCCCCTTTGTATCCACTCGATAAACTCTGTGCTTTGATTATTTTCTGGATTAAAAACCAGTCAGATATTAAGTCTAATTGCAATTTAGAAGAGAGGAAGAGGTGGGAATTCCAGACCATTTTTGATTTCTAAAGGGATTTTCTGAGAGCCAAGACCTTGAACCCAAAGAAGAAAAGAGAAAGGGTCTGGGAGGAGTTGGGGAGGGAAATAAATATGATCAAAATATATTGTCTGAAATTCTCAAAGAATACATAAAGGCATTATTAAAATAAAAAAGGAAGAAGGGTTAGATTGGTATTTATTTTGAGCATCGGCAATTTGACTGCTGGTGGCTGAAGAGCCAGGGAAAGTGTAAATGAAACAGACTTGATGTGCTGGGAACATGCTGAGAATTATTCCACGCACAGAGAATATGGAGGGGCCCATAAGACATAAAGCTTGAGGTGCAGAATGAAAATAGCGTGTGGGCTCTGTGACAGGGTGGAGAGAGGACTTAGTAGCTAAGAGTGCTTGTTGCTTTTAACAACAAAGGAAAACATTGATGGGACCAGACAGCCAGGTGAGAAAGTGAGGTTGCTGAGCAATAAAAGCAAAGAGGAGGCAGGAGTTTTCTCAAACGCCAGCTTTGTTCTGCAGCATTTAGACCTCCAGAGACACGGAGGTCAGACGCCACTGACACACAGGACTGCCCCTCTGGCCTTGCACCTTCACCCAGCGTGTGCAGGAACAGCTGGCTGTACTGGGGCCGCCTCGCCCCTTCATAGATTCATTACTCAAATATTTTCCAAAATGACAGAACTAGACTTCATGGATTCCACGTGCAGGAACTAGTCTTGGCTCTGGAGGTAGGATCCTACATGGCCAGGATGCTTCAAAAATTAACGTACATTTGGCTTGACTATGAAGACAGTATAATAAAGTGCCCTGATAGTTTCCGTGCTAAATAGAGAAATCCCCCTGGCTCAGGATCCTGCCTTCACTTGACAGGCTCAAGGATGCCTGGTGTACTATCAAGAACTGCTTGGGAAACGGCCCAGTGACAATGGAGGGAGGCCGGCAACAGCCCCCTAAGAATGGCGAGAACCCTCCCTGCTCACACAACACGGACATTTAATGTGAGCAGGTTGATTTTCTTTATATAATTAAGAATTCTTTTTTTTTTTTTTGGTTTTTCGAGACAGGGTTTCTCTGTGGCTTTGGAGCCTGTCCTGGAACTAGCTCTTGTAGACCAGGCTGGTCTCGAACTCAGAGATCCGCCTGCCTCTGCTTCCCGAGTGCTGGGATTAAAGGCGTGCGCCACCACCGCCCGGCTAATTAAGAATTCTTGAAGATGATGCGGGTTCACTTGGTTTCTCAAGTCTAGTTTGAGATTTCAATGTATTTCTTACAATACCCACCACATTCTCTGGGGTCCTTATTCAAATAAAAGGCAAATTCCTGAGCCCCACCTGGAATGCATTGAATCAGCATAACTGGAGAAAGAACCCAGAAACCTGCAGTTTCAACACATCCCTAGGCAAGGCTGATGAAGCACGACGAACGCCCGAGGCTCGCTGCTTTAAAGAGAGGAGTCAGTGCACAGGGCTCCTTTTCACTTCCACTGCACGGGTTTCCACAGCATTCTGAAGAAACCTCTTTAAACCTCTTGCGTGAACATCCTTTTCAAGAACTCTGAAGCCCCAGTCATGAGCTTACTTTGTTCAGGGAAACCAGCGGAGACAGGCCGGAGCGCGTGATAGGCGCTTCCTGTCAACTGATCCATTCATTCAAAAGATGCCAAGGGAAGAGACCCTGGCTGCCTTCCATTGAAGTTTCTCCCCATCTGCAAAGCCGAAGGAGAAACTTTTCGGAAAAGTCCCTACCTGTGAAGAGGGCGTGGTAGTGGAGGCCCCTCTCCTTGTCCTGGTGGGAGCAGACATCGAACAAGTAGGCTTTGATAGGCCCGTCAATGAAGTCGGCAGAAAAATCGAAGAGAACCACACCTGTCATGGTGATGCTAACGGCCCAAACCAGCTTCCTCCTTGGGTTAGCGACCAAAGCTAAAACAGAAACAAACATTGGTCTTCTACAGTATGTCTATAACAACCCATATATTTTTATTTCACTTAAACTGTCGTCAAATCATCCCTTTTCGGTTATGTAGTTTTATTTTTACATCTAAAAATGACTTTTTTTTCATGTTTAAAAAAGTATGCAACTGAATGCCCAGGAAAGACAGATCTATAGACAGGAAGTAAATTAGCGATTGCCTGGTACCTGGTGCCTGGGAGAAAACAGGGGGTGACTGCCAGTGGGGAATGGCTTTCTTTGGAGAGGAGCATAAAAATATCCCTTATGGGCACAGGGGTGATGGTTGTTCAATCTCATGACTATTCTAAAAATCACTGGGTTATATACTTTATCTGAATACGCTGGGATTTTAATGACATCTCTTTACATTAAAAAAAATAATAACAATGTGAAATAACCTGAAGAAAATCCTTTAAATCCTAGACCCAGTGGCAGCAATGATCTGGGGTTTCCCTTTCTGCACGTGCAGACATGCAGTTCTACAGAGGGGCCGAACACAGGACTTCTCAGACTCTGGAGAGCCTGACTGCCATCAGAACCACTGATTGCTGGTGCCATTTCCCAAGGCTCTGATTGGGCAGGTGTAAGGGGTGAGTATGACAGCTCGTAACTCCACAGCCCCTTGATACACAATTTTGGGCAACCCAGGCAAATGCGATCATGGAATATAAACATGTCTATCCTCAACCAACTCCCCGATCCTTCCATATTTAAAAAGCCACTGTATGCTTTTAGCACTTGAGTAGAGTCCATACCACATGCTCTACTCATCCGCCAGATCTGCCGAGAGAGATATACTGTTGTGTCCTTTGTTTATGGTTTGTTAACCTAAAGACAGTGTGCAATGTAGAAACGTATTTGAAACATTCCAGTAGAAAAGTAAGTGAAAATGAGTCAACCCTCTCTTTCTTACTTTAAATTCCCTTGTTATATCCTACATGTTTCCTTATCTATACAACCTTCTAAATCAGTGGTTCACAACCTGTGGGTCATGACCCCTTTGGGGGGGGGTCACATGTCAGATATCCTGCATGTCAGATATTTACATTACAGTTCATAACCATAGCAAAATTACAGTTACTGAAATAGCAAGGAAATAATTGTATGGTTGCGGTTCACCCCAACATGAGGAAATGTATTTAAGGATCACAGCATTAGGAAGGTTGGGAACTGCTGCTATAACTATATGCAAATATTACCTACTTATCTTGTGTCATAATTACTTATTCTCCTGACATATATGGTCTAAAACTATGTGATTCCTCATGATCTCTTTTTCAATGTGCTGCCAACGAGTTCTTAGGAATTGGTAGCTGGTTTGTAGCTAGAGACAATGCTTTAACATCAAATTTCTTTTCCAGAATTCACAATACAAAGATATCTCAAGAGCTGGCAGGTCTGTGCTCTGTTCCTATTAAAATGTCATAGGCCCAGAATCAACTTGTATTTGTATACAGCAGCAAGTGCTTTGTTACAAATGCTCAGAGCTGGACAATTTGACAAAGTATTCTACGAGACACTATATGCTCAAAAGTCCTTCCACTGAAAAAAAAATAAGCAAGAATATTTAGTTTGGAGAAATGGATAAAAATTCAATCCATTTGAAAACCTTACAATAATAAAAGACAATGTTGTAATGTTTCTAGAAGTAAAGGCTTCTCACCCACAGGTTTGGAAGTCATTCAACGGTAGAAGGAAGTTTGCCTCATGCTAGGAGAGACCACTGATTATAGCCAGTTTCTGGCAAGCACTAAAAATTATTTTACCTTAACAGTTAACTATTAGGCCTGTGCACACTACTTACCTGATATAACAGCATCTCCATTGAGGTACAGGGCCATCCCCAAGAGCATCATGATGCCCAGTGTCAGGATGTAGGGTCTCCGTCGGCCCCACCTGGCCCTACAGTGATCACTGATGGATCCCACCACAGGCTGCAGAACGAAGCCCAAGATGGGGCTGAGGAGCCACACCATGCTGTACAAACTCTTAGGCAGGCCCACGCTGAGCAGAACCGGAGTCACATAAGCGGCCTCCACGGCGTAGCAAAACTCTCGGCCAAACATGGCCATGCTGTGCATGATGAGTCTCCCTGTGGATCTCTTGGGCTGCTCCACAGATCCAAACAGGCAGTCCTCCGAGAGGGATTGATAGGTGTGGGTGTCAGTTCGTCCATGGCTGCCACTCATGACCTCAGAGATAATCACTTTCCTGCGAGCTCCTCAGGTTTGGACTCCAAACCGGCCCTGACATGGAGCCTGTCCGAGCAGAGATGGGCAGGCTGGAGGAGGGGCTGAAATTCTTTCATGCCTCCAAGATCACAAGTTATGATGAGAAGCAAAGGGGGTGTTGGCACTTGGAAGCATGACAAAGATTAGCTGTTACGAGCCCTCTGGCTCCTTAGAAGGCTGGTGTTTCTCTAAAGTCTCTCTCTCTCTCTCTCTCTCTCTCTCTCTCTCTCTCTCTCTCTCTCTCTCTCTCTCACACACACACACACACACACACACACACACACAATTGTACACATTGTTTCCTTAGTTTTCAAATCATAAAGGCTCCTAAACAGAAACTAATAAATGTAAATAAATCTAATAATTTCTATAAACTTCTTTCTATCAAGCTGGATATTCTCTTTCCCTGAATTCACATTTTCTACACACAACTTAAAAGATAAATTAACTAGACTTAAAATAGTGGGGGGGTGTCACCCTTCACCCAACTCATTGTCACCTAAGTCCCTGAATGGTTCTCTCACTGCCCTCAGTACATTTTCAAATGAGATATTCAGACAGTTTGTTCTATCCTTTGTTATTTCCTTAATATATCCTTTGATAAACCTTGATCTTCAGGTTTATTTATAGGATTCCCAGAATGTAGCCTGGCACCTCTTAGGTCTCCCAAAATATTTGCTAATAAATACAATGAATTTGAATGAACAGAGTATAATAAGTCTGTTTTGTGCCCTTCACTGCCTACTTTGCTTAGATCTTGGGACTACATTTCCCAGGTTCCTTTGTTCTTTGGCTTCTGGGTATGTTTGCCCAACGGCAAGCTTTGGTGAAAAGCTAAGGAGGAAGGGAAAACATGTATAATCCAGTTTTCTTCATCCCAAGGTATTTTTGGCATTGACTGTACATCCACCGTGAACCTACCTTCTATCAGCCACACTGAACTGCTGGATTTCCTTAACTCCCCAAAGCCATTGTTCCTGCAGCCCTAGATGTGACCCTGGCTCCTTGACTCTGCTCACATCAGGGTGGCCTCACGATCTCTGCTTTTTATCGCCCATGTAATCCTCCAATTAAATTTACTCTTTTAAAGACTTCAGGTAGGTCACATTTTCCTTACTGGACCCTAATAAAAATCCTTGGTAGGAAAAGTATCTTAGAAGAAATATCTTTAAAAATGGTTCAAGTACAAGGTACGGAGTCGGAATCTTCAAATTTAAACTCTTGGTATGCCTCGCGTAAGCACTTCCCTAGGCAGCTCCTGATTTGATGCTTTTCAAACCGTGTCGAGGCATCCGAATATCGCCCAGCACTCACTGCTGTGTCTCAGAACGTTTTTTCAAATCAAGTCAACAGTGCAACCTGACATTTTGGCAGCAAATTTGAGGTAGTTCAGACTTTCAAGGTATGATGGCACTATCATCCCTCCTATTTTGTTACTGTGGAGCTGGGTTTCCTGGTTGCCCAGGCACTGTGATTCCAGGGCATTGGAAATCATGTAGGAACAGAAACAGGCGTCTTCCTGGTAAGCAGCTCACTTACAATAAAGAAAAACTAGAATGTTTTCTTTCCAACTGTGCATATTATGCTTTTCAAACAGCTCTTGAGTTCTTAGGGTATGATATTGAAGTTCCTTGGACTTGATTATTTAGAGCTGGAAAGGTTAGGGTTTGTTTGTTTGTTGGCTGAGGGGTACCATGCAGGTTTCTAGGACTTTAAAAAGTTATGCATTTGCTGTTGTCATCTGAAACATGAGGAAAGCTGCTCTCCTGTCTCCCTTGGGCCTATGGAAGGACAGCTGTCATACTGCATAAGATGGCCCTTGTTGGCTGTCTGCCAATATCCACTCTCATCTTGCTGGAACTTGGGTTAGATTCTGGAACCCACATGACCATCTCACATCAAAGTGTGGCAGGAAGCTGAGATCATGGCAGCTCCAGAAACTGGGTGGTGTTATCTA
This sequence comes from Arvicola amphibius, assembly GCF_903992535.2. Lineage (NCBI taxonomy): Eukaryota > Metazoa > Chordata > Mammalia > Rodentia > Cricetidae > Arvicola > Arvicola amphibius. Next base: position 23,082,185 of record NC_052049.1, read on the forward strand.
AGATTATCTTATTGTCACTACCAAAGGTTGGCATAAGGACGGCAGTGATTTCATTCTGTTCTGAGACATAGGACAAGGTTAATTCAGGCTCCTCTTCAGGGATGTCACTATGTATAGATTCAGAACTTACGACCAGCCTAAGGGGATCTACGCATAGAGGTTGGAAGCTCAGAGAACAGGAAACTGTAGAGAAATAAGGCCGGAGAGACTCTATGCAGTCAGTCCTAAACTCTTTATCCCTCTGGACTCAGGGTCGTAAGTCAAAGCACGTCCTCCCTTGTGAACAGTGGTTCTTGAAGCAGAAAGCACCTGACTTTATGTAGAGGAGGAGTTTTGTAAGTGATAAAAAGCAATGCCATTGCTACTGATGTCTGGGATGTAGCTAGGAAGAGGAGGTGGACACAGATAGATATGTGGTCTGGATGCATCTGTTTGATGTGATTTGTCCTTACAATTTGTAAGTTCTCATCACTTCCAATATGGCACCATCAACAGAGTGAAAATACACGCTGAATGATGTGTGCAAGAATATCATTCCTCTTTCCTTACATTTTCCTATGTTTAATTGCCGGCTTCTTTTCCATCCTTCCCAAAGCCCACACTTTCTCCTTTATGACTATTTTCCTACATCTACAGCTTCAGTTTTTCACACAGAGAACTTTATTTTTTTTTTAAAAGAGGAAGTATGGAATTTTCTTTAGTCCCTGATCTCTAGAAAAAGGGAAGCACACATAACTAACACACTACTAACATTACTTATATACATTTATTCTTTAAATTCACAACCTACCAAAAACAGCGTCTCATTCACTTTGTGTAATCACCTTAACTCAGAAATCAGCATCGAAGTCAGCTCCTCTGATTAGCCATAGATCTTAACCAATTAGCATTTATCTTTTTTCTAACCACTCCACTGAACAGATTTTTTTTTTTCCGAGAACATATTCTAACAATAACGATGGTTTTAAAAAGACTTGCTTGGTTTATATCTCTTAGAACAATGCCACTTGTAATGGTTAGTTCGTCTTTTATGTATGTGGGTGTTTTTCCTGCATGTATATCTGTGCACCACATGCATGCCTGGTAGTGATGGAAGCCAAAAGAGGGTAGTGAAGCCCCTTGACCCGGAAATACAGACTGTTGGGAGCTGCCATGTGGGTGCCGATTCCTCTGAGCCATTTCTCCAGCCTAGCGATTGCTAATCATGATTACCAACAGGACTGAGTTTAGAAGTCCCCAGGAGATTAGTGAAGCATATTTCTGGGTGTGTTGGTGAGGGCGTTTGCATACGGGATTAGATCATGAGGACTTTCACCTGAATGCTTTAATCCACTGATGGACTGATAATATGGATAGCCCCTTGGCAGGCAGTGAAGCTGTGGGAATGGAGCCTGATTGGAGATGTTTACTGGTGTAGGAGTGCCTCCTTGGGGGGGGGGGAGTTACTTCATGCCTTGGGCCCTCCCTATTGTTGCTCCATCTGCCCCTGCATGCCATAATCCTTGCCTTGCCTCGATGGTCTGAAACTTAGCAAAAGTAAACCCTCTCCGGCATTACCTGTCTCAAGTACTGTGGTCCCAACAGTAAGCAAAAGCAACAGAAATTAAGCAAGGTGAAGCCTTGGGGTTGTACGTTATATACAATCGCTTGGATACTTTATAAAAATGCAAATGTGTAGGTATCATCCTTGGCTCACTCTACCAACTTTCTGGGAGCAGGGCCCAGATTCTGTGTTGGCAGATGCCGTAAGCGGTGTCTTTGAACTAGATATAAATACTACAGTCATTACCCCAGGCAATCATGGTTTAATGAACAACTTGTAAGCCATAATAAAAAGTAATTTCTATCTTTGGACACATAAACAGAGTACATTGGGAACAGAGCAAGGGCCCTAACAGAAAGAATGAACAACTTCTGAACTTTTACAATATGTCAGGTACTTCCAAAGTAATGAATCAGACATCATATGGGAGAGTGAATTTTGAACACATGACCTTTCTGACATTATAGCTCATATTCACTGTGTAAAACCATCCTAGGGTTGAGAAGGGAGGAAGTTTGACAAAAAAAAAAAAAAGACTGCATTTGAGTCAGCATGAGTTTGCTGACCAAGTGGCAGGATCAAAAGGTGTATTGTTTGTCCCAGAAAATGATGCAGTGCATGGAAGGAACGGAAGCAAGAGATACCACAACATGTAGACATTTGAGTTGGTCCAAATGGCTGCAGAGCAGGAGCTGAGGATGGATTGGTGATCTAGGCAGCTTGTTGTTGTTGATTACTGTTATTTAAGATTATATTTTACCCCATAGGAGAAAAATGCACTATTGTAAAATTTTGCATGCCTAAAAGGCTAGTCTTCCATCAAAAAAAATTACCAATAAGGTGATACGACAGAAATAAGAGCAAAGTAGTGGTGAACAAGTAGAGAAGTGGAGACAAATAGAGAAATCGCAGTCACCTGTTGGGAGGGAGTTCTGTTGAGGTGGGGGCTGGAGAGGGGAATGAAGGGTAGATATGCTCAAGCTACACTGTTTATGCAAAGGAAAATTTCAAAGGATAAATACATTTTTTATTTAAGAAAAAGAGCATTTCAAAGGAGTTGGGAAGCCATTAAGTGATCAGGGGTTAAGCCACTATAGAAATGTGAACTCTAGCACTGAGCAAGGAAAACCGTGACTCTCTGACCCAAGACCAAGGCTGACAAAGCCATTAGCATCTTTTGAAGTTGTAGTAGAGATGTCCAAAGATGAGGTGCCCACTTTGCTCCTGAAGCTTATCCCAGTCATGGCTCTCACTGAGGGCCAGGCCAGCGTTAAGATGTCTTCTTCACACTGATTGGTCTCCATGTTGTCTGTGGAATACCTCCTGACTTACCTGCTTAATTAAATCTGCTTATTGTGATTTTCGAGAGGATAGGCAGAAAATCTGGGGCAGACAGAGACATGATCAGTTCAGAGGCAGACATTGGTGGGAGGAGCTTGGCACTTTCATTGGACACAGGACAGTTAATTGCCAGGTGATAGAGAAGGTCACCAGGCTACCCCAACACAGCCCAGCCTCCAGCACACTGATCTGAAGCCAGGTTTATGAAGAAAACTTAAAACCATTTGCTAGCATCTGAGTTCAAAGACAAGGAGGGAATGAAAAGGCTTCAACATTTTTAAGGGGTGTGCATTTTTTTTAACAATAGTGTCCCAATATTTCAATGTATCAGAAAGTGCTATTTAAATAACATTTAAAGGGCTTCCTAGACCGCTTTTACAACTTAAAAACACTGTTCACTTCCAGGTGAAAAAAAAGCTTTATTTATTAAAATTATATTAATCCATTTAAAATATACCATAGTTATATTTCTATAAGAGCATTAATACCAATGAATCATGTTATCAAGTAAATTGAAAGGCAGAAAAGCCATGACAAGTTAATATTGGTACACACACACAAAATATTCCTCAGTCAGAGGCTCTGGAGTTAGCTTCAAAATGCAATCATTACTCTGTAATCAGCCTTGAGCTGTGTCTTGATTGGAACACTTGGATCACTTCATTGCTATTCATCCGCATTTCCACGCACACCATGGGTGTCATTCTACAGTATAACAGCATTCTGATTCCCTGGAGCCATGCGAGTCAGAGGTGGGCTTTCGGCTTCGTATTCCCAATGACTCCATCTGAGCACAGCTGCTTGATCTCGTCTGGACTGAACCCAAACTCTCTGAGAACCTCTTCGGTGTGCTCTCCTACAAAAGAGTCCCTTTTGACAGAAGGGACGCCTGGGGTTCTGGACAGCAGAGGTGCAGGGCGAGGGCTTGCATGCTGCTCCTCGTCAGTGACAAACGAGGCACGCTCCCTGTTGTGGCTGTGGTGGACGGCCTCCTTAATCGACAGCACCGGGGTCACACAGGCGTCTGTCCCATCAAAGATCTGGCACCACTCGGCCCTGGTCTTCTTTGCAAACACATCTGCAAATTTCTTCTTCATTTCTGGCCAATCAGCCATGCTCATCTGGGTGGGGAGGTCTTCAGACTGGAGTCCAAGTCCTGAAGGGAAATGCAATGTCTTAGGTCACTAGGATCTGAGCGCAGTAATAATCAGCAAAGAGTCCACCATGACAACCTAAATCAGAGTTTCTCAAAGGAGTGGCAAGGAAAACACTAACCAGTTTGAAGCTGGAGCCAACGGCTGCAATAGGCAGGGGTGGAAGCAGGGACAGCTCAAAACAAGCCTGTCATTGTCAAGAGATTTTTACTGACAATTTAAGAAAGGCAGTCTGTTTTCAATGATCTAGTTTCCAGAAATTGACATCTTTCCTGGTAGATTTCTTTCGTAAGAAATTTCCTCAGGATAGCATTATCTGTCTAGTTGAATTAAGGTAACTCTATACTTTAGATAAAAATAAAATTTTAAATATTATACCTGACTATCACCGCTGACGACAATGGAAGCTCAGGATAAGTGGTAAGCACAGCTGTAGCTTTCTAAGTAATATTCCTTTCTCTTCACTTTAAACTAAGAGCTCAAAGGTTTTTAAGGTAGCCAAAGTCTAGGTGAAGATTTTTAGACCTCACATTGGTGTGAAAATTTGCCAAACAACTATTATTTCTCCTTGTCAGTGTTCAATAAATTATATGGGATAGTCAACAGCTTATTATTTTTAAAAAGCCATGCGTTAGAGGAGCTTCCCAATTGTATAGTCTCATGTAAGTGTTCAGAGCCCATTAAGCTATGCTGTTCAGCAGACGCATCCGATGCATCTTCATGAGTTTGTCTACAACACTGTCCCAAGTGAAGGAAGAGTCACTTTACAGGGTATGGATATAAATCTCACTTTCCCTCTTAAAAGTGAGATTTTACAGCTGGGCGGTAGTAGTGCAAGCCTTTAATCCCAGCACTCGGGAGGCAGAGCCAGGCAGATCTCTGTGAGTTCGAGGCCAGTCTGGTCTACAAGAGCTAGTTCCAGGATAGGCACCAAAAAAGCTATAGAGAAACCCTGTCTCGAAAAATACCTTTTTTAAAAAAAGTGAGATTTTACCTAGGTTAGCTGAGCACTAAGCTCACTGGGCAGACTTCAGTGGCTATACATACAAGTAACACAGATTTAGTTATGAAAATCATTAGAAACACAAACCTGCAGAGAACTCAACTATCTAATCTGAGGAACAGAATGCCATATTAATAAAGAGAAATGAACAGACTTCTAAGACACTACCAAATATATTTACAAAGACATTAACAGGGCCATAAAAAGGAGAGAAAGGCCAGAAGAAAACGATTGAATAAATAATTATCTTAAAAGTTCCAATATTCAATGAAAATCCCTAATCCACACGTATAAGAAACTACTCATCAAAGAAGGAATTCAAACTACAGCGCATCACTGAGATTACAGATGAAAATAAAGCAAGGCAAGTAGCCTAGGTAGAAGGACTTGGAAGTTTAATATGGCTAAAATGGTAATATCCTCAGATCAGGGCTTACTCAACAGAACCCCCGTCAAAATCTCAGCTATGGGTTGGAGAGATGGCTCAGTGGTCAAGTGTTGCCACAGAAGCAGGAAGACCTGATTTCAAATCCCTAGGACTCACATAAACCCAGGGGTAGTGATATCTGGCTAATCCCAGAGCTCCTACAATGAGATACAAGGCCAGAGGACCCCTAGCTGATGTGCCAGCCAGTTTGGCATTTGCAGCAGTGAACAATGAGAGAGACCCTGTCTCAGGCAAGGTCTAAGGCCATCACTGGCCCCCAAGGCTGTCCTTTGAACTCCTCACAAGTGCCAATGCCCACACTACCCCACACAAATGCATGTGCACACACATAAACACAAACACATTAAAAAATCAAATACCTTGCTTGCTGAGATTGATAAACTGAACCTAAAATTTATACAGAAATCCAAGGAAATCCCAACAGCCAAGACAATGCTGAAGAAGAACACGCACCTCTCAGTTTCAAACTTACTACAATAATCAAGACACAGCGACATAAAGACAGGCAATGCAGCAGAACTGAGAGTCAGGAGTAGTCTCCTGCCACACCCTGACCGTAGCATTACTTGACAGGGAAAATGCCCCCATGATACACTGATGGCTATGGTTACATTAGCTAGAAAGTTGAATGTGAAAAACAACAACAACAAAAAGACATCGTGGAATTCAAAAGGTCTCAAAATCCAGGTTAAAGAGCTCACAGTAAAGGGGGAACAAGAGGCTCACAACAGGCTACTTACCTTTGACCAGCAGCTGATAGAACTGGGGCTCTATTGCACCAACAGCCATGAACTCCCCATCTGCTGTCTTGTAGGTTGTGTAGAAAGGGGACCCACCATCTAACAGGTTTTGTCCTCGAGGCTGTCCCCACAGTATCGTGTGCTGAGTCTTCCACAGGAAAGAACTTAAGTAGGCCGTTCCTTCCACCTTTGAAGAAGCAAGGCACTTTAGGTTGCAGATGCTTAGGTAAGTATAAAGGAAGGGTTATTTAGGGTTTTGAATATTTATATATCTGCCTATTTTACAAGGCATGGCAATTATATCTAACCATATGATTTCACTAATATTTCTGCAAACTGAGGCAGACAGGGTTTATAGGACATTGCTATTGATCCACTCTTCAATTTGGGAAATAGTGTATGACATAGAGAACTATATTTGTCTTCCTTTCAAATACTGCCAAAGTGTTAATGATTTTTGAAGTTAGGTAACAGTGCATGGACACTCACTGAATTTATTCTCCCCACTTTTGTTTGTGTATGAGTACATAGAGATCAGAGGTCAATGTCAGGTGTCTTTCTCAATTACAGGTATACCAAACAATCCTATAGGTCAGGCAGTTATAGAAAGATCAAATCAAACTATAAAGAATATGCAAAACAAACAGAAAGGAATGGAAAATACCCCCCAAAATAGATTGCATAATGCTTTATTAACTTTTAACGCTCATGAGAAAGGAACAATGGCAGCAGAGAGACATTGGATAGTAGAAAAAAACTTCTGAATTAAATCAACCAGTGTATTTCAAGGATGTATGGACCTCACAATGGAAACCAGGAGATGTGCTATGTTGGGAAAGAGGTTTCATTCTTGTTTCCACCACAGGAGGAGAAAAGCTATGGATACCATCAAAATTAATAAAGATTCACTTTGAAAAAGAGAAACATCTTGAGAAAGAGAAATGACAGCTTATCCACAGAGGTGACAACCATACGGGTGGTAAGGAAATCTCATAAGGATTGGGCAGGGTTCTGTTCTTGTCTTTACAGGAAAATATACATCTTCATAAAGTCAAGAGACCCTGGATGTTTGGATGCCTAAAGAGGAAAAAATAACTATCCAGAAAGGATCACCAAGCAAAAAGAAGTATGACCTATGAGGACAGGTAATCTGAGGGTTAAAAAAAATTCATTATATATATATATATATATATATATATCATATAAGCATATGATATATATAATATGATTATATATAAATATATAAAGCTGGCTTTGGAGTTGACAATGGCTATCCTTCTCTAAATCTAGGCATGTTGTTAAAAGAAAAATTCAGAGTTTCTGTCTCATGTCAGGAGACATCTGGTATGGGACAGAAAGAAGATAGATTTTAAGGAAATATTTTACTTTTTTCCATATCTATTTTGTCTATTTCGTATCTTTCATTGAGTATATGTCTATAGGAATAATATTTAAGTTTTCCACAATGAACAGTAGATTTTCCTGCAGTAATCTTTGAAGTTTCCAGGAAGAAGATGGAGCCCCACAACAATGACTCTACCTGGTTGATATGACGTCATGATGCTGATAGTACTACTATAAGACTGGTTTTGGGTACCAACTGCTCAAGATGGTTCCAACTTGATTAGCTGAAATAGTACACCTTCTTACAACATTCTGTCCAGAACTCCAAATAAGAACTTCAGAAAAACCCTATCAACTCCTCAGAGACCATTTGCAATTATACAAGACAGTAATGTTGAAACTTAACCATCATTTTACTTTTATAGGTTCCCATAAAAAGAACATTACCCCTATAACAGTTGGAAGCAATTCTAGGAGACGATGTCCCCTCTCCCAACAAAGTTTGTCCTCAGGGTTAGGGACATCATTTAGGGGTTGATAATTACTCATATAGGGTTGGGGTGGAAATTATGTAGGCCCAGAGATCTCCTTGAAAAAAAAAGGGAGATTGAATGCAATGATAGACAGATTAGTATGAGTAAACTCACACTAATAATAATATTAGTGAGTAATCGAGTGAATACTTGTGAGCTATTATTTATAGACAATTTATATAAGTGCAAATTCTATTTGTTATATTGAATATGCTATTTCTGTGTACAATATTTGTACACCTATGCAGTTATTTTGTCAGATTGTATGTGTGCATGTTTCTACCACTATTTAAGACATTTTATATATTGATACAATATTAGAATATATTTATCATATTGTATTATATGTTTATACCTATGATCAAGATACTTATACACTGTTTACATTTTGAGGTCACTGTCCTCTTTTACTGTACAGTTGTTTAAAGATTGTTTAATATTCTGATATGAAGTCTTAGTCTTTAAGTTATATAGGTATTAAGTATTATAGGTCAATAGTCATTCATGTTTGTCATACTTACAGTCAGATAATTAGGTCTTTAGATATACAGAGATTGTATTCTGCATAGATAGGTAATCTTCAACCACTTCAAAGATCTGTAGAATATGGCATTTAAATAATTTAGGGTTCTATTGATGTGAGACATGATTGCTCCTGGCAGCCCTGTTCTATTTCTGAGAGAGTGTTGCACCAAAAACACTCTACTTGGAGTTTGTTTTCTTCTTGGCACAACTGGCCTTTGGGCAGGGAATACCATGCCTCGACCACTAACAAAGTACATGATGTCCAGACTGGACAAGCAGGATACAAGAAAAAAGACTAAAGGAGTAAGTCACAAAACAATCCCATACCAGTTTGGAATTATGATTAATAAAAGAATTATTTAAAGGAAAAACTTACAGATCACCATCCTAGACAACAGCCCTCTGCACGACCAGGAAAAGGAGTCTGGTAGCCTGTAGCAGAGTCCAAAGCAAGAGAGGGAGCACACGGCTACTGCTGCTTTTTCAAGTCAGAGACCATGCCCAAGTGGGCTGGTATCTTAAAGACTATTGGCTGAAGGAGCCAAAGGAGCTCCCACAGCAAAAGACAGACTGCAAAACCTTGCCAAGACAGGGTAAGATGGTTTTGAAAATTTTTCCTGCCTCTGAAAATGGTCTGTCAGTTACTCTAGGCCTTAGCCAAAGTTGGTTGCTTCAGAATTGCAAGTGAGACTTTGGCTAATTGTTCAGGTAGCCAGTTGTCTCTGTCATCTACTGCACATTTTAGAAGCTGCTTGATTGCACTTCCTGCCTACTCAAGTAATATTATCCCCCTTCTTAGACCTTCGATGGAGTTGAAGATTAGATAGTGGTAGTTACCTTCCTCTTATGATCCACTCAAGCCATTTCTAACACAAGACTTAGACTTCTTAGGATAGAATGATTATTAAAACATTTAGCATATGTTCCTTGCTTAATATTGTTTATGCTGGTGGTAAGTCTAATTTTATACTTGATATCTGTTCTGAGTGTATATAGTTTTGTATTGGGTTTGGAACTCTCTAATTTAGACAAAAGGGGGAGGTGAAAGGACGCCTCCTTCAGCCAATGGCCTTTAAGAGGCTAGACCAGGTTAGAGTGTGAGTTTTGGGTACCCAAAAAGCCGCAGTCCCTCCCAGCTCTCTATCTCCTCTTCCTGCACGACACACCTTGATGTTGGATCCCCATTCCTGTTCCATGAATTCTCCCTTTAAATAAAGAAAAACCTTAGAATACTTTATTCAGAGTTAGTTTGGGATTATTTGATTCGCATTCAGCATCATGCATGGACACTCACTGAACTTATTCTCTCTAACTTCTGTTTGTGTATGAGCACATAGAGGTCAGAGGTCAATGTCAGGTGTCTTTCTCAACTACTTTCTGACAGTTTCCAGCTGAACCTGGAAAACATCAATCTATATTAGCCAGGAAACCCCAGGGATCTCCTGCCTCTGCCTTCCCAGAGCTGGTACCACAGGCAATGCTGTGGATTTTTACATGGGTTGGCGTCTGTACTCAGGTCCTCATGCTTGGACACCAGACACTTTATCAACTGAGCCACATATGTTAAAAACTGACTTACACACACACACACACACACAGAGAGAGAGAGAGAGAGAGAGAGAGAGAGAGAGAGAGAGAGAGAGAGAGAGAGAGAGTCTGGAAGCACATACATACAAACACACGAAGCATGCCACATTGTAAAGGGAACTCATAAACCTAGTCAGTGTCTACAAAGCCTTAGAGGGCTGAGGATGTGATAAATGAGGTTTACTCAACCCTTTGCCTTGAGTCATTAACCAACAACGATGACTGCCCAATGTAAATATGAATCCCAAGGGAAATTCATACTTTCACACACACTCGGACCTCACCATTGTCTATTAGGGAAGTCTAATTAGATATATACTGATGAAAAGCGAAACCATTGCCGGGCGGTGGTGGCGCACGCCTTTAATCCTAGCACTCGGGAGGCAGAGGCAGGCGGATCTCTGTGAGTTCGAGACCAGCCTGGTCTACAAGAGCTAGTTCCAGGACAGGCTCCAAAGCCACAGAGAAACCCTGTCTCAAAAAATCAAAAAAAAAAAAAAAAAAAAAAGCGAAACCATCTTCTATTTACATTTAACTATAAGCACTCAATTACATGTAGCACACTATGATCCCTTATAACTCCCAAGGCCACATGTTTGTTCTTAGTCCATTCCTTTTGGATGGCATGCACTGTGCCCACGGCGGGCAGTAGAGGAAAGCTTTTGAAAGCCTGGCTTGGGTTAAATTGTGCTATGGTTCTGTTTCTGAATCTTTCTAGCTACCCTTTAAAAAACAGGATCTGGAGCCTTCAAATTTTCAGTAGCCAATGGGAATGAGCCTATCACCATTGGGCTGTGCGGCTCACAGAGAGGTAACCACAAGGCACTCCGTGATACAATAAGAATGTTTTGCCGCTGTTGCTATCTCATGTTGAGACTGTGCAGTGACGAGGCCAGGAGCCAGGGTTAAACGGTAAACCCCACATTGCACCTCCCAAAATACACAACAGAGGGACCAAAAGGACAAGGTGAGCTGTGCCTCATGACAGAATCACAAGAAACAGGCATAGTGCAGGGCTGGATATGATACACCCCTGGGAGAAGAAAGCAGTCCACCAAGGCTTCAAGGCAAGGAGGTGCAGTGGAGATGGACTCTGTGAAGGTCACCCAGTGACCCAATCCAATTTACACTGTCCAATTATTAAAAGCTGAGGTACTGACAGGCCTTCCTTTGACCCTTTGGCCATCAGTGTTCCCTGGGCACTGTCTGACTTTGGTCTCCCTTCTTGTTCTAGGCTTACCCTTCCTCTACCATTGTCTCTCCTCTTCCTCCTACACACTCCCTACGCAACAGCAGTTTGTACCCTCCCCAGGGGACCACGGGCTCTCACCTGGCTCCCACTTTATTCCCAAATGACTGCAAATCTGTCACTAGTCCCTACTTGAGCATTCCCCCTGGACACCGAAAAGCTCCTTCAAGCTTGAAATGCGCAAAACTAAATTCATTTTCCTCTAGGGGGAAAAAGACAATCACAGATCCTTGAGAGTCAACTGGGGGCACCGCTGACACACCACACAGAGATGAACTAACCCTGTAGCAACTCTAACAAGTTGACATGTCATTCTTTGACACAGTTGGAAAGTGACCCTCCAAGAGGCCTGCAGAACTAGGAGGAAAGAAGTCAGCTGCCAGCCTGGGCTCTGCTGCTTCATGCCATCTGTTCAGAGGGCATGACAAAGGAGGGCACTGGCTCTCCCAAGCTGCCCTCTGACCTCCAGATGTATTGTGACACACTCACACAAAACAATTAAATAAACAAATAGGTTTAAAGTGCTGGCACCATAGGCGGCTTCAAGATGGCATTCTAAAGAATATGGCGGGGGAGGGGCGGGAATATTTGAAAAAAAAAAAAGATACCTTGTTAGGCATGGTGGCATACACCTTTAATACCTGCATGCAGGAGACAGAGGTAGGTGGAACTCCATGAGTTCCAGGACACCCAGGGCTATTCAGAGAGATCCTGTCTCAAAAAGAAGAAAAAAAAATCCTCTTTGGTCACTTGAATATTAAACTTTATTTATTCCTTGTCTTATTCGGAGAGTTTCTGAGGCAATCATACATCACACGGCAGCCCTACCATCCCCAGCCCACAACCCAGTTAATACTCACCATGTTCGCATCAATGACCTGACCCTGGCCAGAACGTGTGCGTTCCAAGAGAGCGAGCACAATGCCCAGTGTGCACATGAGGCCACCACCACCAAAGTCAGCGAGGAGATTCAACGGTGGATATGGGTTCTCACCACTTCGGCCAATCTTTGACAAAACACCTGCGCCATGGACAACAAATCGAATGCCCCTTTTAAATAAACACACGAGCATCTTCGAGGGATCATAAATTTTTATAATCATCGACCTAAGTGAGAATGGTACACGGTGCTCTTCAAACTATGAACCCTTTTGGCTTAACTTTTCCTCTGCTAAATTGTCCTAGAGTCAGGCGGGGTGGCACAGCCCTGTAATCCCAGCACTCGGGTGACTAGATCTAGATTTTTAGCCTGGGCTATATAGTGAACTCTCCCAGCAAAATACATAAATGAGTAAAAATTAAAAATCACTCCAACTGACATTTTTAATATTTTATTAAAGTTCTCACTAAGTTTAAGAGAAAAAAATTACTGTTAATTTGTTTCCTGGCTTTAAAGCAGTACAATGCACTTTCGTGTTTTATCAAAAGGAGATGTAAGAAAATAATCACACACAAAAGAGCAGCAATTAAGTTTTGAAAAGATGTGAAAAGCCAGTATTATACTCACTTCCCCCTCAACCTTTGAATACCTTCTCACAGAAAGCAAATTTATTTTCATCAGAAATACACCACCCTTAGACGTAATAGAGTCGGGCCATTCTAACACATGTTCTCACAGGCACGGATTCCAATGGAGCGATGGAGAGACCTGAAAACTGTGGGTTTTTCACAGAAGTCTGAAATGGTGGCTCAAAAGGATTCTTGGTAAGGGAATGTCAGAATCAAGCTGAACCATCTTTTTCAAAATGTAGAATAACCATCCATCTTATTACCTTGTTCCTCACTCCTCGTAGGGGCCTTTCTGAAAGCTGACTTCCCAATCGTAGAAAACAGGTGTTACTAGTGATTATCACCCATCAAATGAGTTGTGGGGGGGAGGGGCAAAGGTAGAGCTTAAGAATGACAGTTCTAGGAACTCAAACCAACCCGTTTTCAACAACCACGTTCTCTTTGCCAGTTCCAACACGAATTTCTATCTTTACACTTTAAAGTTCTTGCTAATCAGGGCTGAGTGCTAGAGAGATGGCTCAGTCATTCAGAGTGTGTGCTCCTCTAGCAGAGGACCCCAGTTCAGTTCCCAGCGCCCACACACAAGGGCTCACAACAGAGACCTTTGACCCTAGGTCCAGCCAGGACCCTCTTCTCGCATCCAGAGGCATGTGCACTCACATTCATATATCCATATACATACACACAATGAAAAATAACAAATAGTTTTTAAACCCTTGTCAATCAACGGAACTGCACTTCCTGATGCTGAAGCCAATCCCAAGGGTTTTCACAAAGCAGTTCCCACATACCTGACAAAGCCAAATAGTTGATGTCATGGCCAGCTGCCTTGGAGAAACTTCCCGACTGGCCGAATCCACTCAGCCTGGCATAGATGAGCTTTGGATTGTCCTTCAGTAGGGTTTCTGGCCCAAGCTGAAGCTTCTCCATGATACCTTTAGAGAAAAGTCATCAACTGTTTGGGGGTTTTTTGTTTTTTAAGAGAGCACGAGACGGGGGATAATCCCTTCTACAGGGCAAACTAAAAGTGTGCTCATGCAAGTAACACTAACTAACAGTTGTGATTTTGATGACAGCTGTCATACTTAAGAGTCATTTGGACCACTCTCATCCTCAAATGGGGCTCTTTAACGCTGTAATATAATCCCAAATGTTACCGTTACTGTCCTCAATACGCCTGTGACGACTAAAAGTTACATATAAATACACCTGGTGCCCCATCCCCATTCCGTTCATTGTCCAGCTTCCACCAGGCAGTGTCAGTAAGAGTGTTAGCAAGAGTGGCTAAATCAGGGATCGATGGAAACACAGGTGCATGGGATGCTCTGGACTAATATAATACGGGAGGAAAGACCATTTTTAAATGGATGGAGAAAGACTTGACTCAGGGTTTGTGACAGTTGCAAAGGCCTGTGGACAGCCAGATGGGGGTGTACGTCACTAAGTATGCAAGTCTACAGCTCGAAAACGGTGTCTGTAGAGCATTAAAACAGTGTCTTTGCAAGGGCCAAAGTAAACGAAGTGATCTTGAAGCCGGAGTTTAGGAATATTAACATTTAGGGAAAGGTTAGCATGGACTGTGGATATTTAGAGCACAGACATGCCAACATATCAAAGGGTCAGTGGCAATATTCCAACGAGAAGTTTTCCAATCTACCTCTTGCATTAGATACTCAATCGGTTCAAGACCCCCAAGAATAAGGGCAAATGTAGAAGAGCTTTTAGAGTCAAAAAAAAAAAAAAAAGCAAATTAAAAGCCTAAGGAACCAGAGAGGTTCAGAGTAAGGAGCCAGGAGGGAAGGGCGAACTCGCGGCGCGGCTCACCGCAGCGGAAGGGCTCCAGCAGCACGTCCGCGCTTGCGCATATGCGCCGCAACACGGCGGCTCCGCGCGGCTGCTTCAGGTCCAGCACGAGCGAGCGCTTGCCCCGGGCCAGGAAGCTCACGTCCCCCGCGGCGCCCGGCCGGTCCACGCGCACCACCTGAGCTCCGAAGTCCGCCAGGATCATCCCGCAGAACGGCCCGGGGGCCAGGCCCGCCAGCTCCAAAACCCTGACGCCACGCAGCACCATGGCCAGTCCCGCGGCGACAGCCGAGCGACCCGGAGTGCCACCCGCCCTGTATCATCTCTGACCCCCGCACCCCGCCTCCCTCACGCGCGTGCGCGGGGGCGCCCGGGAGGCTGTGCGCTTGCGCACTTCTCGCCTACCCGCGGTAGACCCAGGCTAAAGTTTAGCCTGTTTTTTCACTTACTGGTTTAAGTCAGGTGCCAGCGTTTAGTCTTTGACCTTGAACTCCCGCTTCTGCCGAACCTCTCT
Organism: Arvicola amphibius; assembly: GCF_903992535.2. NCBI lineage: Eukaryota > Metazoa > Chordata > Mammalia > Rodentia > Cricetidae > Arvicola > Arvicola amphibius. Next base: position 23,097,478 of record NC_052049.1, read on the forward strand.
GGAGTCCCTGCTCCCATCCCCCATAAGTGACTAAAGGTACTTTAAGCCCTTTACTATTTAGAGCAATATAAGGAGGCAAGCACATTTCCTTTCGTACGCCACAGGGTGTCTCCCTCGCCATCCTTCCAGTAACAGTTTGAAACCCCCTCCTAGACGCCCTAAGATTTAAAGGGACGACCTGGGGGTGTAGCTCAGTTAGTAGACTGCGTGCCTAGCATGCATGATGACCAGCACCGCTTAAAATACCCGTGATGTGGACTCCTATAACCCCATCATTTAGGAATCATATCAGAACTATTGTTCAACCGGGGTTGAGTGAGAGCCTTAAAAATGGTTTGGGTTTGTCAACTGTCGGTTTTATGGACAACTACAAGTTCAAGTTAGAAACTCTTTTTTTCAACCTTTAAAAAAGTACAGCAAACAAATACCCTACCCACATTTACGGGGCGTTTTCCCAGTAGCGGGTGGAGACTGTGTGTAGGTGGCCAAATGCAGTTTTTAAGAGCTCTAGGAAACTGAATAAAGCGAGAGAGACATGAAATCTAGAAAACTCTGGCACCTATTCTTAACAAGTGAGACATATAAGAAAAGCAAAGGCGAAATGCTACGTAGTTGTAGCCAAAACTCCTTTAACCAGCTAAGTTTTAAGATTCTTCTGGGCAGGGGGGATGTGTGCTCTCCCAGAGTGAGCTGCCTCCTGCCAGGGGCAGGCATTCTCTGCATGACCTCCAATGCTCCCCTCTGGTCAGTTGTTGTTGCTTGTCTATCCTTGTTCCAGCCTAAAGTTTCCTATTATCGCCGCTTTCTGTCTGTGCATTTTGAAAAACTGGAAAGGAAAGAGAAAATTGCGCAGCCTGGTATGGCTGGCCTCTGCACCGAGATATTAGCATTTTATTGGAGTTGCTTCCGTTCTGTTTTTCTGGAAAAGTTGGTACAGGTGTGACTTTAGCTAACATACGGAATCATAGCCACATGAATAGAAGGTCTTAGCCGGTATCATGCTTTATAAATCATTTCAAAGTACTGAGTTCTCCAGAGGCCCAGGCGATGTACTAAGAAATATCAACACTCCAGATCTTTCCTCTGGCACAGACTGTCTTCACAAAGTTAATCAGAGGGAACGATAATCTAAAATCTTTGGTATGGTGTCAAACAGCTGTCATCCCAGCACTTGGGAGATAGAAGCAGAACTATCAGAAATTCAAAGTCATCCTTGACTATATATAGCAAGTTTAAAGCCAGCCCGGGCTACATGAAACCCTGTTTCAAATCAACCATAACAACAATAAATAAACAAAATATAGATGCAAACAAAAAGCCTCCTAAATAAAAAAGATTAAATATTTAAGAAGCATTATTTTATACTTTTTTATTGGTATGGATGTTTTGCCTGCATGTATGTCTGTGCACCATGGGCAAGCCTGGTACCTGCAGAACTAGAAGAGGGTGCTGTATCTGAGGATACAACCGTTCCCTGAGAGAAGTGGAGTTACTGGTGGCTGTAAGGTGCCAAGTAAGCACTAGGAATCAAACATCTAAAAAAAAAATCCTCTAAAAAATCAGCTAGTGTTCTGAAGTGCTGACCCATCATCTCTGGAATTGTTCTGGAAGTGCTGACCACCCCTACAATTATATTCACAATTGGGTCTCAGTAGCAAATGGGAGTTCTCTGTTGGGTCAAGTCAGGAAAATAAGTAGAAAGCTTGTCAAATGATGTGTCTTATTACTGTGTTTGAAAATAAATGTGTAAGTCTACGGTCGTAGGTCAGTCATAGAGTGTTTGTGCTTAAGGAGATGGGCTTGAAACCCTAAACAACGAAACAACAAGAAAGCCACAAATGCACACAGAAAAGGATCTGGCCCCTTTCGGTCTGTGGCTGTTGTAATCTGCTTCACACCATGCTCCCACCTACGTTTAGCCTACTGGCCTCTGTTGAAAACTCAGAGAAGGCAGACTGAATGGCTGAGTAGCATGTGTCTTGCAATGGGTAGACATTTACCAACTCTAGCCTAGTCCTTTGGGATTTACATTCTCATTGGAATACACATTTATTTTGGTTTAACTTTATGTTTTGTTTTGTTTTGTTTTTTCCAGTAATGGGATTGAGCCTAGTGCCTTGTCTATGCTAGGCAAGCACTCTACCTGGGCTGTATATCTAGCCCTGTTTATTTTCTAGATTGATTCAGGGTCTTGCCAAGTTGCCCAAGCAGTATAGAACTTGTGATCCTCCTGCCTCAGACTCACAAGTAACTGGGGTTACAGATTTACACAATCCAGTACTGATTTTTTATTTAGACTTCAACTCTTTCTCATAATGCACTCCCTTATTTTTTTATTATTTCAAATAATGCAAATAGCATCTGAGAATGTTCTTAATACATAAGCTCAAATCCTAGAAGACTGCGTGTGTGCGCAAGTGCTCATTGAGTGTGAGTATTTATTTCCATATATGCTTATGAAGTTTTTCTTGCTGCAGTTTTACCTGAGGATAGCCCAAAATCTTCTTCCAAAACACTTACTAAGTTAGTAGGTATTCTTCTTCCTCCAAACACTTAGTAGTGTGTATGTTTATGGAATTTTTCTTATAAACACATTCATGAGTGTAATTTTTCCCATTATACTATTCACTTAGGGTTGTGGCTCTAACTTACGCCGTTTGAAGTCGAGCATCGAAACTGGCCCCAGCTTTTTCCTTCTTCACACGGCCACAGGCGGATGTTATGTCGTCTTAGCAGCCTCGCTATGGGATTTTGTTCTCTTTCCTTTTTAAACACGGAACTTTCCCCTTTTCACTCAAGGGGAGCGCTTCATGGCTTCTTTGTGGCATGCCCAGCTTGTCAATAGCACGGCTTTGTGTTTATTGCCATCGTTGAGCAAAATAGGTGTTTCTTGAACCCAGGTGCTGAGATGTGAGATGATAACCAAGACAGACACTAAGCGACAAACAGGCTGGCAACATACATAGTGTGGATATGCACAGCAGATGTGCCTATCTTGTGGTGAAGGAGCAGAGAGCATGAACCCCATTAGTCTACTGGGAATGGCATATAATTCAGATCTTATTATGAATGTCCAGGGTGTACTACTTAGAATCTTCAGACCTCAGTTAACCACATGTATTTGAAACTTGCAGAAGACATCACCCCAGGGAAGTGACTACTGTGTAATTAGGCAATGAGCTGTAGAATCATTGATAAGTACTTTGATCTTCCAGCTCTCTCACGAATCACCTTCCTTTACCCACTGGTACTCTTTTTTTAAAAAAAAATATTTATAGCCGGGCGGTGGTGGCGCACGCCTTTAATCCCAGCACTCAGGAGGCAGAGGCAGGCGGATCTCTGTGAGTTCGAGACCAGCCTGGTCTACAAGAGCTAGCTCCAGGACAGGCTCTAAAGCTGCAGAGAAACCCTGTCTCGAAAAACCAAAAAAAAAATATTTATTTATTTATTATGTATGCAATATTCTGTCTGTGTGCATTCCTGCAGGCCAGAAGAGGGCACCAGACCTCATTACAGATGGTTGTGAGCTACCATGTGGTCGCCGGGAATTGAACTCAGGACCTTTGAAAGAGCAGGCAATGCTCTTAACCGCTGAGCCATCTCTCCAGCCCCCCCACTGGTACTCTTTTGCAAGCCAGGTAAATTCATCCTCCACAACCAAATCCATGTACAGCTCTGCTAGGATGAAAATTAAGATTAAATTGTGACATGAGCATAAAAAAGATTGTAGGTGTATGATGAAGACCCATCCACTCAGAGATACTCGGTTCTTAAAAGGGAACTGGTACCCACAGATGTCTTAAAGGGTTAACGATATGGAGTAACTGGAAGTGGAGTCTTGTGGAGACAAGAGACCTTGCGGTTTACACATCTCTGAGTTGCATGACTGGTAACACTGACAGGAAAATATTATTGCTTTACATTAGCCACATGGGTTACAATTATACCACAGTTGTGCTTATTAAGAACAATTACAAAACAAACATGATCACCGAACGTGTGTTTATTTCCACATATGCTTAAGCAATTTTTCTTGCTACAGTTTCCTCTAAAACTATGCCAGAATCTTCCTGCAAGACAATTAGTAGGTAGTGGATACTCTTCAGATATGAAATTTCTTTGGTCATTATGTAACAGTCCAGTATCTTATGCACTTCTGTGAAATGTGTGTGGCATTTAATCGCAGTAAAGCTTAACATTGTGACCCCATATGCTCTGGGCATAGAACTACACACTAAATCACAAAAATACTTTCTGAGAAGGCAAATAATGACAAATAGCCTTTCACTTTAAAAGAGTGTTATATGCAGATTCACGAAGAGTTTAAACAAGTTTGTACGTTTTAGGGTGAAAGGTCGGACTGAACCTAGCCACCAATGAATTAGGCAATAGGACAGTCTCACTTGACCTTCATTGTCTCTAGCTGTAGGGTGATAACTTGAAGGAAATCTCCGGTTTAAATGCCTTTGCATAAGTTTAAATTGTTGTAGAAAATAAATTAAGGGCTCATTACTTTAAAGAGAATTGATGATATGCTATTTTTCATATAAGAATCTCATTAGTGCATTTTATATATGATTTAACACCAGAGTAAACATTGTGCAGTGCTATGCTTCAAGGAAACAAACTTGGGTACTGAAGATGTGTCTCAGTAGAAGAGCACATGCCTAGCATGAGCAAGGCCTCAACAATACACACACACAAACACACACACGTATGTATGTATATTTATGTATATGTGGTACTCTCTGTGAGTGCCAACTTATGGCACATTCTATGAAGGTCTTTTGATGACAAATTTAACCCTTTTCTGATAGATTCTGGGGTGGCAAAAGTTAGTCAAACACCAACAAGCACCATCTGTAACATATTACTGCTTTGTGAACATTAGTCAAGTATGATAATAAAGAAAATAATATTACTTTTATTGCAAACATTTAAGATGTGTTATTTTGTGTCTCTTAAATGGAATACACTTATTTTTGCATCCATTAGTCTGCCTGTATATAATTAAGTTAATGAGTTCTTCAACATAACATGGCATACATAAAATATAAATATTTTGGGATAGTTCTCAAATTTAAAAAATGTGATAACATCTGCACTATATCAGCTTAATCTTACCTCGGCTGGTTGTGCAGAGTCAAGATAGTTCTACTGTGGTCTAAGTAATGCCATGGCAAAGAGGAGATCTGGCAAGCCAGATGTGATAAGTCCAGTTCTGGATTATAAGAAAATTTTATATCTGAAAATCTAAACCATTAGAACTCAATATTAATTGCATGTTTGTTTATGTTCTTAACAAGTAGCCAATTATTTGTGGACATTGGAAATAATTTTACTATTTAAAAGTTATCTGAAATAACTATAGCTTTCTTATAATTTATTCATGAGCATAAGAACACAAATCCATAAAACCAAATGCTATTTCGCAGTCTAGACTTTGCAAGAATTTCTTCAGATAGGCTCTGGTAAGATAGGCTCTTATTCTCACCCTAGCCCTGCTAATCAGGCTGTTCTCTGGAATGTGAAGATCAGTGAACTAGAACTTGGTTGGCTCCAAAGCTGATACTACATTTAAACAGAGCACCAAAACTCTTTGCAGATGCTTTCTTTGAGGTGAACACTTATTCCCCACCTCTATCAGGTGACAATTCCTTCAGACATGGAGGGAAGAGTGATAAAGATGCTGAGTGTCTCCCAAGGTCATCTGGGAAGGTTACCTTGTGGTCTATTCTTCTGAGTCTCTGAAGCATCCAACATTATTGGCATACCAGTAGAACAAGTAGCAATGTGACCAATACAACAGTTAAATATTCCATATAGATCCCCCAATTAAACTCCCTTCCACTCATAACACCCCAAGCTCAGCTACAAGTCTCCCCGAAAGTGGAGCTATCCTATCCTTCCTGTCACTTAGTCTCAAAGAGCAGGAAGCCTGCGAAGGTAGAGAAGCGCTGGTGGTCCCCATGGAGGGCACCATTGCCCATTCTCAGCCAGACTTCATCCCCTTTGGCCAGTTTGAGCACTGCGTGGTTGCTGGATGTGTCTGACTTCCCTTTTGTTTCATAGCTGGAAAGAAAGAGAGGGACACACTATTTAATCTTCACCATGCAAACCCAGCCCTTGAGCCCATCCTGTCTCTACCTTCTCCTATGCTTTAGGTAGAGTCGTGTGTTAAGTTCTCTAAGTGGGATGCAAAGGGGAATAGCATAAATCACTTCTAGACCTGTCCAGTAGGATTACTATATAGAAGAGAGTTTCTTACCCTACTCAGACTAGAAACTTATACCCAGCACTATCTTACCAAACCTCCCCTGGACTGTTAGGTGAGGAAGAACAGCTCTACTGTCTTTGAAGCTTTACATATAATCTTTTAAAAAATGGTTTATTTTCTTCTTGCCAATCTGGAATTTGGTATTGAAAGAAGGTACTTTCAACCGTCAAAATGAAAATGCACTTGCTAACAGCCAGGCAGGAGGCAATGTGGAAATAAATTCTGTGAACTGAAAAAAATAAAGGCTTATGTGTGGTGGTTTGAATGGGAATGGCCCCTCTAGGAACATGTATCTGGATACCTAGTCCCCAGTTGGTGGATTGTCGAGGAGGGACTAGAGAAGAGATGTGTCCTTGGGGGGCTGTCTTTGGGGTTTCTAAAGCTCATGACACGCCCAGTCAGTCTTATATTCTCATACTCATATATATTCTCTCTGTGTTTCTCTGTTTCTCTCTCTCTCTTTCCTGCCAAAGTGTGGATCAGGATATTAGCTCTCAGATACTGCTCCAGTGGCCATGCCTACTGCCGTTCTCACCACCATGATCTTCGAGAACTCAGCCTCTGAAACTGTAAGCAAACCCCCAGCTAAATGCCTTATTTTATAAGTTGCCTTGGTCCTGGTATCTCTTCACAGCAGTAGAACAATAACTGAGACACCATGTTATGCTTGAGAGATATTTGAAAAAAAGCAGGATAACATAGACCTGGTATACACTTACCACTTAGGATAAAGGATTCAAAAGAGGTAAATATTCTTTGCAGATTTATGGTGTTTCTTTAAAAAGATGAGTTTGGAGAAGAACAGACGTGCTTGAAAGCTAAATAGAGTCTAGACAATCAGGACTACAACAAGGTTGGAAAATAAACAAACCAATAAAAGAAGTTGTTTTTATACCTGAAGAGCCAGGACAGAGCTGATGTGTTCCCATTAGGAACTTACACCCAGAGTCACATGCCACTTATAGAATATGTTGCCTTTCTAACCAAATCTACTATTTTAAAATGTCTCTTGGCAATAATGACTGCGTTTAGAAAAGGGCAAAACAATGAAGAGCCACAAGAGTAACAGGCTAACTGTCTAAAAGGTGTATTGGTTATCATTCACTAACACATGAGCAAACAGCACAGACCTGATATGTTCTATGGAAGTCATTGCCAAAGACCCAGCCTTACTTGGAAAGACTTGGGATATCTGGCTTAGTTCTCAGATTTCCACTGGCAGGAAGTAGAACATGAAAAAGCTCTAAGACAGAATGACTTACCCTTTAGATGTGACCGTGGATAAAAGTAGACAAAGAAGACCCTTCAAAGGATAGAATCAGAAGCCAAAGAGAAAATTAGCTGAGGACTGACTTAAGAAAAGGATTGTTCATCTCTAAGTTCTGCGTTTGAACTAGTTTAGGCTATCTCCCACGAAGACCAAGACAGAGAAGTGTGTCCTACGGAAGGAGGAAGAGCTGGGTGGATGTTTAGGAATGAGGAGCCTGAAAAGGGCTGGCTTTTTACCAGAATTCATTGTCTCCTTGTTATGGATTTGATAGAAAATGTCCCGCTCCAGCTTGTGTGTTTGAACACTTGGTCCCCAGCCAGTAGAATGCTTTTGAAGGTTGTGGAACCCTTGGAAGGTGGAGGCCGGCTGGAGAAAGTACGTTGTAACAATGTTTTCTTGAGTGGGTGTTTTTGTCACTTGGTGTGATTGCTATGTTCTTCCACAGTCTGGCATCAGTAAGAAAGGAGAAGGATGAGTTAACAGGTAACATCGCTGTTAGCTATCCAGAACACACTGTCTCAGACATATCAGAACCCTGAACTTTCCTTGTTCCTTGTCCACTGAGGTGTGTGGAGCCCTGCCACACCAGGCTCTTACAGAACTCTCCCATGCTGTCCTTGCTGTGATGAGCTGAGTCCTCCCAATAAACCCTCCCTTAAGTTGCTTCTTTAGGTGATGATCACAGAGATGAGAAAAGCAGTGAACACCCTCCTACAAGGAAGCTGTACTAGTTCATGCTGTCCTCGGGTTGGGTAGGTAGAGCTGGGATCAGGGGGATTAAATTCTCTGAATAGAATGGCAAACAAAAGTGTTCACTGTCTGTTCTTTCCTCCTTCTGACTCTGGAAAGGACCCATAATCAGTGAGAATTTAGGAGTCAGTTTTATAGATGCTTAAGCTGCTTCATCAGCCAACATCCCTAAAAAGAAAAACAAACACAAAACAGGAAGAACAGCCCCCATCCACACTGCTTTACAATGCTCTCTTCTTCCCTACCTGCCAGCCTTTGTTCCCCATTCTGGAACCCCTGCCCTGGTTGCTCAAGGTTCTGATATGACAGTGTGTGCTGGGTGGCTAACAGTTCTGTTACCTGTTTTAACTCTTTCCCTTTCTTACAGATGCCAGACTCTAGAAGACCACAGAAATCACAAGTGAGGAAAAAGTACAGGTGAAAAAAATAAGAGACTAAAAGTGTTTCACTTAATTACGGGGTGGGGGTTGGTGCGCGCTGGCTGTCTGCATGTCCTAACAGCAGAGCAGGATATGGTGCTTTCTAAAACGTTATACCCCAAGGAACTCCAGGGCCAAAGTAATAAGCATCAAAGTAATGTACCGCATTAGACATAAGGACCTATTCTGCCTTCCTCATGAGCAGTGAAGACTGTGAAGACCTCTAATAGTGCCCGGCTTCAGGCAAAGCAGGAGTAGGGAAGCAGAAGAAACCAAAGGGAAGTGAGGAGTTAAAGAAAGGATCTGAGTGGTGATTGTGAGGAGTGCTGCTGGCCATTTGCCCAAGGTCCCTTTACTTGATAAGTTCATTACTGCTCTTCCCAAACAGGAGTGATAAGCTGACCAAATAGACCAGAACAGACCTGCTCTAGTATGCTCTGTGAATGCCTAAGCTCTTCCTGAGATCAAAGACGGCACGTACCTGTACATGCTGAAGACGGTATTGCCATTGTGCATAAGGTACACGTACACTTCCTCTACGTCCTCATGCTTCATCATGCTGAAGGTGAAGAAATACACACCTGGGAAGGACAAGGATTCACTCGTTCACTCATGCGGAGAAGATGAGTCAAGCGATCGCACACATGGCTTTGCTGTATTTGTGTATTGTCTAGTTTCATGGTCTGTTCATATGAATATACTTTTGTTTGCTTCCTAAAAAGTGCTTAGGTTTTTTGGGGGTGGGTGTTCGAGCAGGGTTTATCTGTGTAACAGTCTCGGTTGTCCTGGAACCCACTTTGTAGACCAGGCTGGCCTCTCTAACTCATTGAGATCCACCTGCTTCTGCCACCCAAGTGCTGGGATTACACCAACACCGCCTTGTACTTTGGTTATTTTTAACTCAATGTGCTTCGTGTTTATACTTAGTAAGATTACAAAAAAATTAATAAAATTAGTCAAACATGAAATTTAAATGTACAGCTACATTCCCCAAATGTAGCCAAGGGAGTGAAATATTAGAACACAAGTAAATGTTTCCTAGTTCTAAAGAAACGGTTTGGGTCATTTCTCATGTGACCCATTGTAAACTCTTCCACAACACCTTGTTACTAAAAGTATATTCTTACTGATTTCCATGTTACAATTTTTGATCTACTAGCTATACAAAAGAAAAGCCCAGAAATATCTACAGGAAAAAAACTAAAGCAATGTACCAGTCATATTTCTTTTCAAACACCTATTTCTTTTCTATGAAGATATCAGCTATTAGGATCCCTCTGATGTTGAGCCAACTTACAGAGGGAAATTATGCTTTGTTAAATGTTAGGGATACATATGTGATGGCAATCTGTTCTTCAAGAAAGAGTTTGTATGTATCTATTGTTTTACATTTTATAGGATATCGTTTTATACACACATGACAATTATCAATGCCTGCAGAAAGTAAATTTATAATCAAAATGACAGGGAAGTACCTTAGCCTTCCTTTAAAAGTGTACTGTAAATAAAAGTAGATACAGAAACACTTCAGAAAGAGCAGGCTACGAAACCAGATGGTAAATAATGGAACTCTTAGGATTAGAATTGCAGAAGCGAGCCTGTACCGTAAGCACACGGGGCTCTCTGTACCAGAACGTGGGATGACACACTTGTGCTCTGGTTTTCAGGTCTTTGAGCTGTAACTGCAAATATCAGCATTCTCTGGCTTATCAACTTCAAAGGTGAGAAAGATGTTCATTAGTTTGAAACCACTCTGGAGGTTAAAAGATAAGCAGAAAGTAAACGGATTTAAATTATTATTATCAGAATGGTGTTCAAACAAGGGAGCACAAAAATTTATTTATGGAGTCACTGAACTCAATGGGACTATTGATCCAAGATAGCTAGACTCTTATCTGTGTCACAGGTCTTGATTTGCAAAAATTTTTACATGAAACTTAAAGCCCTCAGAGCAAAAAGATCCCAAAAGGGACATGGAGTGGAGTATGATGGGAAGACTGTCTCTGTAGTTGCATGAGTTGGGCCATTTCTTACTTTAACAGGGTGAAATAAGCCAAAGCACACATTAAAAGCATATGTGTAACTTCAACACAGCCAGCACATTCTTAGAATATTTTTCCCTTGTATGTACCATGGAGGGTAACAAGGGAAGAAAACTGAAAAGCAGAAATTGAAAAACTGTCAGATTTATGTAAAACTAGGACACTGATGGAAATCAATACGCTTTAAGTATGTAAAGGTGCTGCCCAACGCAGCAGAAAGCTGGACAGGGCTTCTAGGAGCAGCAGAAAATAGATCTCAGCCCTGCCAGGAAAAAATATTCTCCCTGATGGAGAAAGGCCACTCTCAAGTGTTGAAAGACAGTCCTGGGATCAGGCCTAAGAGGGCAGTTTGCTAGGAAAAAACACAGACTGCAAAAGTGTTTCTTTAGTGGCCGTTATCAGGATTTGCCAGCAATGACAAGATTCCTGAAAACCAGGGAGTGTCAGCGCTGGTTCAGAAGTCTTTCTCAGCAAGTATGGGGAGGAACTGTGGCCACACGGGATGAAAACACGGAGGAGCTCTGCTTAAGAATCTTGTGCTGTTGGTATCCCTGGGAGGCCTGCTCTTTATGCAGGGAAATAGAAGAGCAGTGGACAGGGGGAGGTGGGGAAGGGGGGACTTGGAGGAGTGGAGGGAGGGAAACTGCAGGTGGGATGTAGTGTATGAGAGAAGAATAAATACAAAGAAAAAAATCAGTTCCCTGGCAACAAAGAGAGGCATTGAAATGCCACATGATCAAGGATGCCTGGCTCCATTCCCAGCAGTCTTTAACAGACAGCTGGTCAAGGTGAGCCAGTCATTCAGTCATCAGCTGCCTTTTAAAAGCAGAAAAAAAACAGCAAAAATTATACAATGGATGATTAGTCCCAAAGGACATGTTGTCATATACCCGACGGATGATACTGCCGAATATGCACACCACTGGTTGTACATAGACCAGTAAAGCAACAGCTTTACTGTTCTAAAACAGAATTCAAGAAAATAGCCAGGCAAGAAGGAACTAAAAGCTGAGACACTGGGAAAACCTGGTCGTATTAATCATTTTCCCAATAGTTGTGACCAAATGCCTGACAAGAAGCAATTCAATGGAAGAAAGGGTAATATTAAGAAATGTTGTTAATACCCCCAACTGTGATCACAAGTGCAAGATTGACTCTTCTGGAATCAAGGTATTCTCTTAACGTGGGTCTCTGCACGGGTCAAAACCATATTGTATGCTTCCATCAAAGTGACACAGAGTGAATATTCCCATTCTAAAGGAGAGGAAGGGGAGCAAAACCAAAACCTGCAAGGGTAAGCACCAACCCTACAGCTCCCAGTCTGGGATCTGGGGTCCGTTGCGGGATTACCTGCTCTGAAGGGCTTTGTCTGGCCTACCCTGCCAAGTCAGCTACCTGTAGCATGTATAGCTCCTCTCTCAGGGCAGAACCACTCTATGACTGCAGATTGCCTCCCTGGAAAATCCCAACTTTCCTTCAAAGTCGAGCATCTCCAACATTCTAGGGTCCCTGCTGTACCTTGACTTCTTCACCTTCATAGCTTCATGGAGCAGCCTCTCAAGTCCTCTTTGTAGGGGCTCTGACCCTGCACCCATCAGATGGTCCCAGAGGCTCTCTGAACCCTTGGTACCACCAGACTGCAAAAGACTCTACAACCCCGTGCATCTTACATTATTAATGTCTCCAAAATCAATACTGTGAGAACGATGCTGCCAACTTCTAATGCCAGCTCAAAATGGAGCCTGGCCCACCTTGCACCACAGCTGCAAAAGCTTCTATGTGCCTTTTCCACCTTGGAAAAAACGCTTCCCTGGGTGGCCTTTAAACCCCCCCCCCCCCCCCCCCCCGTATACTCTGCATTCCTGTGAGCGCTCTGGCTTCCAAGCTACCATCAGAAGCTTCCACTAAGATCGGCTCGCAGCATCCTAGGGCTTTTCTAGTCTGAAGTTCCAAACACTTCCACATTCCTCCTGCAATCCAACTCCAAGTATTTGAGAACCACATGGTCAGGCAGATGACAGCAATGGCCCTACTGTCCCATACTGGGTTTTCTGTATCACTTTTCTCTTTGCTCTGACCTACTGCTTGTAAAGAATCAAGTTAAAGGAGGAGGGTTTACTTTGTCTTGCAGCTTAGGAAAAGACACTATCCGTTACTGCTGTGGAAGTGGTGTGAGGCAGAGATCCCATTGCCACTGAAGTCAGGAAGCATGCATCACAGATAAATGAAGCCAGACTAAAGGCTCAAGACCTGTCCCCAGTAACCCTCTTCCTTCAACAAGACCGGTCTTCTAAGGTCCCACCACCTTCCAAAACAGGGTCACCAGTGGGGGCCAAGTGTTCACACATACAAGCCTATGGTGGACATTTCACATTCAAACCACAGCACTATTGAATTCTGAATAAATTCCAAAATCAGTGGCAGTGTTGTGCCCAGTTGATTTCTTCATTTTGGTAATCAGATTTTAGTTCTAGTAAATACAAACTTCAGAGGAAACGCACTAAAGTGAGCACAAAACTTTGGCAATATTTTTGTAACTCTTCTGTAAGTCTAGATGACTTTAAAGTTAAAAAATTAAAACAATAAAGCTTTGTGTTTAGTTTTTAGTTGGCCAGCTGTCCAGACATTTCAAAGATTTTGCTAATGGCATTATAGATAAATGAGTGTTTCCCTATCCTAGTACGAGGAAGAGATGGCTACAACCCTTCAGAGAGCAACCTTGCAGAGCTGGTCAAACTAATAAAGACAATTTGGTGTGGGAAGTCCTTCTGTCTATGTGTTGCTGTTATTGGTTAATAAAGAAGCCACTTTCGGCCAATGGCTTAACAGAATAAAGCCAGACTGAAAGATATACAGAGAGAATAGGCAGAGTCAGGGAGAAGCCATGTAGCCTCCAGAGAAGAAAAACACAAGCCACAAGCTGGAAACTTTGCAGTAGTCCATGACCTCGTGGTGATGCACGGACTAATGGAGATGGGTAAGTTTAGAATGTAAGAACTAGTTAGAAATATGCTTAAGTGATCGGCTATGCAGTGTTTTAATTAATTTAGTTTTGTGTAATTATTCTGGGTCTGAGCAGCCGGGAACGAGCTAACAGCCTCAGCCTACAAGAGTTTGTCTTTGCTTCCGTGATTCTGTTCCTGGTACTTTAGCCTACAGATATACCTGTATGTGTTCAATTATAAATTGGCATAGGAAAACTATTGGAAGAAGGCTTATTTTAATAACAAAATGTGGGAACAACCCAAAGGGCCAATAACAAGGAAATCTGTAGGTACATTTTCATATGTTGTTTATAAAAGAAAGTCATTAATGGAAATATTTTTAAACATTATGCCAAGTCTTTCTTTAAAAACACAAACTATATTCAAAATATAGAATATGCTAACTTTTAAATAAGACTAAATATGTTTTCTTAAACAAACTTCAAAAATTGTATTATTTACTCAGTTTTCAGTATTAAAAATAGAACAGGTATTCCTTGGGGGCAATGACGAAGGAACACAGTTTTCACACAGTGAAACTATGAGAATTATGTTCTGGGGACTTTGAACATCAGAGGTGTCTAAACCGCCTCAGGGCCATCAGACTGCTCTCAGTTCTTCCCTCCCTCCCTCCCTTCTCTGTTCTCAGCAATCCTCCTTCCCACCTCCCCTTCCATCTTTCCTTTTCCTTCCCATGTGTCTTCTTCCTCCTTCCTTCTTTTTCTTCCAACCCTTCCTTTCCCTTCCATCTTCCCATCATTTCCTCTTTCTCTCCCTCCTCCCTCCTTCCTTTTCTCAATGGCTTCATTCATGGATGTGTGAATCTCACCTGATACAGGAGCCCCAAATCTACCAGTCATAACATCAAAGAAGTTTCCGATGTTGGTCTCAACACTGCTGAAGATGATGCCACTGTTCTGATTGCTGAAGTGAGTTGCTAGAGAAGCCATGAATGCGATCTAAGGAGAAAGCTGGTGGTCAGTGCAAATTTGTCTTAAAGAAAAACATCCTTGTACAGGTAATTTTCTTGCAGTGTTATTTGTAATGGAAAGCTCAAATACAATAAGTACCAAACAATAAACAAAGAAGTAAACCAATGATAATAATTTAATATATTTTATTTCATATAGACATAGTCTACATTAACAATTCTGAACATATTTCAAAAACTACTAGTCCTTAAAAGATACTTTTTTATTTTATTTTTTTATTTTTATTTTTTATTTATTTATTTATTTTTTTTTCTGGTTTTTCGAGACAGGGTTTCCCTGTAGTTTCTAGAGCCTGTCCTGGAACTAGCTCTTGTAGACCAGGCTGGCCTCGAACTCAGAGATCCGCCTGCCTCTGCCTCCCGAGTGCTGGGATTAAAGGCGTGCGCCACCACCGCCCGGCAAAGATACTTTTTTAAATATTAAGATTGTGTTAATAAGTAAAACTGGAAAATTTTGGATAAAGTTCTCAGGCTGTAATATTAGATGCTTATTTGTATGTTAAATGATTAGAGAAACATACAGTTGAACAATTTCTTACTTTTGTTAACCCTAGGGAAATGTCTTTTAATACATTAATTAAAAAGGCAACACAAGATTATTTTGACTTAATATCAGACTTCATTAAGTATTCTATTTAAGTGGAGTTGTTCTGTAGTCAAACTGAGAAAAATATCTTCAAGAATATCCATAAGTTGATAGCAAGGTGGTTGAGCAGGTAAAGGTACTTACTGTTGGGTTCAGAGACCTGAGTTTGATCCCCAGGACCTACACTGTGAGCAAAGAGAACCAACTCCTCAAAAGTTGTCCTGTCTTTTTATTTTACAATGAAAGGGTGTTGTATGAATTACCTTTAACAGGCAAAAGAGAGGTTTGCAGTTATCCAAAAGATAGCAAAAGTGGTTAAAGAAAATCAGAAATCTATTTGACTATTGGAAAAGCAAATTTTCTGAGCATAATTCTGCATAAAATAAATATCAAACAAACTGAGGCCAGAAAATTCAAGAGAACCGGAGAATCGGTTACTGTGAGCAGCCCCACCTGTAACTTACGACTAATCCCTTATGTTTAGGAAACCTTGAGAGCCTCAGCTTAATTAATGGAAGCTGAGTATTAACAGTTACTCTGAGAAACCTGTTCCGTGATCCTACCACGAGATCCTGTGGATTGGGGAATAATCTATCTATTAGGGTCCTGTCTTAGTTAGGGTTTCTACTGCTTAATAGAGACACCATGACCACGGGAAGTTGTATAAAGGAAAATATTTGATTGGGGCCGCTTACAGTTTTAGAGGTTCAGTCTGTTATCATCGTGGCAGGGAGCATGGCAGCGTGCTGGCAGACATGGTGCTGGCTACATCTTGATCAGAAGGCAACAGGAAGTGGACTATTGCACAGGGCTTGGCTTGGGCATATATGAGTCCACCCCACAGTGACATACTTCCTCCCACAAGGCCATACCTACTCCAACAAAGCCACACTTTCTAATAGTGCCACACTCTGTGAGCTTATGGGTGCTAGTTACATTCAAACTACCACAGGTCTGAAGATACATGATTGAGTCTCAGCTTAAATCTGAACCTCAAATATCCATATCCCTTAGGTTGAAAATGAGGCACCATTATTGCTCCTTTATGGGTACTGCCGTTGTTACTGCTAGTAGTGTTCTAAACTAGAATTTGAATAATTAAAAGAGCATTAGAACAACTGTCTCTATCAAGAAATGATTTCACTTGATAACACTGTTGGAGATTTGAAAGTCAATGACAATCCCTTAAAAATAAGCAGAAGTAAGAATAGTAAATTCTTTAACATGTAATGGATGTTAATTCCCCTTCATAAGTTTTTGTAATTTTTAATTTTAAAATTTTAAAATTAAAATATGAATTTAAAAGTTCCCACTTCCCTTTAAAATTCATGGCATCTTTTCTATTATTTTGTTATTTGTTTGTTTGCTTTTTGAGACAAGGTTTCTCTGTGTAACAGTTCTAGCTGTCCTGGAACTCAGCTTTGCCTGATTCTTCTATGAGCTGGGATTAGAGATGTACACCACAAAGCCCAGCCTGTGGCCTCTTTGTAAAAAAATATCATTGTTTTATATATATATATATATAGATGCACAAATACATAGATATAACTTGCTGAGTCCATTTAGTATCGCATATATATATGCATATATGTGTGCATCTATAAATATAAACACACACACACACACATTTTCAGGACTGAACATTTGGTATTGGGTAACCAATTAGGGGACTCATCCCTGAAGAAAACTAAACCACCCTCTCTCAGTGCTTAGTTGTCTATATCTCTTTGTTTTGAAGTGGGGTCTAAGATTCTTTCCATCCATGTTAGCATGTCTGTTGGTGCTGTCATTGTTCAGAGACAACATGTGGCTGACGTTTCATGAATGTATGATTCCTGTTATTGCTAGGAGACACAATCTCACAGCCGACTTTCTGTTCCTCAAGCTCTAATGATGTCGTTCTGCCTCCTAGGCTTTGATGTCCCCTGAGACTTAGCTGTGGGGTTGGGTTGTAGATCAACTGGGGCTGGCCACCTCACAATCTCTCTGCATTTTGAGCAGTTGCTTCCACAAACTTAAGTCTTCCATGAATGTGTGAAAGCGTCATCCCACATGAGCGTATTTGTAACATTCGGGAAAACAGATGACATTTAGTGGTTGCTCAGGTGTCCCCATTACAATATCTGTCCCATGAAAAGACCATTTATACATTCTTTTTTGCTAGTTTTCATATATCTCTAGACCATCATAGAAATTACCTTATCCTAGCTAGATGGCCTCCCACCCCACTCATTAATTTATATTGACTTATGAATCCCATCATGCTGAAAGTATTAAACAGTATTAAGAAGTTACCGCCAAGCCCCTCAAAAGTCAGTTCTGGTAACACACAGGACATCTTATTTTACACTTGAAAAACAGGAGCCCAAAATAATGATCCAGTGTACCCAAGAGTAAACATCATGACTTCTGCCCAAATAAGCAGCAGTTTCCTCTGATCTTGCAAACAAGAACGGCTTTGTATACCCATTCTCAGAAAGTCTCTCTTGTTCCAGAATTTTCTCCCAAATACTTAATTCTAACCACAAATTGCTCTTTGAGGAAGACAAATTAGTCAGACACAACCTGAACAACAACAACAAATCCATTTTTAAATATTAACAAAAACTAACATAGATTTAATCATTATTCTGGGTGACCTAACTTCAATATTTACAAATTTTAGATGTTGCAATAAGAATTATAAACATGAGTTCAAAGAGAAATAAAGAATGCATCCACCTATAAAGGGGTTATGGCCATATAAATGTATTTTAAGGCTTCATGTTGAGATGGACATAGCCTGATCTACTAAATTGAATAACTCAAAAAGTAAAATCTACATAGTGAAGAGAAGACTCTGATGTGAAAAGTTTATATAAAATTGAATTATAAAATCTAATTTAACAGAAAGAATGTTAATATACAAAGATGAAATTTAACTACATAATGTGGCAAATTAGCAAATAAAATATAACTAGATGCTTAGCCATTCCATTTGTATGTTTAAATGTTTTAGTGCAACTTGGTTATAACCCTATTATTTAACTCATTGTCTCATCTGGAAAATAGGATTTGAGTTCATATTTATGGCTGTTTGGTCCTATGAGGGAGCTGGGTTTCACCCTTGATAAATACCCTTTCTTAAAGCTGTGTTTGAGAACAGGCCTGTCATGTTCCTGAGCAAATTGAAACTGAGATTTTCTCAGGATGACTGACGGTTTGTTTACTGGAGCCATCTGGCCCCTGGTCCCGAATGTGCACGCAGAATTGGAAGTCACCTGGGGATGTGCAGAAGGTGGTTTACCTGCAGTTCTGGTGGCACTCCTGGGTAGCCCTTCTCTCCTTTGGGGCCGTGCTGCCCCCGCTCCCCTCGAGGCCCTAGATCTCCTTTGTCTCCTTTGTCGCCTTTAGCCCCTTCATGGCCAGTGGCTCCATTATTTCCATTGTTTCCATGGTTTCCTTTAAAAGTCAGAGGTCATGTGAGAAACTGATTCACTCCGACCACCATGTGCTTCTAGACACACACAGTTCCTGCCTTCAGAACCAGTCAGACCATTAAAGAACCCTGACCACAGCCCTTTAAAGGGCATTAGACGAGTGATCTTGTACTGGGCTCCGGGATACGATTAGAGACTAAGACCACAAAGCATGCTTTTCTACAAGCAAGGATTGAGTGGAAGACTGTGTAAAGACCATCAAATTGTCATTGGAAACAGTGAAGATTAACAAACACAATACCCACCAGTGCTAGAATGGCTCAGTTTTAGTAATGGTGCATTTTATTACATTACATATTTATAAAAATATCTTAAATGATCAATGTTACAATAAACATAAGTGATATTTTAGTTAAGGTTGTAACAAGTAGGGATGGCATGGCACTATTTCAGTTTGAATCATTATATATTTATATATTATATGCATAGATAAAAGCTAATCCTAGTTATTATCCACAATTATTTTAGGTTTTCATGAATAGATGAAGCACGGGTGATTTTTGTGTTGTTCTATATGTTTTTCCATCTCCTTCAAGTCTTATACAAAAGCAATTTTATAATTGGGAGGAAAAAACTCATATAATTTTTCAATAATTTTTCAAATCAAGAGTCAGGTAGTAAATTCAAAGGTTCACTCTGCTGGTCAGACCAGTTCCGCACCTATTTCTTATTTTCATATTTGTTAACCTTCAGTCTCTTTTGCATTATACTTTGTGTGTTATCTTTGACAGGGCAGCAAATCAGGTTTGCAATGCTCTCAGACCAGTGAACTTTGTTGGGTCAAAGTGTTCTGTCCCAAAGGTGTTTCTCCTGAGAAACCTTTAACCAAAGCCAACTTGCCCTGTCACCTGAGAGGAGGTCAAAGAGCCTAAAGATCCTTTGCTTCGCATCCCTGACCCTGTGAATGAATGAATGGCTTTGGTGGACAATAACATAGGACAGGTTATGGGGGTGGTGAGGAGTTGTTAGGGTTTTTTTCTTTCATTATAAGTTTGGTTTTACATGAAGGTACAAGGAGTTAATCCACTTTTGATAAGTATAAACATCAGTGGGGGAAAGTCAGGGAACACAAGAAGATTTCTTGTAGAAGGAACTCCTCTGGGGTGGGGCAAGTAGAAAGGTCTGTCCTTTGCCCACTCTGTTCGCTGTAGTAACGCTCTAACAGAGTGCTCCTGAGCCTAATCAGCTGGAACAATACAACACAAGTTAACCATGATTCCAGAGCAATGGCTCTCAACTTGTGGGCCATGACCCCTCTGTGGGATGAACAGCCCCCTTTTGCAGGGGTCACCTAAGACACCAAATATTTGCCTTATGATTCATAACAGTAGCAAAATTAGTTATGAAGTAGCAATGAAAATCATTTCATGGTTGGGGTCTTTACAGCATGAACTGTATTAAAGGGTCACAGTATTAAGAAGGCTGAGAACCACTGTTCTAAGGGGTCTGATGAGCTCAAGAGCATTTACTTTGCTGTTGCTGCTGCTAGAGCCCAAAACATACTCATGAGTCCAAGTAAGGCATGGAAATCAACTAGAAACAACAAGGATCTGAAATTAAAAAACAAAATCAAAACTAAACTGACATAGAAAGTCATATCCCTCAGTGGATAGCAGAGCAAAATCCAGCAGCAAGCTTTCCTCTCTACTTTTCTACCGGCCTCCCTTTAATAAGTTTTAAGAAAGTTATGGTGTGTTGTGTAAAGTACACTATGGCAGAAATACTGACGGCTGGGGTTTAGATAAATGCCTCCCCAAAGCCCATGTGTTCGAGGCTTGTTCCCCAGTGTGGTGTTGTTGGAAAGTGGTGCAAACCCCAAGGGGTGTGGTCTAGGTGGAGGTTAGAGGTCACTGAGGACATGTGGTTTGAAGGAGGTGGTAGGGGCATGGTCCTTTCTGCTCCCTCACTCATGAGGTGAGTGGCTTTGCTCCCTCACAGCTGCCCTTACTACAAAGTAGTCTCAGCCAGCCATGGGAGAAGCCTCCAGAATCATGAGCAAAATAAACTTCTTCTCTGTGTAATTTGATTAGCTCAGAAATTGGCAACAATAATGGAAGGTGACTGGTACCTAGGTGCTAAGGTGGGTCCCGGTGCTAAGGTGGGTGTTGATTCTCAGTAAGTGGCCCTGTCCACGGGCTGGTGATGACCCTTCTCTCTTTTGAGTCTCAGCTTGCGTGCCTGAAGCTTTGGATTCTCGTAGTGTGGAGAATAAACACCATAGGGCAGTGTTCCACTTGAACTGACCTGATAAACCCAGCTCTTCGCCTGTTCTTTATCTTTGCCATTCCCATGCATACCCAGTATGTCAACCCGAAGGGTTTGCGTTTGCTCTTGGCTTTTGTTTCTGACACTGTTACTGAAATTGCTGTGCAAACTGTGGGTCCTTACCTGGAATGCCAGGAGGGCCTGGAGGCCCAGGGGGGCCTTGGTAACCACGGAATCCATAATCTCCATGACAACACTTGCTGCAGTCTGGGGGCAGTCCTCCGGTTTGTGGAGACTTAAAAACAACGGAAAAAGAAACTTCGGGTAAATATATTTACAAGCACTTAAGAGCTTTTTAACTTCCTCTGGCCTTCACCATTAGGTAAGTTTGACTTCGCTCAACTCACCGTCACATCAGAAAAGATGGTGTGGGACACGGGAATATCTGTGGCCTGGGAGCTAGGGAGTGAGTAAGGCGAGTGGTGATCAGAGGTTAAGGCAACAGGGATTCCACAGAGATGTGCCTTGGGGTGGTGTGAGGGCTGTGCAGAGAACCGGGGTGGTCTTGGACAAGCCCATGACAGCAAAGGCAGAATCTTGTTCTGAAGAGGAAGAGGACATGGAAGCCCCTTCTCCCTCAATACCCAGAAGTCTCAGGTACAATTAGAAGACTATGGTAAGCCTCAAAGCAAGTGAGCAACAACTTCCAAGGTAGCTACTAAACACCTCACTCCTGATGCTGGCTTAGAGGTCTTAGGACCTCTGCAACTCCACCTTCCCAAACTTCTAAAACACACAAATTGCTGAGGAAACTAAGTATTCCTTCATCTGTACATTATTTATTTTTAAGTTGAAAAGTAGAAATATAGTTATCATATACAACAGCTGTTCTGAGACACGCATGTACGTCCTTGCTGAGTGACCAGTTCCTATGCATTACCTCGCTTGTTTTCCTCTGACGCGTCCATTCGAACTCTTCTTCTTGGCAGTTTTCAGGAGTTCAATACACTGCTGCTAACTGTGCCCATCCAATTGATTCTTATTATGTACACATGGGGCAACTCTAACTTCATTATAAGTATTTAATATTTTATACATTCCTCTTCTAAATTTAAAGTGATTATCTCACTATGCAAACTAATATTTAATAAGTGCAAATGGACACTATATGCTCAACTGTGACTCCCATATAAGAAGAATATAAAAATATAGGAATAAAAACATTCTTATTTACACAGAGATAAAATTCTGAAGTGTACTCTTGCTGTGAAGGAATCAAGGACCTAGTGGGCTGACTGGCGGGAGAGTCAGAGCGTGTAAAAGCTGGATTCTCGTCTGCACTGGCAACTTGCCTTTTGCTTGTGTCATGCACAATACTTGTGGAAACTTTCCTAGACACCAGCTACAGTCCAACAGTTTTGAAAACAGCATGTTGTTGCTAGGGGATTCATTGTGAAAAGAAAAGGATCCAAAATGGAGTGGACAGAACAGAGGACAAAGATAGGACACGAGGCAGGGAAAGAAGAGGAGGGGGGAATTTACGGTTCCGGTTTTCTCTGCCACTAGACGTCCTCCAAGGAGAAAACTGGGTGAGGAAGGCCTCACATCACCACACAGCTACACCTTCCTTGGATTGGTTGGTCTTAAGAGACTTGGTCACTGTCCTCCCTTTCCCTGAAGTTTTCCATTAAACCATTAAGGGAGTAGCCCGCCCTGGACCAAGTCTCTGTTGCCACAGCTCAGAACCCAGTGTTGAGGGATCAAGAGTTAAATGCTGGAGATAACTCTTAGTCTCAAGTCTGCCAAGCCTAACCGCAGACAAGTATAAATTCATATTGGCTAAGGAAAAAAATCAACTAATACACTTGGTTAGAGATGAAGACACTTGATATCAAACTCCACAGGCAACCCCACCTACCACACATCTGAGAAGTGTGTTCATCATCTCCTGGGATGCTTTGCTAATGTGAAATACAGCTTCTAAACCCCAGGACCCAGAGTTTGGCCAATGATGGGTTTCATGGATAGAGGGGGGAGGCTCTGTAAGAACAGTATGGAAACTCTGAGATGCTTAGGACTGTTAGAATAATCACTGCACTGGGACCAGGGTCCCTGCTCAGTTCTGTGTGGCCTTCAAAAGTCACCATTCCCAGACATCAATCTGAGTTGGCCCTGAATTTCCTTTCTAGTGCTAAGATGCAAGCAAGGATACTATTGTGTTTAACTTACGATAATAATTTTGAAAGACCTTTAATATTTTTTATTCTTTTTAACAATTTTATTATATGTATTTCTTTCTTATATGCATAGGACACATGATGTGACACACATGTGGCAGTCAGAGGACAAACATGTGGATCCTGGGGAATCAAGTTTAGGTCGTCAGGCTTGACAACAAGCACCTCTGCCTGCAGAGTCAGCTCACACACAAGATAGTCCCAATACTCCCATTTGTAAATGTCTAGTATCTGAATACAGGGAGGAGGTGTTTCTTAGTATCCCAGCTAACAAGGTGCACGTGCGAGCTATCTGGAGCAACGCCAGGAGCTGCCACCAGTGCAACAGGCAGGCTCCTGGTTCTCCTAGTTGGATGCCTCCCAGGAACCCTCCTACGATGTTTCGTCACGTGTTCTTCCATCTGGTCTTGTCTTTCAAGGTCTAGTTCAGAGGGAAAATGATAGTGCAGCAAGGAGGGAGGGAGAGAAGAGACACACACAGAGAGAATATGTTGTATATATTTGTTAGTGTAGGTGTGTGTTCATGGGTGTGCATGGTGGGGACCAGAGATGAGTGCGAGTATTCTTCCTCCACCATCATTGTACAAGACAGAATCATTGAACCTGAAGCTTGTAGGTTAGCTAGGCTGGCTGGCCAGTGAACTTCAGGGATCTGCCAGTCTCAGCAGACCCCTTTCCCCCCAACCAGCACTGGGTTGCAGATGTGAAGGCACACCTGTCTCTTTAGATGAGTTCTGGAAATCTGTCTTCAGGTCCAGTGCTTACATAGCAGCCTGTCAGAGCCATCTCCCCAGCCCTCTCGTGAGGCTTTTGCTGGACTCCGAAGTCGGACAGGATGTGATCTAGACATTCTAGTCTCAGTAAGGAGGAATTTGTGTATGGGAAGTCACTATCCACAGCCTCTTAAATTTGTCATCCTCCTTCCCAAATCGGATAGTTATATACTGGGAGTGTGCAGTTGAGCAGCTGACGGGAGAGGGGTGTCGTCTGTAAGACAAACTCCACTCGTTTCGCAGAACTGAGTTCTACTCTCAATGACGGTAGAAAAACGATCCACAATTCTCTTCTTAGAGAAACAAGATGGTAGGGAGGGGAGAGGAATCATGCTTTGGCAAAGAAAGCGCCCGAAAAAGAGAAGGGAGAGATGTAGAATTCTTCCAGTTCCAAACCATCACGGACTCGATAGCCAGCTCCCTTTCTGGTACACAAAGCTTATTACCTCCCTGCTCTGCTGTCCCAGGCTGAACTTTCAGGAGCAAAGCTTGGCTTTAGAGTTGAGAGTCCTCCCTTGCCGTCCGGACACGCAGGTCATGTGCCGTCTCCTCGATCAGCACAGGGCCCAGCCACACCCAGCTGCTCATGGGCTCCGTAGTCCTCAGTGTGGCACAGGTCTGTCTAGTACGCTTTACACCTCTGCTATGAACAGCCATCTTTTGGTCTCTTCTCTTTACTATTTTTTAAGGCCCAGTGACCAACACTATTCATTTTTCTCAGGTTTTCTTTGTGCATTGACCTTATTTACCACACAGAATTTAATCAAACATAGTTGATAAGTTAACAAAAAAGACTGGTTGAATATGAGTAACGAAACCCATTGCTTTAGAGCTAATATTAAAACTTAATAAAAATTCAAAAGAAATAAAAAGGTTGAAAAATGAGTGAGTGAAACGCATGAATTAATGAATGAATAAATGAACAAACAAATACCGACAAAATTTTGTTCCTAATAGAGCACTTCAGAGTGGTTGGTGATGGGGGCTTGGGTGTGTTTATGGTCTCAGTCCCCATCCTATAGCATGGAAGAAGTCAAAGCTGGGAAATGCTTGGGGAGGAATTGATGGGGGAAAGGAGAATAGCCTAAAGAAGAGGATGGGGAAAGTAGCGAGAGAAAGAAGAGCTTCACATGATCCTAAATTTGGTATCCACTTGTAGAGAAATGGTACAGAAAACTTCCAGGATGTTACTGGCTCTGAATCTTCTGGGCAGTTCCATGTGGGTCTTTATCTGAGGATGCTTCAGGAATCCAGGGCTAGAAAACTAGAATGTGGAGTGGAGCAAAACTATAGTTGGTGTTGGTTACCAGGAAATAACCAAAGACAACCTATTGCACCCCATTGAACACCTAGGAAAGACACTGTCCCTCAAGATGGAAAGCCAGATTGGGCACTGGACACAAATTAAATGAATATGAAAAAGTTAGATGAAGATTACTGAAGCAAACGTCTTTAAATAGAAGTCTCTGAAAGAGTCATTTTGTTCATACACGCACACACACACACACACACACACACACATGCTTGACAAAACCCCACAGGGTGACTAAGAAACTGCCCCGTGTGGTCCGGTTACATGTCTCAGGCTTATTCCAGTTCTGCTGCTGAGTCTGTGTGGGATCCTAGTCTGACCACAGAATCGGATAATCAACCAAGACTTCTCAGTCTGGGCTGGGGGTTAGATTGCAGCCATGTGAAAAGAAGTTCCAGGGTCTCTACAAAGCATCCAGTCCATGGTTCCTGTGCTCATATGTCCTGCTTCAAAGATCGTGTAGTCCAAGTGCCCTTCTCTCCACTCCATCTAACTTTAGCATTTTGTGTGTTAGATTTCAAGTACAAATAAGTTTCTTCCTGTTTTTGCTGCTTTTGATTAAATTGAAGTTTGCAATTCACTACACCAAAAACCTATCCTCATTCCTAAAAGATGTAAAGAAATGTCCTCAGATGCTGGGCTTTTGTCCCAAGAAATCAATCAAGTTCTCTCATTAGGAGACTGAGTAATTCAATACCTTGTTATTTAAACATGTAATCTTTTTTGTTGTTTGTTTCTTTTTCTTTTAATGAGTTAATCTTTTTTTTTAAGAAATGTTTAAACGAGAAGGCTTAGCAACCTAGACTGCTACAGAACAAATAAACAAAACTAGAGGGGAAACATTACAGAAAATCCCCAAATCAAAGTAAAGCAATCTAAACTGGCTTTTGGCAGAGGCAAAGGGCAGCTTTTCCCTGCTGGGGAGGATTAAAAAGAATCCAATGCTTTTGGGATCAGCAAAATAATTATCTACAGCAATGCATCTATCCACATGGGTCAGCCCTTCTTTCTGCATCAACAGAGCAATAAAAATAACAATAATAATAAGGTCCCAACACAAAAGGAAGCTGACTCCTCCTGGTCCCTGTTCTCACCCAGCACATCATGCCAGCAACTAGGAGTCCCTGTTAGATCCCAGAACACCCCAGAGACACCCACAAGCAGCTCAGCAAACTGCTCACAAGCGCTGACCCTAAGAATCATAGTTAACAACAATAGTCATTTACGTCTGCAAAGAAATCCTTAGAAGAGAATTCCGAGTACCTGGCCCCAGAACGGGTGGATCTGGGCTAGGTCCTCTACCTCAGGGTGCGGAAGCTCATCTGGTCTCAGGGGTTTTAGGTCTGTAGAAGTGTTATTATCCACAGTCCCAGTTTTAGGATGGCTCCGCTCTCTCACTTTCTCCCTCCTGGAGCCGCTACGGCCAGTCTGCTGGTGGCTCTGCACTATCCTGGCCACCGCTTTATTAGCTCTTCCGCTCACCTCCATGTATTCATCTTGACACAGGCAAAATGGGAGGGAAAGCAAAGCCAGCAGGTGCCACCAGACGATCTGCTTCCTGAGCATGGCTCACAGCAGAGCTACGGAGTCTTCCCGGGCAGCTGATGGGGGCTGTAGGTGCCGCGGTCGCCTCAGGCAAATGCCAGGTCTGGAGATGAGAGCTGCAGCCGGCTGGGTGGTTTTATACTTTCGGTGTGTAATAAATAAGGCTGCAGTCCTGCCAGAGTGACGGCGGCCCTCCCCCCACAGACAGAACAGCCCCCATTCATCACATTCCTGCACCACAGGCAGGACAGTGTGCGCGCGCGGCGTCCAGTTGGTGGGGTTCATAAATGTCACACCTTGGCATGTTGTTTTGTGTAAGAGCTAAGAAAATGTATACAACCGGCTGGAAACAGAGACTGTGTATCCAGTGGTTCGCTTTCGTGATTAGACGCGGAAAGGCTGAGCCTTTGTGGTCTAAAGCAACTTTTGGAAAAACCTCCCCCTGAGCTTGCCAGGGAATCCAGCTCAACTGCATCAGTTCCTGCAATTACAGCAAGAACCGGTTCAGGTCAACGGAGAGAGGTCTCGCTCTGAGCAGTACAGTTTGCTCGTTCCCACTTTGGGCCACTGCAAACCGTGTGTCCTCCCTCCCAGATACCAGCAGTAGCCAGCAGCCTGTGGACTAGGAAAGACTGATCAGAATCCAGGGGCAAAGGCTGAGTTTGGCCCAGATGTTTCCCCCATGCTAAACATTATTTTCTTCTCCTTTGCCACTCTAAAAGCCAACCTTAAACACCAGATGGTCTAGGTTCTTGCTAGGTGGAAACACAACCTACTTCCTTGTTAAAGACATACTTCTCTGGCTTCTCGGAATTTATGGAATGCTGATGAACAGTACCAAGAAAGGTGGAAAGCACCCAACTAAACATACGATTCTAAGGGCTCAAAATGGAGAGAACTACCACCTCTTAAAGCTCCCGTGCTTGCATTGATTAAACCAAAGAACAAATGGACACGCCTAACCTCTTTAGTGATAGTAAGTTTAGAGAACTGATCCTGTTGCCTTTAAAAATCGATTCTTTTGTTTTTGTTTTCTGCTTTGAGACAGGGTTTCTCTGTGTAGTCCCGACTGTGCTGGAACTTGCTCTGTAGACCAGGCTGGCCTTGAACTCACAGAGGTCTGCCTGCCTCTGCCTCCTGAGTGCTGGGGTGGAAGGCGGGTACCACCACTGCCCAGCTAAAACTTGCTTTTATTTACAGATCATTCCATCTGTTACTCACTGATCAGAAGGTTGTTAGCCCACCCCCTTGAGGCTTGCCGCCGTCCTGAACTCTTAAAGGGGATTCATGGGCTAGTGTCTGGTCTGGGTCCTTGAGGGCAGTTATAGAAGACAGCCAAGACAGTTTTCTATAGAGAAACCAGGGTTACTTACTGAGCAGCCAGAGCAAGCGAGGAAGGAGCTGCCCTGTTTCAGCAAAGGGACTTGGGAAATAAATGCTGCCTCTGGACTGACAAACTGGCAATTGCTGCCTTGGCCAGTCCTGCCACTCATTCCTGGCAAACTATCTCCCAGAACCCACATGAATCCAAAGAAAGTGCCAGTGGTAGAGTTTCCCCATAAAATCAAGCTCCCTAGATCACAACAAGGGGTTGAGTGTCATGATCAGTCAGGGCCGGCAGTTCTCATCTTCTGCACAGAGATACCCCAGTTCACCAATGTGCTAGCTGTGTCTCAGATGTCTTCTGTCTTCTTTGAGCACACACAAGCAACATGTCGGACGGCAGTCCAGCTTGGATGCTCTCAGGGAACCCCCTCCCAGGCCTGGATGCAATCCAGCAGGATCACAGCCTGTGTGAGCACACATCAGTGGTAAAGACTCAACTGTGGGTAAGAAGGACAGTGTCTCAGTGGGGTGGTCCAACCTCAGAGAGGCCTGGAAAAAAAAACGACAAAGCCAGAAACAGCTGTGAAAACTAGGTCACCTGATTCACTGGCGCTCCTAAAGCTGCCCCGGCTTTCTCCATCAGGCGTGTGCTCTCCTCTCCGTAACAGCAAATTGTCTTCTCTTGCCTTCTCGGCATAGCAAGCCCTTCATTAGGGTTTCATTCCTGCTGTCCATCCTGGTGCTTCTCAATCCTAGCTGCACATTAACATAAACCCAGGGACTTCTAAAAATACCAGCGCCATGGTCCTGCTTCATGCCTTCCAGTCAGAATCTCAGGGACACCGGAATACCAGGCGATTCCAGCCGTTTTCCCCCAGGATGAGTGAGGGCTAGGAGTCATTGATCCATGTCCTCCTGGACTTAAGGAGAATAGGTAACAATATCGTGATTTGTTGATACCATATGCCAGCCAAATACTTCTTTAGATTGGCTCGCTGGCTTCTCTCAGCAAACTTCTCCATTTTGTAAAACTTAGATTAGTTTTCTCATAGAAGTCTCAATGGAGAGACAAATTACTCTTAAGGGGAGGCTGTATGCCCAGAAGAGGACAGCCAATAGGAAATGAACTCAACAGCGCCTTTGGAGGTTCCTTATATTATAATGTCTAGTCAGGGTGTTTGTTTTTATTTATTTATTTTTCCCTCTTTTTACCCTTCAGGTTTTTGGGGTATATATTATGGCTTCCAATTTCGTGTTTTTATGTGAATCCTGAGTGTGCAAATGAGTGGGTTTCTGTCTGTCTGTTTCTTGTGCCTTTTATCTGACCTGGATGGGAGGGGAAGTGAGGAGGAACTGGAAGGAGTAGAAAGAAAGGAATCCATAATCAGGATACATGAGAAAAATCTATTTTCAATAACAGTGTGAAAAAACCCTGAAGACTGCCATCTTATTCCTGAGGAGATGGTAGTTTGATGGTTTAGCCAACTGCACAAGTTCAAGGGTGATGGATGGCAAATCTGATTCGCCAAGTCCCTGGTATTTCAACTCAGGTTCTTTCTCCTTTACACTCGAATTTCCCATTAAATTGCTTAAACCATAGCTTATTGTTAACTGTTACTTGTGCTTGTCATCCATACCTCTTTCAGGATGTATCTTACCTGGTGTTCAAAGGCGAAGACATAACTATGATGCTTGCCTTGCCTATGGGTTAAGTATCAACAACATCTGGAATCTTCCACCTCCCTGTAGATGATGGAGTTCCAGTTCTGTATAGCTAGCTTGGGCTCTGAAAGCTCCCAGAGGATGTATGAGGACATTGGGCTCCCAAAATATCCAGGACTGCCCCCTACATCCTTCCTGTTTTTCCTCCAGCTCCAGCATGGGATGTTGGCACAGCTTGTAGTACAAGCACAAAGATGTAGGTGCATAGGAATATATGCATAAAAACCCAGTCCCCTAGCTCAGCGTTGCATGTTGGAGGCAAATATTTGTTTAGCCTTACAAAGGAGGCTGTTGTGAGGTGTGTAGGTGCCCTGTGGCCTCCCCTGCTATGCTTCAACATGGCCTGGGTCCAAAGAGATCAGTTATGGTCTGGCGGTAGACAGTCAGGAGTTATGCTGGATTCAAGGTCTCTTTATTTCAGGGCCAACTTAAAGAGTAGCTAATGAAGGAGACTATCTGGCCAATTTTCAGAAACACTTGATGAGTAACCCACATTTCCCTAGTCCTTTTGAGTAAAAATAAATACTCCTTATACGCACTTGGGTGAATTCAGAGATTCCACAATCAAGGCTTTATCCCTTTGTTTAAAAGACAGATGTGTTAAACTACAAGTAAAATTAAAAGCATCCCCCAAAAGAGCTAAGTTAACTGTGTGGTCATTTATATCTAAACATTTAAGCCCTCTCCAGATCTTTTCTGGGAAGTTTTATTTAGAGAAAAATTTAAAGACCAAATGGGATCAAAGAGTTGACATTGTCTCTAGATAGGAGATATTTACATCTGCAGAAAATGCAATCCCTGCTTGCTCAAGATGTCTCTGTTTGCTACTATGGGACCAAAGCAGGAGAGGAGCATGGCAGCATGGTGGTCAGCAAGTCAAAGGTGCCATTGCCTTGGTTGAATTACATGGTTCAGGGAGGGACCCTCATCTGGCACATGCAGGAAGCCCAGCTTCAGAATCCAAGTAATGGACCTGTCTCTATGACCAAAATAAGCCAATGAGAAATGGATATGCAAACACCAGCTCTTACACACAGTTCCCTGTTAGTTAAGTAAGTCACACTATTTGATGAACAATGGGTTCTCTGTAGGCAATAGACAAGAAGCCAATACGATGAGAGAAGTCTATGATGGTGTGTGTGTGTAAGGGAATTTGTTGAATGTCATCAAGCATTTGTATCTGTCAAGGACAAAACAGAAAAACAGAACCGTGCTTGGTGTTTCAACAGAAAGAATTTAATAGGAAGAATGTGTTCAACATATATAGTGATTTATGTTGTTATCTGAACTTAAAAGCTTGGAGAAATGGCTTTGCATGCAGAAAGGTCTGTGGAAGAGGGCAACTATCCAGCTAAAGATGCCACCTGTACTGGCATCCAATGAGACACATTTTGGAAACATGAACAGGTGTGACTGCCAATATGAAGGCCATCGTTCTAATGACACAAATAGCAAACAAAAGAAACAAGTGTCTTTGAATCTTTCTACTGTCCGGCATCTTTTGGTACTCTGTTAGTTGAAAAAGAAACTAAAAGGTTTGTGGCGTCCAAGTCCCTACAGCATAGAATGGCATTGTGAAGGCTGGATTAAAGCCAAGGAACCACTGCCCATTTTCAAGGACCTCTTCCCTGGGAATGTTCCCGCCACAAGGAACCCATGCTCTGGTTCTGGGAAAGCACTGGGGACATATATGTCAGCCTTGTCTGTCCTACTTGTCTTTCATAAATATTATTCAGATCATTTTAATTTTCATATTTAATTTGTTTTTTGCACAGAGGACAATTTATGATTTATACAAAAGCATTATTTTTTGTGTACTCCCCTGGAGCTTTGTCCAAGACACCTACCTCAGAAACCAGTCCCAGCTCTATAGTGCCCTTCATTTTAGCCTCTAAATTCAGGTAATGGCAGTGTCTCTCTCTGTCCTCCAGCCTCAGGGGATAGCTGTTTCTTTTCATGGCTGTGAGTAGTGGGAGCAGCAGGCAGCTTCCTGCCGCCTGGCTCCCGGCCGCCTGGCTAGCTTATGCCCTGAAATAACAACACACAAATTGTATTCTTTTAAACACTACCTGACCCATTAGCTTCAGCCTCTTATTAGCTAATTCTCACATCTTGATTAACCCATATTTAGTAATCTGTGTAGCACCACAAGGTGGTGGCTTACTGGGAAGATTCTAGCCTGCATCCATCTCTGAGAGGAGAGTCATGGCGACTGCCTGACTTCCCTTCTTCCCAGCATTCTGTTCTGTCTACTCTGCCTACCTAATTTTCTGTCCTATCAAAGGGTCAAGACAGTTTCTTTATTAACCAATAAAATCAACACAAAAGAAAAGACCCTCCCACATCAACTGTATTTATTGACCATTCCCCTTATGGTAAATTATGTGTTGAAATGTCAAGTGTGACTTTGTTCTTCTCTTTAGTCCCTGACAAACACAAATGCATCAGCCATATCACTAAATGTGATTGAAGTTGAGGTGTTCTCAAATGATCTTGTGGGTGTCATTAAAGTGAACTGCCTTCCCATTGGTCACTCTGGCATTCACTTTTCTTATTGTGAATAAGTGTACCTCACAGAAACAACGTAAGGTTGAGGGTTTGTTTTGGCTTCTAGTTGGAGCCACAGACCATCATGGTGGGGAAGGAGGAGCAGCCAGTCAGAGAGAGAGGTGCAGGTGCCCAGCTGGTTTCTCCTTTATTGTTTTGTTGTTTTTAACAAAATCTCAATCGTTCAATTTTACCAATGAAGACTCAGGAGCCGGATGCAGGGGTGAAAGCCTGCTAGCCCAGAGAGGCAGAGAAAGCACCCAGCTGACCTTTCTCCTCAGCTGTCATCCCCGGAAACTCTTTTGTCCTATGCTGTTTTAAACCAAAACCCTCAGACTGAATGTCTCTCCCTTCTACTTCCTGTGTGTCTCTCTCTCCATACTCCTGACTCCCTTTTACTCTCTATGGTTTTTGATTGTTCACTTCCTGTCAACTGGTTGGTTGCTCTGCCTCTTGACCTACGGTTGATCTTATTTAATCCCATTTACATTAATCGGAAAGCTCTTGGATTAAAGGCGTGTGCAAGGGATAAGCCACACCACAACTAGAAACAGTTTTTTGCAGTTAATAATGGCAATCTCAGAGTTCACGAAGTGATCAGATATCCTGCAGCATTGTTTATTATTCCGGTGTGTGTACCTGTGCGTGTGTAACTCTGCACAGAGGCCAGAGGCATGGGAACCTCCTGGAGCTAAAGTTCTAAGCGATCGTGAGCTGCCTAACATGGCGCTGGGAAACAAATGTGGGTCCTTTGCACGAGCATCATGTACTTTAAACCGCTGGGACATCCCCCCAACTCACATTCTCCTTTTTGTTTGGGGTAGGATCCCAGCCCATGAAATAGTGCCACCCACATTGATGGTGGGACTTCTCACTTCAGTTAACAACCTAGGAAACGCTCATTAAAATGCCCAGAGGTTTGTCTCCTAAATGATTCTATACCCTGTCAAGGTGACAGTATTAACTATCACAGACACTAACATAACTTTTCCAGGGCTGGCCTGCTCAACGCCAATTCACTCACTGAGAAATGGAGGTTGACTTCTATACATGGAAGCCATAGCGCGATCCAGGCTTCAGTGAAGCCAGAAGCATGAATACCTTTGACAATTAGGGTCTCATTTCCCAGCATTACTCTGCTACATCAGCTTCCTAGTCATGGAAAAGCTATATTCACAATAAACAGGAGACAGTTTTCTCAAAGATCTTCCTATTCTACGACAAGATCCAGAAAGATTCAAGCTTTCCTCAAAATGGTAGACTACTGTTATCAAAACCCTTGTATTAATCAGGATTCTCCAGATAAACAGACATAAGATACATATACATGTCATACAGATGTGTATATGCAATATATACATTATACATGTGTAAATATATTTGTTCCTCTGTGTGTGTGTGTGTGTGTGTCAAGAGAGGGGGGGAGAGAGAGAGAGAGAAAGAGAGAGAGAGAGAGAGGGGAAAAGAATGAAGGAATGAAGAGAAAAGGAAAGGAAAGAAAGAAGGAAGGAAGAAAGGAAGGAAGGAAGGAAAAGAGAGAGAAAAAGACAGACAAAAAAGACATAAAGAGACATATTAATTTTGAGGATTTGGGTAGGCTTCTATAGAGGGATAGAACTACTAGAAAACGTGTGTGTGTGTGTGTCTGTCTGTCTGTATATGTCTGTCTGTCTATATATATATTGTAAAAATGGTTTCATGAGTTAGAGAGAAGGCTCAGTGCTTGCCATAAAGCATGAGGACCTGAGTTCAGGCTCCCAAACTCATATAAAAAAAGCCTAAGTGTGGTGGTGCTTGTTTATAATCCCAGCAATGAGGAGACAAACAGGTGGATCCCTAGGGATCCTTAGTCACCCAGCTTAGCCAAAGCAATGAACCCTGGCCAATGCTATCTCAGAAAAACAAGGTGGAAAGTGATTGTGGTAGACCCCTGAATTTGACCTCTGGCTTCGTTATACACAAACACATGTTTATATATACTTACATACTTGTGCATGGACACTTACAGACATACACACACACACACACACACACACACACGGGAGGGGGGATTCACTAGGTTGATTTGAATTGGCACCTAAACACTGGAAAGTCTGAGAACCTTGTAGTTGTTCGGTCTACAACACATCCAGCCATCTCAACCAGGAGCTGAGAAGATTCCTGGGGAGTCTCTGTTCTTCAGCCTGCATTAAAAGGCTGAAAAGCTGGAGTCTAATGTCAGTGGAGGACAGCAACAGCAGTAGCAACAGGGATAACTATTCACCAATAAGAACCAGAGTCAGGCAGGCAAGCAACATTGCTTCTTTAGACCTCTTTGTATCTGACCTGCCCATTGGAGAGTGACACCCGCTATGGAGAAGAGTCTTCTCTACCAGTCAATCCTTTCTGGAAATGACCTAATGGACCTGACATGAGGTGTTAGTTGATTACAGAGTTCTTTCAGTTAACAACGCTAATGACCAGAGGCCTAATATGATCAAGAAGGCTGTCACTCTGATGGTCTTGGGACAAGCTAGCAGGCTGGAAAGCATGAATTGGTGTTGTAGTTTTGAGTCCATTGGAATCTTCAGGCTGAACTGCTTGCTGGTTGAGGACCTCTGCCTTTTCCCTGAGACTTAAAACTGATTAAATGAAGCTGCCCTACCTTCATTTGTTCCCGTGATAAAACGTCCTGATGGAAGCTTCAGAGTCAAGAGTAAAGACAA
The DNA here is from genome assembly GCF_903992535.2 of Arvicola amphibius. Classification (NCBI taxonomy): domain Eukaryota; kingdom Metazoa; phylum Chordata; class Mammalia; order Rodentia; family Cricetidae; genus Arvicola; species Arvicola amphibius. The sequence continues at coordinate 23,132,648 of NC_052049.1, forward strand.
ACGGATGCTCCTCTGCTGCAAGCAAGCTGCTATGCAGCCAGCCCATAGCAATCCTTTATAGACCAGGGCCCCAAACCAAGATATGATGCCTCCCACAATGGTCTGGCTCCTTCTACATCAATCAACAGTCAAAACAATCTCCCACAGACCTGTGGGCCAATCCGATCTAGGCAAGCCCTCATTTCTTTTTCTAGGTGATTTTAGGTCGTGAAAAATGGAATTTCAAAACGAACCCTCGTGTAGGCTTACTACATCATGAAGGTAACTTAGTTTCTTTTCTACTCTTATGGTAAAACACTGTGACCACAGCAACTTACAAGAGGAAGTTTATCTGGGCTTATGATTACGTTAGAGTTTATGGTGGCAGAGCAAACGTGTGATAGTTGATGGCTAGAGCAGCTGCTGAGAATTCACACCATCTACAAGCAGGAAGAAGAGAGCACTCTAGGAAAAACACAAGTATTCTAGATCCTCAAAGCCCATCCCTAGTGACGCACCTCCTTGAACAAGACCATACCTCCTAATCATTCCCAAACAGTACCACCAACTGGGGACCAAGTATTCTGCTCATGTCTTATGAGCCTGTGGAAGCCCTTCTCAGTCATACCACCACAGAAGGATATTGTAATTTATCCAAAGGCTAATAATTTACATCAGTCACATTGAAAAAAAAACCTTCATAAAAACATCTAGATTCGTGTGTGACTAAACAGCTCGGCACTATAGCTGGCCAATTTGACTCAAAATTCACATTTCTTAATAATTTCAATTAATTTTTTTAAAAAGAAAACTATCTTTTTTCATTTTACATACCAATCCCAGTTCCCACTCCCTCTCCTCCTCCCATACCCTTCACCTACCCCTCCACCCCACCCCCAATCCAAATCTCAGAAAGTATAAGGCTTTGGGGAAGGTACATGGCCCTCCCTACTATATCTAGGCTAAGCAAGGTATCCATCCAAAGAGAATAGGTTCCTAAAAGGCCAATGCATGCAGTAGGGATAAATCCTGGTGCTACACCAGTGGCCCCTCAGTCCATACAACTTACACCCACATTCAGAGGGACTAGTTTGGACCTGTGCTGTTTCCTTCTCTGTCTAGCTGGAATTGGTGAGCTCAGATAGACTGTTTCAGTGGGTGAACCCATCATGGTCTTGACCTCTTTGCTCATATTCTCACTCTTCCCACTCTTCAACTAGAATTAGGGAGCTCAGTCCAGTGGTCTGATGCAGGTCTCTGCCTCTGTTTCAACAGCTGTTGGATGAAGGTTCTATGGTAACATTTAAGATTTTCATCAATCTGACTACAGGGCAAGGCCAGTTCAGGTACTTGTGGATTCCTGGGAATTTTTCTAGTGCCAGGTTTCTTGCTAGTCCTATAATGGCTTCCTCAATCAAGATATCTTTTTCCTTTCTCTCATCTCTGTCCTTCCTCCATCTCAACTATCCTGTTCCCTCGAGTTCTTCTCCCCCTTCCCCTTCTCCCCTCCTCTTCCCCTTCCACCCTTCTTTCTCTTCCACCCCCATGCTTCCAATTTTGTCATGCAGTCTTGTCTATTTCCCTTTTCCAGATGGATCTATGTATGTTTTTCTTAGGGTTCACCTTGTTACTTAGCTTCTCTAGGATCATGAACTATAGGCCCAATATCCTTTGCTTTACAATAGTATCCCCTTATGAGTGAGTACATACCATGTTCATCTTTCTGAGTTACCTCACTCAGGATGTTTTTTTCTAGTTCCATCCATTTGCATGCAAATTTCAAGATGTCTTTTTTTCCCACCAAGTAGTACTTTAATGTGTAAATGTGCCACATTTTCTTTATCCATTCTTCAGTTGAGGGGCATCTAGGTTGTTTCCAGGTTCTGGCTATCACAAATAATGCTGCTATGAACATTGAATAGATGTCCTTGTAGTATGATTGAGCATCTTTTGGATATATGCCCACGAGTGGTATTGCTGGGTTCTGAGATAAATTGATTCCCAGTTTTCTGAAAAACCACCATACTGATTTCCGGAGTGGTTGTACAAGTTTGCATTCCCACTAGCAATGGAGGAGTGTTCCCCTTACTCCACACCCTCTACAGCATAGGTTATCATTGGTGTTTTAGAAATTAGCTATTCTGACTGGTGTAAGATGGTATCTGAGAGTCGTTTTGATTTGCATTTCCCTGATGGCTAAGGATGTTGAACATTTCCTTAAGTGTCTTTTGGCCATTTAAGATTTTTCTGTTGAGAATTCTCTATTTAGTTCTGTACCCTATTTTTAATCGGATTGTTTGAAATTTTGATGTATAATTTTTTGAGTTCTTGATATGCTTTGGATATCCATCCTCTGTTTGATGTGGGGTTGGTGAAGATCTTTTCCCATTCAGCAGGCTGCCGTTTTATCTTATTGACTGTGTCCTTTTCTTTACAGAAGCTTCTCGGTTTCAGGAGGTCCCATTTATTTATTTCTCTCAGTGTCTGTGCTGCTGGAACTTGGGAGATGGCTTAGCTGCACAAGCTCACACATCCTTAGGGCTGCAAATACATTTCCACCCCAGTCTGGCTGTTCCTTTTATGCTCCATCAATCCTAATACATTCCTATCTCTTGGTCTTGGCCATTGTTTCTTTGGCCAAAAAACTTCTCATTCAATCATGTTTCTTCACATTTTCCAATGTATTTTCCTAATGTTAAAATGTATTTCCAAGCTGTTCCACTTAACATCATTTATATGATAGATGAAATTTATTTTTGTCCTGGCAACTATTATTCTCTTACTTCCATGTAAAAACAAATCTCACTCTTGTTCTTCTGTCTTTCAGAGGTAAGTCAGGATGTGTGTGACATGCTGTGGTCTGAGATACTCCATGCCTAAAATTGGACATAGAGAAAGAAATGTACTTTTCCTGTCTCTTTCTCCACAAATACTACTGTGTTTACCTGTAAAGTGGGACACTATAGAAACCTATAGGATTCCAGAACAAAATAATGGAAGATGCTTTTCCTCTTAACCTCTATTAACCACTGATCTAGCCAGCCTCAAACCCACTCAGCCGTCTTCCGTGTGTGACATATGGGTGCTGTGCTCATAACTTGAGATGTCTCAACACTGTCTTCATCATGATGCTCCTAGATGTTCTCCACATAACTGTCTTTTCAGCTGAGATGGTGATAGGAATAGAAATACTCCAGTTATCATGATATAGAGCCTTGTTCTACAACCGACATATCAGAAACATTTCATAACTTCACATCAAGAGAATAAATTGAAAATAGAAAGTAAGCGCATAGATTCATAATGAACTGATTAATTAAAGACTGCCTAAGGTAAAATATATACAGTGGAGGTGAGGGAAATCTTTCCCCCATTTTCATACCCCCAAAATATTTCTGTCAGAAGCTGAGTAATTTCTCAATATGGTCAGTCACCACTTCTTCCTGGAATCCTGCCAAAGTCTCTCTCCACAGAAACAAAGTTCTGTATTTAGTCAAAATGTGCTTCTTGCACCCCTCCCAGCCTCCTCTACAGTAACATTGGGGCCACGTGACTGGGTTCTGGCCAGTAGACATAAGAGGCAAGCCACTTCTAAGTTTGACCTTCAACAGGAAGACCATCTGACTGTCCCTTTCTTCAAAGACTGACTTCGGAAGCTGCATACTCCATATGGTGGAGCTGTGAGGCCAGAGCTTCTGCCAGCCTTGGTTCCAGGGAAAGTGTCTGGAAATGGCTGTCTGCTGACCCTACAGCCATGTACTCTAAGCTGGTAGCGAACTTCATTGTGCTCAGCCATTGCCTTCAGAATTAATTTGTCGCTATAGGCAACAGCTAATTTACACCCTTAACTCTTTTCTCTCTTGAATGCTTTCAGGGTACTAAACTATTTTTTGTAAGATTTCCAAATCAAAATTTGTATGTATTTACTATATTCTTTTGCTATTTTTTCCTTACCGGCATGGTAAGGTATGTATACACCATAATGAAAACTTTTTCTCATTATTTTACTTTTTTTTTGAGACAGGGTCACATATACCACCTTGGTTCCAAACTGGTTATATAACACAAGCTCCCCTTGAACTCCTGATCCTCCTGTTCTACCACATTATTGCTATAGTCATTAGATATCACACTGACTTCACTGCTGTATTTTTAATGCCTAACATAGTGTTAAATATGATAAATATAGTATTTGCTAATGAATAAATAGGCTTACAAACAGATGTGAATTGATTTTAGCTTCAGACGCACCTGAGTTTGAGTACCAGTTTCTCAGTGTTCTAGACTGGTTACCTTAACCTTTGGAAGCCTCGGTTACCTCATTAGTAAAATAAAGTGTATAGCTTATAGAATTGCTAGGAAGATTTAGAGGGACATCTTAACAGTCTCTAGAGCATTATTCCTAAGATCCACTGTCAATACTAATCATTGTTAATTAGAATTTATTAGGAAGACAATGTCAAGGCAATGCAAGTTTTATTCTGCTTCACACAAATGATTCAGCAAATGTAATTTGAATCAATGAACCAAACAGAAAAGAAAATTTGTGCTTCATTTATAGACTAAAACAACCTCTTCCTGTTTATTTTAATTGACAGTGAAAAATTTCTGCTTGTCAAAATCAGTATTATAGGGCATTGGTGTTCTTTTGCATTTGGGAGCCTAATGCATTTTGCAAATATGTCTATATCCATTTTATTTCCCAAAGGTGTATCTGAAAAAATCAGGATAGCACTCTGGAGAGAAACAAAGACAAACATCCTGAAAAAATAAAGCTAAGTTTATGAAAAATCCAGATGAAACTTTGAGTCTGCCTTCAGAATTAATCATCTGATTCTGCCAATAGCGACACAGCTCCATCTTGCCTGCTTTCATGGTTTGCCACAGTCTGTTCCAGGACTTTGCAAGCATTAAGGAGTGGAATGTTTCCACATGAGTAATGCTGATGCTAGACACTCCACCCGAACCACAAGGGGAGCAGATCTGGGGCTGGCGGCCTAGATACATTTCTTTATTCCCAGCCTTAAACTAAGCAATAAAGGAACGCCTCTTGGACGGTAACCCTGGAGCATCTCCAACCATGTCCCCTTGGTTCCTGTCTGCTGGTGTGACAGACACAGTGCTCTCATCTCTCACCGCCATTCGCCTCATTTTTCTGCCTACTTCTCCACAGACACAGTCAATACCCACCCTCCAAGGCAGCCTTCTTGCCTGGCCCCGTTGAGGATGGACTTTGATGCAAAAATCAGGTGATTTTTATGCACTTAGTGGAAAAGTGTATTGGCTGAGAGGACATGTGTTTTATAAGCAGTCAGGGCACTCAGGAACTTTAGGAAAAGCTGCAGCCCACTTAATTGAATTCTGCCACCTTATTGGTTTGAACAATGGCATAAACAGGAGAACTAGCATGCCGAAGATGATACAGCTCTCCAGTAGCAGCGCCAGCACTAAAACATAGAACTGTTGACGGCTAGATGAGTGTGTTCGTGATTCATAATGTTTGATGGGTTCTGTATATAGCACAATGAAATATTGCTCTTTCGTACAGCTGTCTCCCAGATAGTCAAATGCTTTATAGACAATGCACAGTATTTTAATATCACTTGTAACCATTGCCCAAATATTTCAAACCATACCTAGATTACCTATGATCTCTAAAACAATGCAAATGCTATACTAATGGCTATTATACTGTCTTGTTTCAGAAAACCCTTGTGTTTTTAACTTTCTATTGTTTTAATCTTTTTTCACATTTTCTGTTTCTTTTTCTTATTTTTTCTTTTCTGTTTTGATTGCCACCATCACTGCTGGCCAACATATGTTGTCCAAAGTCATGTGCATTATTTAGGGATTTAGAGGTAAACAACTGAAACCCTCACAGGATGTCTTCAGCAGAAAAGACTTGCTGGGAAGTTGTAGGGATCACAGAACAGATGGGGAGCTAAACCTCAGACTTAAAACATAAATCAGAAACAGTTAAAGAGTCTCATACAAGAAGCTGTTTATTTTTGCACAGGAGCATGTAATGTCATATCAGTGGAGTGAGACCTGCATATCCCTGTATACTCGTGAGGCTGTCAGGACTAATATGTGCCTTCGTTGACTGATTTTAAATAACATGCCCAATCCATCATTGTTAATGATAAGAACTCACCATGCTCCATGACAGAAGGTAGGCTTGAGTATTCCGCTCATGCTACATACATATAAGGAGGAATTCTCACATAGGAGGGATGCAACATTTGATAACCAACATGGTCTCAAAAGGCAATGAGCATATATGAAGAATTCAGGGTCTGTGAAAAACACCCAATTCACCTCTGAGGCTGGCATACCAGGGGAAATATAAAAATTATGGTCTTTTTACTTGTGCTTTGCCTATGAGTTCGGGCAAGAATAAGAGGTATATATTGTCTCCCTAAGGAGATTCACATTGCTATAGATGGATTTTCAAGATGCAAAGGGAACTGTGAGACTTCTGACTTATCACTGACATAGATTCCCGACCATGACCCCTTGGTGCTAAGAAGCCCACATCTGTTGTTTAAGCCTAAGGCTTTACTAATAAGTTAAAGCTCCAGAGACAGATACAATTCTCCGGCAGTTATGTAAATCAATGTCTCATATTTTCCAAGATGCAGTGGGAAATCTGCATACATCTGTCTTCAGCTCTGAAGCACACAGCAGCTGTGGGGCAGCTGTTCAGCCTTGGGAAGATAGAGTTTATTGTCCCGGGGTATACACCGCTCAAAATCTGGTCCTTTTGTTCAAACCCCTACAGTTCCAGACATTCTAGACCCAAAAGGAGAGAGATTCTCCAAAGATTACTACAATTGTTCAAAATATTAAAATGGGAATCTGTGGGTCATAGTAAATTATGAACATAGTCAGGGAGGATGGGACAATGGGAAACTTGTAAAGAGGGGGTGGGGACTACAGAGGTTGATACACAGGGATAACGCATGGCTGTTATAAGGCTAATACCAAGGGCAGGTGCAGCTAACCAAGCAGATTGCTGAGCAGACCTCGCGGGAAGGTTTTCTGTATGAGGCTACTATAAGATGGTGGAACTGTGGTTATGGCTAAGTGTCTAGTGCCAGGTGTTTATATGACACGTAAGGTGCTGTGTGATGTTTCGCTCTTTAGACTTTTTGGATCCCCAGCACCCAGTTCCCAAATAAATCATACATGGAAGCTTATTCTTAGTAATGGATGCCTAGCCTTAGTTTGGCTGGTTTCTAGCCAGTTTTTCTTAACTGAAATTAACCCGTCTACCTTTCACCTCTGGCTTTTTTCCTTTTCTTCCTTCTATATATCTTGCTTTCATTCTTATTCCATGGCTGGCTGGGGAGTGGGGGTCCTGGGGACCTGGCCCCTGATGTCTTCTTCTCCTTGTTCTCTTCTTCCTGGTTTCACCTTTTATTTATACTCTCTGCCTGCCAGCCCCGCCTATCCTTACTCCTGCCTCGCTATTGGCCGTTCAGCGCTTCATTAGGGCCATCAGGTGTTCTAGACAGGCAAAGGATCGCAACTTCACAGAGTTAAACAAATGCAGCATAAACAAAAGCAACACATCTTTACATCGTTAAGGAAATGTTCTACAGCATAAACAAAAGTAACTCACCTTAAAATGATATTCTACAACAATAATCACAAGATCCCCTCCTTCATAACTTCCCAGGTTCATTTGCTTATTTTTGGTTATGACTTGAGATAAGAGACTCTTATTTTGACCCTGACAACTTTCACAGGAGAAAGCTACTATGGGGTGTGTCACCTAGCTTAGTCACTGTCACTAGAATTTCAAAACTTCGCTTTGTAGGAGCAGCCTCCATCACCTTGACCATTAAATATGTAATTTTACATTTTATAATAAGATGAATTCTCGGTTTACTCTTTGATGACATCCTTAGCCCAAGGCTCTTTGCCACAGTCTTTAACCAGCTCACAACTGTAATCAACCACCTTATCCACTTCCTTCGACGATCATTTTTGCAGGCACCTGTCCACTCTCTCAGTGTCTTACTGTCAGCATCCTTAACTAGATTGGTTTGGTGTTCAACACAAAGGGCTTCCACCCACTTGACCTACACGGGCTCATCACAACTGGCAACAATCACAGAGATGGGTTTAGTGCTTGTGTAAGCCTTTCACAGCTTTGTAAGTTCCATGCGCTAGGCCATCAGGGCTGAGGGCCGCCTTTGGCACCTCTGTAAAGCAATCTTACCATCCGTTACATACCCAACAGCAGTATCATTTTCAGCCGTGGCTGTAAGTTAGGATGAAGCAAAACTGTGTACGCACCCAAGCACTCCGCCTCCGCAACGCTCCATGGGGAGAAATGTGTGATTTTTTTTTTTTACTATGGTTCAGAAAAATTTGATAAGTCTCGAAGAAATCAAAATTTGATTTGCTCCTCTAATAGAAAGTTATGCAGTCATGGTGAGTTGCAGACCATTGTGTGTGGGCTCACAACAGACCTTACATCTAAGTGTCACAGCGGGATCCTCTCTCACATCTCTTTCCTTTTCTCTCTGTTGTGGATGCCAGTTGAGGTTACTTCTCACTGGAGATGTGATTCTTACCTGTTACCTTTGTTCATCTTCTCTGAAGCTCTCTGAAAATCTGGATTTTTTTCCCTCATTATCTCAAAGCTGTTGATTTCAGGGTTGTAGACAGATGGGAAGTAAGACAAAGGGATGTGGAGAGAGCGGTGTCAGGAAGGAGCAAAAGGGGAAAGGGGCAAGCTGAGAGCCGCTTAGCGACCTCCCACTCAAGTTCCTGCCAAGATTAACATGTTTAACCACACCTTGTTTCCATAGTGCACCGGGCTGCCACTTAGGACACTCGAAGACAAAAAGATCCCAGAGAAATGTCATTCTCATCAGAATATGATAGCCTCGAGCCCAGACAGGGATGCCTGAGTAAGACAAATGACGCGCTGTCGAGCGGGGTTTGGCTGACTCTTGGTGTGTTCTGGAGCAGGGAGGGGATAGAAATGGCAACTAGCAAGCAAGCGCAGTGTTTCCCTGCTCTCTTTAGGAGGTGGTTTAAAGCTTAGGTAATGTGCTAAGTTGCAGAACATAGACTTACAAGTAAATGCTGTTGGCATGCGCTGTAGTCAACTGTCCATTGCTAGCATTAGCTGTGGGGAGGACGTCATCTCAAGCATATGCTGGGTCCTAGTCTCGTCTGGTCTCCTCTCCTCTCCCCTCCCCTCCTCTCCTCTCCCCTCCCCTCCTCTCTTCTCACCTCCCTCCCCTCCTCTCCCCTCCCCCTCCCCTCCCTCCCCTTCCTCCCCCTCCCCTCCCTTCCCCTCCTCTCCCTTCCCCTCCCCTCCCCTCCCTTCCTTTCCCCTCCCCTCCTCTCCTCTCCTCTCCTCTCCTCTCCCCTCCCCTCCCTCCCCCTCCCCTCCCTTCCTATTCCCCTCTCCCCTCCTCTCTCTCCTCTCTTCTCCTCTCTTCTCCTTGGGTTGGATTGTGGGCATGTTTTAGTCTATTTCCCTTAGTGGGAACTATACTTTGTCCTATTTGCAATATTTGTATATACAAGTATATTATATTGTACATATATTGTATATATTGTACACTGGTATATTATATTGCAAGTATAGACATATGAATTCATAAGTCCCCTTAGGCCTAAAGCTCATTCTATGATTTTGTTTGCCTGGAAGATAGCATCATACTGGATTTCATGGAATAAACTCTGAATGGTGGTGTCTTAATTAGGATTTCTGTTGCTGTGAAGAGACACCATGACCATAGCAACAGGAAAAACATTTAATTGGGGTGGCTTACATTTTCAGAGGCTTAGTCCATTATTATCATGGTGTAACATGGTGGCATGCAGGCAGACATGGTACTGGGGCAGAAACTGTGAGTCCTTAAAAATACATGCACACACAGACACACGGACAGACATGGACGGGTCATCCTTGATATAAGAATGCCAAACTTTATTGTGCTCAGGGGCAACTTATATAGGGATCCTTAGCCACGCCCAGCTCTCAGGATCTTTCAGCCTCAGATTCATCAGGCTCAGAGCAGCTGCAAGCAAGGTCTCATGCTCAGAGCAGCTGCAGGCGCAGGTGTTTTGCTCAGTTCACTCCAGCAGGCAAAGGGTCTAAAGCAAGCAAAGAAAGTCAAGGGGCCAGTGATCTGCAGCTCCCAACAGCTGAAGATGGTGTAGGGCTTTCTTATAAGGACACAGTCATAGGGGATTAGGTCCACACTAATCTACTACCTCATGCCTTAGTCTGTTTGAAGATTGTAAAAAAATCCTAGAAATGAGGTAGTTTTATTTCTCACGTTCTGAGGATGAGCCAGCCGAGGTCCCAACAGATTCAGTTTATGGTCAGGGCCCCCTTTCTAGTTCACAGCAACCATTTCTCTGTGTCTCCATATATCCAAAGGGTCCAGGAAGCTCACTCTTAAGAGGTCATGAGTCTTATGAGAGTTCCACTCTCAGGTAATTATACCCTCCAAAGGGAGCTATATCCTGGTATCATTACTTTGGTGGCTAAGATCTAAACTTAAAAGCTTTGGGAACATACAAGCCTTCAGTCCATATCTCCTCTGTAAGGAATCAACCTCTGGATACAGTCACTCTGAGGTCCTGGGGTAACAAATGGACTTCAACACATATATTCTGAAGGGACACAACTTGGCTCAATAATTATGGCCCATGAATAACCCAGAACTGCTGTGGGAGCACATTCCACAGCAAGATTTGACAGTCTTTTTCCTTGTGTCCTGCTTATCCATTTCTGGATACTATGTACTTTGTCAGTGCTGGAGGTATGGGCAGTTCCTTGCCCAAAGGCCAATTGTGCCAAGACAGAACTTTCCTAAAGTCCAAACAACCTGAGTTCCAACATGTGCCACATCCACTATAATTACCACAGACACTGGGTGTGGGCCCTCCATCTCCCTTAGAACAAGACAGACTCTGAGGTTTATAACATGACAGCAAGTGCCATAGTTCTAAAGACAGATCTGGAATAGAGCTTAATTCTCTGTTAGTTTTCTGACAGAGGCTCTTGTATAAATATTTCCTCATTTAAAAGTCTTCACTGTCGAAGCCGGGCGGTGGTGGGCGCACGCCTTTAATCCCAGCACTCGGGAGGCAGAGGCAGGCAGATCTCTGTGAGTTCGAGGCCAGCCTGGTCTACAAGAGCTAGTTCCAGGACAGGCTCTAGAAACTACAGGGAAACCCTGTCTCGAAAAACCAAAAAAAAAAAAAAAAAAAAAAAAAGGAAGAAAAAAAGTTTTCACTGTCTGGCTTCCAGGCTAGCCCTCATTTATTGTGGCCTTTGTGATCCCTCATATTACCACAGAGTCGGCCTCCTCCCTCTTTTACACTATGTCTAGTTTCTAAGTAGCTTCATTCTCTTGAGAGCAAAAAAAAAAAAATTGTGTTTACTGATAAGCAAGGGACTAGGGCATTAACTTTCTCTTGAAAGTTACATATTTAAAGATATAAAAACTTTAAAATCACTTTTTACACATTTAGTGCTGTGTGTGTGTGTGTATGCATTCATATGCACATACATGCCACAGCACAGGAGATGGAAGTCAGAGGGTATCTTAGGGTTTCTATTACTGTAAAGAGACACCATGACCTTGACAACTCTTATAAAGGAAAGCCACTATTTAGACATAGTGGCTTACATTTTCAGAGTAGTCTAGTCCCTTATCATCATGGTGAGACATGGTAGCATGCAGGCAGACACAGAGAAGGAACTAAGAGTCCTACATCTTGACTTGCAGGCAACAGGAAGTGGCCTGAGTTTCATGGTGAGTGTAACTAGAGCAAAGGAGACCTCAAACCCCCCACACAGTGTGACACACTTCCTCCAACAAGGCCACACCTACTCCAACAAAGCCACACCTCCAATAGTGCCACTCCCTGTGAGCTTATGAGGCCAATTACACTCAAACTACCACAGAGGGCAACTTGTGACACTCAGTTCTCTTCTTTCTCTGTGTTTTCTGGAGATTTAACTCAGGTTGTTTAACTCAGGTTTTGGTGGCAAATAATTTTAATCACTGAAGTATCTCTCCAGCCAAAATTTATTTTTAAATTTTATTCCTTGTATCTTTCACACCAAGCCTCCTGATCCCACCCATCTCTCTCCCCACCCATGCTGTCTCAAGATAGATGAGCAATGGGGACAGCTCTCCTATATTCACAACTTCAGGCCTGGCCCACCCACACCTCTGCCAACAGGGGTTGGCTCTATTGTGCTGCCTGGGCAAGGTGCAGGGCCTGCTCTCCCGAGTGTTGTAGCTGGTGTGGGGCCAGGGACAGCACTTCCACTCTTAGGACCTCAGGGCCAGCCCTTCCTCACGCATCAGACACTGATGGGCAGATGTGGGGAGGGCAGCGTCTTTTCCCAGCCCATGCTGCTTCAAGACAAATGAGTAATGGGGGCAGCTCTCCCATGCTGGCAAAAACCAGCAAGAATGAGGAAGGACTATGAGGAAGGACTAAGGGTAAGGTAGATCTCCAAAAGACCACATCTCCACAAGCATTAATAGTTAATGAACAAGTAATTTACCATTACCCAGAAGAAGACAGAGTTTTGCTTGGTAGGTATGATGGTTCATCTCGATTTTCAACTTGACTGGGTGTGGAATCAGCTAAGAGACAAGTTTTGAGCACACATGTAAGGGATTTATTATTGTTATATATTAACTTAGCTGGGAAGATATTCCAAATGTGGATAGCACCTTCTGGCAGAGCTCTTTATGTTAGACCCTCAGGGGTAGGTTCATCAGGTCTAAAAGAAAGCAGCTCTATTCTCGGAGCCATCTTGCTGGCCCAGGTCTCTTCATTTTTCAAGTACTGAATTGTCTTTCAGCTGTGTCTAATATCCTTCACGGACCCTCCAACCTGGACTGAAAACCACTGGCTCTCCAAGAATCCTCCAGACCAGCAGTTCTCATCCTCCCTAATGCTGCAGACTTTAATACACTTCCTCATGTTGTGGTGACCCCAACCATAAAATTATTTTTGTTGTTACCTCATAACTGTAATTTTGCTACTGTTATAAATCAAAATGTAAATACCTAATGTTTTCAATAGTCTTAGGTAACCCCTGTGAAAGGGTCATTTTACCCCCCCCCCATGGGTCTCGAACAACATGTTGAGAACCTTTGCATCATATTGGGATGGCTAAGGCATCCAGCTACGGGTTCTCAGTCTTTTCAATGTGGAGACAGTTATCACTAGACTGCCAAGACCATATCCTATAAGCCAAGCTAATACATACCCTTTTAATATACTTAATGTATATGTATGGATAGATGAATGTACGTACGTATGTACGTACGTATGTACATACGTACATACGCATGGATGGATGGATGGATGGATAGATGGATGGATGGATGGATGGATGGATGGACAGCATATCAGTTCTGTTGCTCTACAAAACCCTGACTACTACAGCAGGGATATGATGGTTGTCTGCAGACTGATTTTCTTGGAGTCTTTCTAACATTTGAAAGTGGCAGCTACTGCCCTAAAATATGTAGACTGGGCACTGGTTGAATGTTGGCTTACATAGTAATTAAGGGTTAGTCTGCCTCACGATGGGTGCAAACATATAGGAAAATGAAGTCTTTTGATTTGTGTGGTTCCCCCCTGTTGAGTTCTTAAGGGGAGGGACCCTGCTTTGTGGTCTCTCAGCAGTGACTTCTTCCACAGATTACTGTCCTTTGACTAGTACTTCCCCAAACCACCCACAAGGATCAGAACCACTGCATTCTATGTAACTTTATGAAGTTAAGACAGTTCTGATGACCTAGGCCCCATTGTTCCAGGACTTTCTATCAGGGAAGGCAGCCATTACAGTCTGAAAAGGACGGCTTCATACAAATGGACCTTCTGGATGCTGGCCATCATTGTGACTTCAGTTCCTAAATGCAAATCACAGCTTCTGGCTCTAACTTGACCACAGGCCACATAGCTCTGCTCTGGCTAGTGGTGCCAAGCCACTCTCGGCAGCTCATCTGTGAATCCTCCTCTCCTAGAATTAGAGAAACATCTGCAAGATTCATTTTATCCCCTGGAATAAGGCGAAGGAAAATGCACATGCTGGCTTACTTGTTAAAAATAAGAGACTTTCCACTGAGCTGGACCCTTTGCTTCTGAAGAGCGATGTGGATGTGGTTACTCTGCAGCTAGGGTCTCAGCCTTCACAGACACTCAGGCTTGGGGGGGGGGGGCTGTCTCTGCCAGGTCTCATCTTGGTGGGTAGAAGATTTAAGGGTGAGCATACTGAGTCGTTGTCTCCTCTAAGACCCTTAGCCATAGAAAGTGAGACAGACAGGGAACATCTAGGCTGAACACACTGTACCACTCAGAAATAGGCATAGGGTTAGGAAGCCTGACATAAAACACTGTCTGCACAAACAAAATAAAAGAATACTTTATTCTAAGTCAAATATGAGCAACCGTGGCCCAGGATCAGAAATTCAGGTCACGCTTGTCACTGACAAGTTTCAATGTGAAAATGGTTACATGAACTGTTTTATTATCACAGAAGAAAAAGGAAGTTATAAGCCAGAACATTTACCAACCACATTGCTGAGGACATCACACAGATAGGATACAGAAATGTGGGGACATTTCTGCTGTAGATCTCAAATGCTTGTGACATTCTTAACTTTTGGGTTGGTAGAAACTAGAAGCCTGTTATATCAATATATTCCAAAGTTTTTACTTTGGATCCTGTACAGAAAGTGGGTTGTTAAAGGGACTAAATATAGTCAGAAATAATTTAGGTTCTGGATCTGCAACATCCCCATTCTCCACAATGTAGTCCTAATCAGTCAGTCAGTCCTGTGTAGTCTTCAGAATGAAGAGATACTCTTCAGGGAAAGGGATTTTACACAGTTTACCTTCAGGAACAAAGGCCTCATTTTCGCCATCCATGAAGAGGTAATATTAGCCCACCCAAGACATTCATTTCTACATCTGATATTTCTTCTTTGATCTTTCTCTGAAATTTTTGTTTTGGAAATATGAATTTTATTGTTATTTATTTTGAAATCCCATCTTTAGGAAAACTCTGATACACACAGTAGTCCAGGCTTAGAATGCCCAGAGTTTAAAAAAAGTAAGTTTATGGGAAAATCCTTGTATGTATCAGATGGGTAGAACTCCAGTTAGAAATTCAGTTCTATGCATACGTAATCAGAGATCAAAGGCAGCCCCTGGTGTCAACTGAATCATGTTCAGATTTAATTACAAATGCATGTGGATCAATTCTCTAAAGGGTATCTATATGAAATAACAAAATTTCAAAGCACTATATTGCAAAGATCTAAATAGCTCTTATTAACTGTTCATAAAAGGAGTTATATCCAGTCATCAAAACGGAAACCCCTCCATTGGGTGTTTTGTAAGATAGATGAGCAAAAACACAGAAACCACAAAGAGTGCAAAGCAAATTGATTAACAACAGCTCGCTTTGCTTGTACAGATTACAGTTGGGATTTGGCGTGGCTTCTGTTACCACTGTTCAAATATAGATACTCAAATCTGGGGCTCCCAAAAGACCAGATTCTTCCATTCACTGCTTTGGGAACCTAGAGAGTGAGTAATGCAGAAGAGGTCATTGGTGATGTGGAAGGCCTAGCGACTTGAGCGCTGGCTTTGCAATGCTGGCACGTGTAGTCGTGCTGTCTTCTTCACAATGCGCTTTGGTTGAGCATTGCCTCGTCTCTGTGGTGTCCTGCTGGCAGCAGGGAAGACAGTTGCCTACAAGGCCTAGTGTTCCTAATCGTGAGAAGTGCTGGGGAGAGACGGCTCAGAGCATGAGTCAGATGAGCACAGCAGAGGGACTTGGAGTTATGCCTGGTCCTCTTGTGGGTAATGAGTAGACACGTGTAGGCGCTTTTGTGCTCTGAAGCAGACATCATACAACAACAAGATGGTTAAAAGTTTCTTGGTTATATATCCCTGTGAATGTTGAAAATATTTTATTTGCCTATATCTTGAATGTCTTCTGGAGGTGAGTGAGAGAAATTAGGTAATTGGGTTTTTTTTGTTATTGCTATTGTTCGTTTGTTTTGAGACAGGACAGGTCTTGATTGTATAATCCCAAGAGCTGGCATTACAGGCCTTGTGCTACCACACTCTGGCAGACACTCCTTAAACAATACGCATGCCTATCTCCAGAGTA
Source organism: Arvicola amphibius (assembly GCF_903992535.2). NCBI lineage: Eukaryota > Metazoa > Chordata > Mammalia > Rodentia > Cricetidae > Arvicola > Arvicola amphibius. Next base: position 23,148,822 of record NC_052049.1, read on the forward strand.
AAGTAGAATTTGTCCCAAAGAGATGTGTAATGTGAAGGCAGAGGTGCCCAACTTCCTGTTGGTTCTAGGTATCAGGAGATCATTTACAGGAAGACACAGTACTTTTGGCAAAAGCAGACTTGGGGTGCCTGTCACAGCTCTGCCCTAGTTTTTGTTCATTTCTTAGTCCTGAAATGACTGAGACGTTGACAGTCTAGCTGACACTGCTCTTTCATGACATCAATCGCAGCCAAAGTCTTGGGGCAAGTCTGTATTCATTTGAAAGCATTTTAGGGTCCCACGTTGTCAGCTTTTCACCAGGAAATCATGCACAATAGCATTTCAGTTAAACCCACTTGACTTCCTTTCCTTCTTGGTGGGCTGACACATGCGGCTCCATTTTGATTTTGACAACATTTCAGACTTGTCTTTGGATAATGTCCTCTGTAGACATGCCCAATCAACGTTCATGTGGCTTGGTTTGAATGACCGTTGCAGATGGCGTGAACCAGAACCTGTCCTGGTCCCAGGTCCAAGAGAAAGTGACATATGACAAGAAGTCAGTATTAAAATCTTTTGGCCACATTTCAGCAGCAAAGTGATTTAGAAGTGGTTCGTAGACTGAGCTTCCCTGGAGCTTTTGTTAGTTTTAATCTTATCTTTCATTAGTTTAATCTTTTCTAGAGAATGACTAGCATCCTTGAGTACTGAGCCAAATTACTTTGTTAAGAGTTATAATCCTGAAGGGATGTTGTAATTTGTTAAAGGCTTTTTCAGCATCGAATGAGATTATCATGTTTTTTTTTTCAGTTTGTTTATATGGTGGATTACATTAACAGATTTTCGTATATTGAACCATCCCTGCATCTCTGGATGAAGCTAACTTGATTATACTGGATAATTTTTCTGATGTGTTCTTGGATTTGGTTTGCTAGTATTTTACTGAGTACTTTTACACCAGTGTTCATGAGTGAGATTGGTCTGTAATTCTCTTTCTTAGTAATGTCTTGGAGAGAGCACCAGTGATACAAGGAACATACCTAAACATAATAAAGGCAATATACAGCAAACCAACAGCCAACATCAAACTTAACGAAGAGAAACTCAACACGATCCCACTGAAATCAGGAACAAGACAAGGATGTCCACTCTCTCCATATCTATTCAATATATTACTTGAGGTTCTAGCTAGAGCAATAAGACAACAAGAGAAGATCAAGGGGATACAAATCGGAAAAGAAGAAGTCAAACTCTCACTATTTGCTGATGATAAGATAGTTTACATAAGCAACCCCCAAAACTCTACCAATGAACTTCTACAACTTATAAACACCTTTAGTAATGTAGCAGAACACAAGATTAACTCAAAAATCAGTATCCCTCCATTACACAGATGATAAATGGACTGAGAAAGAAATTAGAGAAACATTACCCTTCACAATAGCCACAAATAGCATAAAATATCTTGGAGTAGCTCTAACCAAACAAGTGAAAGACCTGAATGAAAAGAACTTTAAATTTTTTTTTTGTTGTTTTTTTGTTTTTCGAGACAGGGTTTCTCTGTGGCTTTGGAGCCTGTCCTGGAACTAGCTCTTGTAGACCAGGCTGGTCTCGAACTCACAGAGATCCGCCTGCCTCTGCCTCCCGAGTGCTGGGATTAAAGGCGTGTGCCACCGCCGCCCGGCTAGAACTTTAAATTTTTGAAAAAAGAAATTGAAGAAGGCACCAGAAAATGGGAAGATCTCCCATGCTCTTGGGTAGGTAGAATTAACATAGGAAAAATGGCAATCTTACCAACAGCAGTCTATAAATTTAATGCAATGCCCAGCAAAATTCTTCACAGACCTCAAAAAAAAAAAATACTCAACTTCATACAGAAAAGCAAAAATCTCAGGATAGCCAAAACAATCCTATACAATAAAAGAACTTCTGGAGGCATCACAGTCCCTGACTTCAAACTCTACTACAGAGCTACAGTACTGAAAACAGCCTTGTACTGACATAAAAACAGACAGGAGGACCAATGGAACCAAATCGAAGACACAGATATCAATTCAAATACCTATGAACACCTGATTTTTTACAAAGAAAAAAATATAAAATGGAAAAAAGAAAGCATATTCAACAAATGGTGCTGGCATAACTGGATATCAACATTTAGAAGAATGAAAATAGATCCATATCTATCACCATGCACAAAACTCAAGTCCAAATGGATCAAAGACCTCAACATAAAACCAACCACACTGAATTTCATAGAAGAGAAAGTAGGAAGTACACTTGAATGCATTGGCACAGGAGACAACTTCCTAAATATAACCCCAGTAGCACAGACACTGAGAAAAACAATTAATAAATGGGACCTCCTGAAACTAAGAAGCTTCTGTAAAGCAAAGAACACAGTCAACAAGATAAAATGGCAGCCTACTGAATGGGAAAAGATCTTCACCAACCCCCAAATCAGACAGAGGTCCAATCTCCAAAATATAAAAATAATTCAAGAAATTGGTCATCAAAAGAAAAAATAATCCAATAAAAAAATGAGGTACATACCTAAACAGAGAACTCTCAACAGAGGAATCTAAACTGGCTGAAAGACACTTAAGGAAATGCTCAACATCCTGAGTCATGAGAGAAATGCAAATCAAAACAACTCTGAGATTCCATCTTACACCTGTAAGAATGGCCAAGATCAAAAACACTGATGACAGCTTATGTTGGAGAGGTTGTGGGTAAAGGGAACACTCCTGCATTGCTAGTGGGAGTGTAAACTGCTACAGTACCTTTGGATGTCAGTGTGGCGATTTCTCAGAAAATTAGGAAACAACCTTCCTCAAGACCCAGTAATACCACTTTTGGGTATATAACCAAAGGATGCTCAAGCGTACCAGAAAGACATGTACTCAACTATGTTCATAGCAGCATTGTTTGTTGTACCCAGAATCTGAAAACAACCTAAATGCTCCTAAACTGAAAAGTGGATAAGGAAAATGTAAATTATTTAAACAGGAAGTACTATAGAGCAGGAAAAAATGACATATTGAAATTTGCGGACAAATGGATGAATCTAGAAAACATTATATTGAGTGAGGTAACCCAGACCCAGGAAGGTAAATATCATATGTACTCACTCATAAGTGGATTTTAGACATAAAGAAAAAACCAGCCTACAATTCACAATCCTAGAGAACCTAGACAATAATGAGGACTCTAAGAGAGACATACATAGATCTAATCTACATGGGAAGTAGAAAAAGACAAGATCTCCTGAGTAAATTGGGAGCATGGGGACCATTGGAGAGAGTAGAAGGGGAGGGGAGAGAAAGGGAGGGGAGTGAAGAAAAATATATAGCATAATAATAATAATAATAATAATAATAATAATAGCTGTAATCCTGAGGAATTTTGAGAGGCAATATTTATGGAGTTTTGAGGAAACTAAATTAGATAGATAGATAGATAGATAGATAGATAGATAGATAGATAGATACACAACCAAAACAGAAACATATCAAATTTTTAGTAGTTTACAACCAAGAAATATGATATTTTGGCTATACTAATTTCTAGTATATTTAAATAGAAATACACCTGTTTGTAAAATAAGTCCTGTTTAGTAGAACACTCTGTTTAGTAGTATTTGCAGAATCTATCCGAGATTCTCATTGCAAATGCTTTAGAGAACAGTCAGAGCTGCTTGATTACACCCCTTAACAACAGCAGTGACTCCATCTGCATTGGTCTGTCGGGACCCACATCAGTGTCTATTCAGAAGAATGCCTTCCAGTAACCTTTAGCTAACACATTGAGGTCTCTCCTCCCTGTGGCTGATTTGGATATAGGATCACTGAAGATATAATTGACACAGTCTTACTGAAAGAGGGGTGATAATCCAGTGTCTGGGGTTGACCTTGCAAGAGGAGAGATTTAGACGCCATACACACATAAAGAAACTCACCTGGTGACAGAAGCTATCATTGGAATGATGCAGCCCCAAGCTGAGAAGTCGATGGGCTAATGGAAGCCACAGCAGAAGTGAGAATTCTATCCAGGGCCTCAGATGGAGCATGGCATTGCTGCCATCCTGACCTTGGACTCCTAGTCTCCATAATTACACTGTTATAGAATAACTTTTGTTGTTCCAAGCCACCCAGCATGTGATTAGTTGTTTTAGGAGCTCTAAAGAAACTAATAAATCACCTGGTTTTTTTTCCTTTTTCAATTAAAAAAAAATTTACTTGTGTGCATGTATGTGTAGTGTATGAGGACATGTTTGTGTGTGCATGAGGTTTTGCCCAAGGGTACAGTGGCAAGTGTACGCACATGTCTGTGGAGGCCAGAGGTCAATATTGGATGTATTTCTGATTGGCCTCTATGCTAGAGTTCCTGTTGCTGTGAAGGCACACTATGACTGTGGGAACTTTTATAAAGGAAACCATGTAATGGGGGTGGCTTGCAGTTTAGAAGTTTAGTGCATTAGCATCACGGTGGGGCATGGCAGCATGCAGGCAGATACAGTGTTAGAGAAAGAGCTGAGAATTCTACATCTTTGATCCACAGGCAACGGGAGGTGAACTGAGACACTGGGCATGGCTTGAGCATATATGAAACCTCAAAGCCCATCTCCACAGTGACACACTTCCTCCAACAAGGCCATACCTACTCCAACAAAGACACACCTCCTACAGTGCCACTCCTATGGGTTTATAGGGACCAATTATATTCAAACCATCACATTCTGCTACTGGTCCCCATAAGCTTATAACAACTTTGACAGATTGTATCTATTGCTTTGATGAGCAAGCTTCAGCTATGAACCTGAACAGCAAAAATAAATCTTACAATCCGAGTCAACCAAAGAACTGCCTTCTTTATGATTTGGGAGACATGTTAGTAAAACCATGTATACCATGTGTTAGTCAGGGTTATTATGGCTGTGTTGAAACAGCATGGCCAAAAGCAGGTTGGGGAGGAAAGGGGTTGTTTGTTTGTTTGGCTGGCTGGCTGGCTGACTCTTCCACATCATAGCCCATCATTGAAGGAAGCCAGGACAGATATTCCAACAGGACAGGAACCTGGAGGCAGGAGCTGATATAGAGGCCATAAAGAAGTGCTGCTTACTGGTTTGCTCAGCCTGCTTTCTTTTAGAACCCAGGGACACCAGCCCCAGGAATGGCACTACCCACAAAGAACTGGGCCACCCCTCATCAACCACTAATTTACAAAATTCCCCACTGGTTTTCCTACAGGCTTTCTTTTGGAGCATTTTCTTAACTGAGGTTCCCTCCTCTCAGATGACTTTAGCTTGTGTGGAGTTGACATCAAATTGTCCAGCATGTGTGGTATATCCCTGACCTGTTTTTTTTTAAAGGTGTTAATTTGAGGGAACAATCTTGTGCATTGGCTACGGCATGACATATTGAGCATAAAGACACCTGGGAAAATGACCCAAGAAATGAAGAGAACCAGTGTTGCTGATGGCAGAGAAAAAATACACTGGGTTCAAGGTGCTGTGTGGCTCCATTGGTAGCATGGTTGTCCAGTGCACAGCAAGCCTTGGCTTGGATCCCAGCTCTGATTAAAGCTGCATAAATCTATCAGCCACGTATGGTGGTGCATACCTATAATCCTAGCATTCAGGAGGTGAAGGCAAGAGGATCAGACGTTTACAATCATTTTAGCTTAGTCTGGGGCAGGGAGGAAAGCGGGAAAGAGGGGCTTTTCTCTGGGTTGAACTGCATGCTTGTCGTTTTTGAATGAAAGGCTTCTTCCCTGTGTGAAAGGGTTCTTCACTGTGTGTTCTCAGAACCTAATGAAGGAGTGACAAAGCCTACACAATTTGGACACACAAAGTTAATGTTGAGCGGCGAATGATTCATGTAGACTTTTCGAAAATTAGCCCTTAAAATAAATGCCACCACGACTCTGAAGCATATACAAAGGACTAGGGCACTGGTTAGATATGAGCAGGCTTGGAGGCCATTAAGGATGACCCTTGCCTCATAGCCTGTAAACCCAGAAACTAAAACTGAATGGCGCTGGTTGCTGGTCCAAAGCCTGAGAACTGAGTTATGTCTCTGCCCCCAGGTGGAAACAAGATATTCTCAATTGCTGGAACAGAACTAATAGCCATTTAATTGTGAGATTGCTGTCTAGCTGAAGGCTTTCTGGAAATAACAAGGACATTGCCTAATAGTTCATCCAAATAGCTCTGCTACCGGGAGAAGAAACTAAAGCTGTGTTCAGGGACTTTAGAGATAGCATGCAGGGTGCCTGAAATGAAGGTTGACAATAGACTAATAGCAATTGCTTGGTGGCCACTGTCCACGCTCCCCTTAGAGAGGGCCCCACTTTACTCCGGCACAAGCTCTGCTTCTCCTCTACACGGTGGTCTGTGTGTCTTGTCTCACTTCTTTCTCTAGAGGCCACAAGGACCACAGATCTGAGGGGAGTCCAGGACAAGATGCTGGGGGCAGCGCGATGCTCTGTGAGGAGGTACCTAAGAATGCTCAGCAGTGGGTCAGGGGGTAAATCCTTGTCCCAGCTGGATAGGGAGTCTTTTGTGCTATCAGTTCTCTCCCACTACCCACCCCTTGTTCTTCATAGATGGTGATTTCAGTAACCCCAAATCCTCTTTCAGAGAGGGTCTGTCAGGAGCAGACCGCAGGGAGTCTGTTTTCTTTTCATTCTTTATACTTGGACGCTTCCTTCAATACCTCATACTGAGTTTCTATGCATAAGAAAATGGTGCATGCAACTGTTCAAACAGCCTGCTGTGGTTTGGAAAAAAAATCCCCCCCCCACCCATGAGCACCGTAGGTTCCTATATTTGAATGCTTAGTCGCCAGGAAGTGGCACTATTTGAAAGAATTAGGAGGATTAGGAAGTATGGTCTTGTTTAAGGAAGTGTGTCATGGGGAGGGGGGTGAGCTTTGAGGTTGTAAAGCCCGTGCCGGGGGGGCCCAGTCTCCCTCTCTTTTGCCCCCTGCCTTGGAATCAGGATGTAGTTCTCAGCGACTCCTCCAGCATCATGGATGCCGCCATGTTCCCCATCCTGATGATGGACTAAGCCTCGGAAACCGTAAGCAAGCACCCAGTCCAGTGCTTTCTTTCCTGAGAGTTGTCGTGGTCTTGTTCGGGTGTCTCTTCACAGCAACGGAGCGGTGACCAGAGCACAGCCGTTAAGTTCCGCCTGGCCCCCAAGTTTCTCTGCCTTCGCCTTTGGATTATTAGAGTTCAAACTCTTTCTTCAAACTTCTGCACAGTATGCTGTTCTCCAGCTCTGCCATTAACCCATTCTGGAACTGGGGGGGGGGGGGGCGGGGGAGCATGCCACTGCTACTCTCTCCTGGGGAAATCTGAATTAACATCTCCCTGGATGTTGGCACCTGCTGTGCCCCCTTTCCCCAGCCTAGGTGGCCTCCCCTTGTGTGACACGGCCTCCACCATCACTTAACTTCTGCCACAAAACGCCCATTGGCGTGAGTTTCTGTTTAACAAATAAAAACAGTTAAATCTTATTTAGTGCTGAGTGAATAACCTGCTAGAGAACTCAATTATGTCTTAATAAATCTTGATGTTAAATACTGTAGCTATGAATCAACATTTCTAGATACCTAGTATATGGCAGGCATAAATGCCAGTGATTGGTGAAATCTTCTGAATCATCTGGGATAATCAAGGCTTATCCATCAAGACCTGGCCAGGGGATAAACTGAATGTTAGGACGTCTCAGTGAGTGCAAAGCCAATAAGCATCACCAGAGAACAAGAGCACGGAGAGGTCACTGGGCCATATCCTGAGCAGACTCAGTCTAGAGGGCACAGTGCGGAACAAGCTTGGTGTAGGTCCCTGGCTCAGAGGAGAGGTGCCAAACACGTGCCTGGGCATGCTGAGCCCAAACTCATGGAGAAGATGTTTGAAGGTTAAAACAGAACGCGATTGCGCATACGCATACCCGGCTGTGATATACAAGACAGTAGATAACTTAGTTGGGACGTCTACAGCCAATTTTAGCCTGAAGGGTTTTGGTTAGAATCAAAGAAAAAGGCACTGTGAAGGTGACCCCCTTAGGAGGACTTTTCATTTAGAGGTGCCTTGCGCTTGCATGAAATCTCTGTTATTCTGAGATGCAGAGCCTTTGCTTTTCATTTCTGGTCCATCTTCTCAAATTTCGTTCACATGTGTGGAGGTGTTTGCGTATTGGATCTCCTAAAATAAGACTCAGGTACAGCCTGTGTACAAGGGTCATGTACATCCTGTACACAAGACTCACGCTCATGCTGTATACAAAACTCACACTCATGCTGTACACAAGACTCACGTACATCCTATACAATACTCACGTGCATCCTGTGTACAGTAAAATAGTGCCATGCAAACTGTTCTCCTAGGTGTCCTTGGTCTCAGCGAGTAGCTACATCCACTCTGCAGCAGCCTGTGCTCAGCAGAGATTCTGTGATAAACAGACCTCTCCATCACAGCTCACCAGGAAGCTAGGAAAATCAATCTGCTCAAAAGATGAATTTCCATAGCTTGGGATGCAAAGGGAAAATTTTTTACCCAAATGAGAACTGGTTTTGGATATGAGAGTAGCTTCTATTGGGGCAGCAGCGCCCTCTGTCGGAACAACAGAGTTTTTACACGTGAACTGGCTATGGGAGAGCCATACTGTCAGAGAAGCTTGAGGCATTAGCTCCCTTGTCTTTCTGAGCCTGATTTCCCAAGCCTGACATCCATAAGCTGCTCAGAACGCACTGGTTCCGCTCCCTCCCCTAGCCAGGGTAGCTTTCCTACGATACATCCTCCTGCTCAGGCCCACATTACTTCCTTTTCTTTCTCGCCCTTCATTCTTTCAAAACTGTGGCCTAAGTCCTTGAGATCTGGCGGTAACGACAAAGACAGCGCTCTGTGCTCAGGATAATGGATACACACAGCCTTCCCTTCAATCTCAGCATCCCTCCATGAAGGTTAATGGTGTCTTCTTCAGACGGTGACCTAGCTCTGGCCGCCTGGCTAAACGGACTACCTAAAAAGGGAGTTGTACGGCTGGAGAGACGAAGCAGTGGCTCAGAGCATTCGCAGCTCTTGCAGAGAACCCAGACTCAGTTCCCAGCACCTACATCAGGCAGCTGCCAACTCCCTACAACTTCCACTAAAGGGTCGTATTCTGTGAGTAACTGTAGCGTGCACTACACACAGACTCCCACTTACACATAAAACAGACGAATGAATTTTTGTTGTTATTGTTTTTTCGAGACAGGGTTTCCCTGTAGTTTCTAGAGCCTGTCCTGGAACTAGCTCTTGCAGACCAGGCTGACCTCAAACTCAGAGATCCACATGCCTCTGCCTCCCGAGTGCTGGGATTAAAGGCGTGCGCCACCACGGCCTGGCCACGAATGAATTTTTTAAGAGGAGAATTGGGGGGTATGGAGAGGAGGGAGGCGATAAGACATCTCAGACCAAAAAAAGGGGGGAAAGCTTTTATAATGTTTCCTTCAAATCAAATGAGTAACAACCGTACTTTACCAGGATAGACCATAGATGCTTTTAGGGAGAAAAGGAGAAAGATGTGTATTAAGGGTCAGAGTTTTCTTGGGTAAAACATCCATAGTACTGTTCTGGAAGAGGTCACTGAAGTACTTAGAGATGTTATCATGACCCCAGATTTCACTTTAGGAACTGAAAAAGAAAAAAAAGAAAGAAAAAAAACCTGGTCTCCCTCCATCCATTCATTCAGGAAAAAACATTCTGCAACTCGTGTCTCAGCTAAATTCCAGATTAGCTAACGAAATACTCTCCTTAAATTGACAGTGAAGCATCAAGACTAAACACCTGTTTGTAAATTTCCCTTTGATTTGAAGATCCCTCAGGGCCCGCCTTGGTAGTTTCGCAGATGTCCTCCAGAGGACACCATGCCGGTGTCTCCTGACACCTGTGGACGTTGAAACACAACACAGAAGCCACATCCTTGTGGAACACTGTGGAGGATTTGCCCCAGGCCACCCGGCCACAGCCCACTCTCCCAGGTGAACTACCCCAGTGCTGACTCCCACCAACTTCACATGGTTTCTCTGTGGAAGTGGTTTGCTACGTTTTTGTGACCCTGGGGGTCTAAGCTCTAATAAAAAAAAATTGAAAAGGAGAAGGGGATAAGACAGTGTTTTTTTTTTTAAAAAAAAAAAAAAAAAGGAGAAAACTTTAAAGCACTACAGTTTTATTTCAGATTCATTAATGTATATTTGAAACTTTGCTTCACGACTTCCCAACTCTTCAGCAGCTTCAAGCTGAGTGGCTTGGGTTGATACCACTAAGCCTAGAGGAGAAAAGCAAACCAAACCGAAGGAAAATAGAAGCTTGTTGAGTTGCCATTCTTCTGTGTTGGGTTGAGCCTGTTTGATAATCCTGTTCCTTTACAGCTGTTCTCGCTGGCTGAAAGGCTCTCCCGAGCATTTTCTGGGTGTCCACGTTTCCCAGGATGCCAGTTGGATACTAGGATCATCCGAGTTCACGGGTGGGAGTAGATCCTCTCTGAGGAGACAGGGGCTACGCAAATTTCTTAGCTTGAGGTGATGGCACCGCACAGTTCTTTCCCTTGCCGTCTCCACTTTACAGATTGAGAAGTACACTGTGTCAGCGGGGCACGGTGCATGTATGTGTTCCCATTTGCTTTCTGCGCTGTGATAGACTCTGTGATCTAAAGGCAGCTTCAGAGAGGAGTTTATTTGGCTTGCTTTTCCACATCATGCTCCGTCATCGAACAAAGCCAGGGCAAGAGCTCTAGTCACAAAGTGAAGCAGAGAGAGTGAGGCGTGCTGTTTATGCCTCGTTCTTCTTGGCTTACTGAATTTGCTTTCTTAAATAACCCAGGACCACCTGCCTAGGGGCCACAATGCCCATGGTGAACTGGCTCCACACACACTAACTAGTAATCAAGAAAATCTGCATAGACATACCTACCCACAGGTTAATCTGATGAAGGCAATTTATCTACTGGGGTTCCCTCTTCTCAGGTTTGTATCCAGTTGGAAAAAGCTAATCAGCATACCTGTGACCCCAGCTCTCAGGAGGTGGTGGTCAGAGGACCTTGAGCTTAAGCCTGGCCTTGGCAGGTAGAAAGATTGTGCCTGAAAACAAAAGCACCTTGGCTGACATTTGCAGTGGGCTTCCTTCCAGACAGTTCTAAATGCAACCTAAGGGAACCTCATTTGCTCAGCCACATTGAGTGCAGCCAGTGGCACTTTTCTTAGAACAAAGTTGAGGCTTCCTACATCCAAGGAGTGATGTAGTCTTCTCAACAGAGAATTTGCTAAGTTATTCACTTATTTGTGTTGTCAATGCTAGTGGAATCTTTTTTATTCAGAAAAAAAAAAAAACCCAGAAACAAAACCAAAAAAATTTCCAAACACACACAGCAAAGGATATGGATAGGGGGAAGTGTCTGTCCAGCCCTAGTCCCCAGCTTTAACACTAATAAGGAATATGGAGTAATGACCCAAAAAGCAATGGTGTCTGTGTAAAGAAAGAAGGAGCGAGACAGCTGAAGGGAGAGCATGGGTGGGGACAGATGAGGTCAGTACTGGGGACGCAGCAGGTGGCAAGTCTTTCCATAACATTACTTATTGATCAAGCCACCATGGTACCTTCTCTGCCCACCAGCAGACTAGCATCATGGTGACAGTGACATTGAAGGTAGGGGCTCCTCGGTTCTCTTATTATGACAATCCACTGTAAATTCCCCATCCTGCAGCAGCGAGCCCAGGACCACACAACATTTCTTGTCCCCAGGTGTTGTCAGTCCATTTATGAAAATCTTGGACGGTCTTCACCTACCAGGGCACGGCACGGCCACCGGGCTCAGGCTGTCGGGCAGGCTCAAGAGAGAATTTATGTCACCCAGCAGGTAACAACAAAATATTTTACAGCAGCATAATAAACATGAGCAATTTCAGTGATGGCATCTAATCCTCACTGTTCTTCCCCTTCAAGAACCCGTCACTAACAGTTTGATTTAGTGTCAAAAGCTAGTTCTTGTATCAAATGATAGATCCAACAAAATATAATGTTTTGTCTCTCATGTAAGGTTAATTCTCACGTAAAGCAAATCTGAAGAGTAAACCTAGGGTTGGCATAGCAACCATCAGTTATGAAGGACACAAGAAACTTTGTCTTGATGTTCTGCCAACCATAACGCAATCTTCCACTTCTTGACTTTTAGACACCATGCACACGTTCCAAATTGCCAGGAGCTACAGAGGAGAAATCCTGAACCAGAGGAGGCCACTAGGAACGGGAACCTGAAACCTTTGTTCTTTGTTCTAGAATCCTGTGTCACAGCTAAAATTGAGATGCTGGAGGACATCAGAGAGAAAGGTTTGATGTCAGCCTTAATATTCATTTTCTCGCAATTCCTGCCTGAAAATTATGGGCATTGGATTGAGTCGTTGCTTCATGTTGTGAGGACCTTGAGGGCTTCTTCATTCCCTACTACCTCATGGGCCTGCTGACCCACTAATTTCATAGCTCCTGAGCACCAGTGGGACTGAAAGACAATGGAATTGCAACACTCCTCCATTGCTTCGTTTCCGCAAGGCCAGCTCTGTATATTTAACCCATTGTTTGCTGTGAAATCCTTCTCATATGCATTAGATTATGTAGTGTAGTTGTGCTTTTCTTCATTCTCCAAAGAGTCAAATAGAAAATACTGAATGAACTCTCTCAGCTTTATGTGCCAACACTTACACGGTTGCAGCACTAGGTGGCGGGCGTGTTGCCAGAAATCATCCTGATCTCTTGAGGCTTGGAATGGGGTGGGGGGGGGGACAATAGAAATGAAATTTGGTCCCTAAAATCTAAGCGTGAGAAATACTAATGCCTTCATTTTCTATAAATCAAATCGGTTTATTCAGTTTACTCAAGACCCAAGGAAAGTTAAATCTCAAAGTCATCCTTAGGGCAACTCTTCCACTGCACCCTGGGGAAGAGCAGTACACTGTAGCACAGATATTAAAAACCCAGAGACAGAAATTGGGGTTCAATCCGAAAACCAGGAAAGCAAAGCAGCCAAGACTTTAGAGAAGTCTTACCTCTACCAAGGCTGGGTAACCGCACTAAGGAGACTAAGCCTCTCTCTCATCCCATTTTATATTCCTTCTAGTGCTGGGATTTAAGGTTTATGTCTCCCTAGTACTGGGATTAAAGGTGTAGGCAGCCACCACCTAGATTTGATTCTCTATACTTAGTGCTCCATCTCACTGAGTTCCCCACTGAACATGGTTGTAACAAACCACGCTCTTCCCACCTTCAGGTCTTCACTTCAGACTGTTCCTTTAGTTTAAAAATCTGTCTGTTTCATCCCTGTTGACAAGCTCCCACTATATTCTAGACCCAGCAGATGCTATCTTCTCCAAAGAGCTCACCATCCCTCCTGGCAGGTGCACAGCTGGGGGTGGGCTGGGCATGGCTTTGAGGACCAGTCTACTGTTATATTACTCTTCCTGGGGAGGCATTAATGTCTGCTCACTCCAGATAGAGTCCCCAATGGCACAGCTAATAATTCCATTCAAGTCCAGCTTGAAGAACCGGCAAATTTATTGGGCTTATTTATAACACTCCTCTGGCTCAGAGTTTTCCTCTTAGGCAGCTCCTGGCAATTTGGAACGTGGGCATGGTGGCTAGAGATCAAGAACCTACTTCAGAGGGTGGAAGAATTTGTCATAGTTTGCAGAACATCGAGACAGAAGTTTCTTGGGTCTCGCTAGGCTTAATCTCCAGGTTTGCTTTACATGAGAGAGAATTAGAGTTGCTTTACATGAGCTATAAAATATTATAAATAAACATATGTAATAATAAATATAAAATTAATAATAAATAAATATACACATATTTTTATAATTTGATATAACTTGATACCGAAACCCAACTTTTGACACAGGAATTACACTGTTAATAACAGTGAAGAGTGGAGCAGTGAGGACTAGATGCCATCAGCAACCATCACAGGTAAGGAGTCACTTACAAGGAACATGGATGACCCCAAACAGTCTCATCACTGAGAAGTTGCACCCCAGCATGAGTAACGACCTCCCAAAGCTGCTTCATAAAATTCCTCTCCAGTTAACCTTTCCTTAAATGACTGGGCTTTCACAGAGACCCACCTGCCTCTGCCTTCCAAAGGCAGCCACTACACCCAGCTGGAGAACCTTCGTCAGGGCACTAATCCTATTAACGAAGGGCCCCACCCTGCCTCTAACGTTACCGCATGCTTGTTAGGATTTCAGCACGTGATTGGGTGAAGGTGTAAGCGTTCAGCCCCTAGCTCCCACCTGCAGCAACAAGGTAGAGTGTAAGTGGGGACAGCATTCAAGGGAGGTACACTTTATGCCCACCTTCTAAAATCAGGAGCACGCTTTGCGTTTCTACACAGACTTCCCGCAGGCTGTTGAGGACACTTGATTTGATTTCTAAAAAGCCTTTTCAGACCACATTAGCGCTGTTAAGGTTCTATCTTAGAACAGAAAGCCTACTGGGAGTCTTCAACAGCTCCACGCTCTCCTACTTAGTCACTGCTCTGATGAGCTGCTGAGACCACCTGTTCTCTTTTTCGGTTTCCACATCTGTCCTTGCGGGCAAAGTGTGATTGCCAAGGAAAAATGGAGAAGAGACTACACACGCTGGATAGGCAGGCTTGCATTTATTTATTTATTTATCTATCTACCTATCTATTTATTTATTTTTGGACAGTCTTGAAAATCACACTGTCAATAGGAAACACAAACTAACACGAGTGAACAGACAGCACCAAGGTACCAAACCTTGGGCCTCAGAGGTAAGACCACAGACCTGGGATCCCGAGGCAGCTCAGACCCCTTCCCTGCAGGCCTGACCCAGTGGTTTGGGCTTCAGTCATTGTCCTTTGAGAGCTGAGGAGTTAATTCAGAACACATTTAATGTTACATGGAGGATGTTCGCTAACATTTTCCCTGCTTCCAAATAAGAGAAGATTCACATTACCTATTTGAATTCATTTGCTGTCTCATGGTGGGGGGGCGGGGAGCTTCTACCTAGGTGTAACATGAATTCTAATCGGTCCTAATAATAAAAACCCGGAGTCAGATATTAGGGGGTGAACGCTGGAAGATGTGAGAAGCAGAGCTGAAAGAGCAAGATCCTGGCTCTACAGATCCTCAGACTAAATGGGTAAGATTCTGGCTCCACCCACTTTAGAGTCCTGACTCCTCCTCCCAAGTGCCGGGATCAAAGGTGCAAGCCACTATGCCCACCCAGCTCGGTTTCTTTTAGACTTGTTCAGTCTTAACTAGCCAAGAGTGGCCTTGAACTCCTGATCTTCCTGCTTCCTCCTCCCAAGTGCTGGGATTAAAGGTGTGTGTCACCACTACCTGGCCTCTACGGTTAACTAGTGGCTAGTTCCACACTCTGGTCTTCTAGGCAAGCTTTATTTGTTAGAGCACAAAGAAAATGTCACCACACCTGGGGGAGGGGAGGGGGGAGGAGCCAGGACACTCTGTATGGAAATGTGGTCTGAAATCAGTATTCACTTTACTACTAAGCCTGTGGAGGAGATGGGGTGGGTGTTGCTACTCCTAGATTGCATTTCCTCTTCACAAACGAGAGTGAGGGTGCAGGCAAGAGTGATGGCTTAGCAGGTAGAGGTATTTGCCACCTGGGGACCCAAGTTCAACACCCAGAATCCACATGGTGGAGGGAGAGAACCAGTTCCCACAAATTGTTCTCTGACCTCTCCCAAAAAGTAAAAATAAAACTACTTTTAAAGAAGTATACTGAAGGTTTATAATTTTTTTTGGTTAGCTACATACAATTTCCCCCCAAACTTTCATATTTAAGAAAACTAATATAAGTTTACATATATAAACAACTTCATATGTATATAGATTATTGCAAATCAACAAAACAATCCTATTTTTTGTATCTTAATTTGATTGCTTAGTATCATAAAAAAGTGTCCTGATTAGTATAAGAAAGCATTTGCAAATATTGATCGCTTTTCTCTTTTTTTCACACCTGACCCATGATGGCGTCATGAACTCGGGGTACTTATTAACTAGAATCGAGCAGGTTTAATTCTGACACCCTCAAAAAACAAATATGCAAACAGACAAAAAAAAGAGGAAGAAAACATTTCAACCCCCACCCCCAGAAGACCCCTGGGATTAACACAGTTCTCAAACGTCTGCCTTTATGGTCTGAGTGCCTTTGGTCCCTGCCTGGGCCACCCTGACCCAGTCCCCACTCTCCAACTAGATAACTATTTATTAAACCCTATTGTGAACCAGGTCTGGCTAGGCTCTTGAGACACTTAAGCCCCAAGCACATGCCCGCGCACCCATCCACCTACCCACACCCGCTCCCTCCAACACACACGGAGCACAGTCACCTTGTTCCGACTCCTGAGAGTGTATAGTTTACAGCTCTGAGGCCTGTTATGGCTGACTGTATAGATAAAGCCCAGTTCTTTCTGGGGGCCCGAGTTTCCCCCTCAGCTGCTGGTCCCTGGGCATAAACAGAAGACAGGAAGCTGCTAAGAGGTGCTGCTGACAGCGGCTGGTCAGTCTGCAGGCTTTTCCTGGCTGGCTGAATGGAGAAGCCTCTGGTTAAGCCAAGTCCCTGCTTTGCTAGGTCCCACTTCCGGTAGTTTCAGAAGGCAGATTACTTTAACCATTAACAGTTGGTCTGCTTTGTCTTTGATTAGTATTTTGTATGACTTTAAATAAAGTTGGACATTTTGAAAAATTACAATGGCCCATTCAGAAGAACTCAGTCTTCCCCAAATGCCCCCAAAGATCTAACCATCAACGGGGGTTGGGGGGTGTTATGAATGTTGTTGGAGGGGCCTGGTTTTCTTTTCTTTCTTCTTTCTTCTTTCTTTTTTTTTTTTTTTTTTTTAAATTTTAAGCTCCTTGTCCTTTTAGAGACAACCCTCTGAAGCCACATCAAGCTTGTGGTAAGATAATTAAGACTTTTATTGCTCAAGAATGCCAGTGGGGTTCACATTATGTCTTTTGCCTTCTGTGATTTGCCTTCTGAAAAAAGTAATGCCAAAAACTGGGAAAACAAACAAACAAACAAACAAACAAATAAATGAGCTTGAGAGTCTTTGCCCAGCAGGTGGCGCTGTTTCACTGTGCCAAAAGTCACAAAACCATTTGATTTTCTTGAAGAAAAAGTAAAATAAAATACAGTAAATGATCTTAGCCAGATGGTGGTGTCCATGCCTTTAATTCCAGCACTTGGGAGGCAGGGACAAGTGTATCTCTGTGAGTTCAGCTCAGCCTGCATCTCTAGGGTTAGAAACTTGTCTAGTTTTACACCATACCCTAAGCTCATACTCAGCACTGAGAGCAAAAGGAATAAAGAATGGTTGAAATTCTCTGATAACCTTCCGTTCAATCTGAGGTCTAAAATAAAGGAACTTTAGAAAGTATGTACTACGGATGCCTGTGTCTAGGACCTGCCATTGCGGGATGAACATGGTAGATTGAAGCAGTTAATGATTGGCCCCCTCTACCGAACTCCTACCCTGAGCTTGCACAAGTGTGCGTGTGTAGTGTGCACTCCCAGGTGATCCAGAACTCTGCCTTTCTCAAATCAGCCCTTTCTGCCTTTGGGGAGACTCAGTGGAGTCAGGGCCTTTATTATTCTGTCCTTTGGAGGCTCTTGGGGCAAGTCTGAACTGGCTTCTTCATAGCTGGTTCTTCGCGGCTCTGGTGCTCTCTGTCTTTACCCCTCCAGAGTAAACGCCATGGCGGTTGCAGCGATCCTGGCAGAGTAATAGTGGTGGCTCTTTCTTGCCATTGCCAGTTACAGAAACAGGCTCTGACTTGCTTTGTTGAGATGTCTCAGAGAACTCAGGTAAGCATTATAAGAGTCGGGAAAGCTGTCCCTACATCTCTTTCATCTTAGCTTCAGCCGTGTGGTCCGGTGACTAAAAACTCCTCAACTCATGACCTCAGCCATAAGGATTTTGATTCCATTTCCCATTATAGCAGAAATATAGACCAATCGTGTTTTTTTAATTTACTGATTCAGTGAAGTTTAATTTTGCGTGTAAACTGGAGTTTGTCAGGAGAGCATGATAGTTATTTCCCTACTACACAGGGACATCACAAAAAATTAACAAGGCCCAGCACCCACTGGTAATCCCAACACTCCAGAGGTAGTGAGTGGCAGGAGAATCTGAGGTTCAGGATCATTCTTGGCTTCATAAAGAGTTTGAAGTTAGCCTGAGCTACGTGAAACCATTTATCAAAAACCAAAACAAGAAAAATCAAAAATCCTCCAAGATATGATAAAATACATATTATGTAATATAAGTTTAGTAAAAATCTAAGTGCTTTCAATGAAGAATTTTTTTTGGTCTGTTTGTTGTTAACAGGCTAAGCCGAAAGACAAACACTAGGCTAAGAACTGCGGCTTCTCTCTTACTGAGTTGGTGATGTTATTGACATCCTTATGTTCAATCACACAACACAAGGGATGCTTCCCTCAGCAGGGGCTGCATATGAGAGCACAGTCTCTCTCTCTCTCTCTCACACACACACACACACACACACAGGGTTGCTGTTGCTTTAAGAAGTCTTACTTTGTGGTCACTTGTGCAGCTCTCACTGTTGACATGCCCTTCACCTTTCTGTGGCTAAGGAAGTTTTATTTGCTTGAACCATCCCAGACACAGGATTTCCTTCCCTCCCATTCTGCCCCCCTCATGCACACACATTTTTTTAAATAGTGGAACCACCCAAGAGGACTTCCTGCAGAGTCACCCCAGTGCCTTCAGACCAAAGGCTTCAATGCCTATCTCTGTCCTCTGGTTCCCGACCTGAGCCCCTGCTCCTCGTGGTTCTGCCATTGCTGGACTCGTCCTGCGGAGCTGGCCTTACCCATGTTCTGAGTTTATCACAGGAGGAGGAGAAAGGACACCAGCACCTTGGCCCCGGGCCTCATGGGGCCTGACACTGTCACGAGTCCCTGGCCTCTGTGTATGGGTTAGAACACTGATACTGTAGAAATCTTGGGTAAAAGTGTTTCTGCTGATGACGGTGTTAAAACTGGACTCCCTTGCCCCTCACCCAGTCAGCTTCTGTCCTTCTTAAGACACATTTAATTCGGGGTCTTGGCACATTTGCCTGATGTCCCACCTCCCTGCTCTGGCCTTGCCAATGACATCTCCACCCCTCACTTTTCACAGTCCCCTAAGTTCCTGAAGTTCCTGCAGGCTGGCAGGCCTCTCCCTCTGTTTTCTTCTTGCCCTTCCCGTCATGCCAGTGGGAGGTCTTGGCTTCTGCCCACCCCAGGTTTGCTCTTGTGCCTTGGCCCAGACTCTCTCTGCAAATGAACACAGTAGTGTGGCTGGTACCTCTGGTGCTAGGATTGTTGGGGAGCTCAACTCAGGGAGCAAGACTGAGGGAGACACGACATTTTTAGAGTTGGGTGTGGTGGAATTTCTCAGCACTCCCAACATTCAAGAGGCCAAGACAGGAAGATTGTGAGGGTCATCTCTTCTGTGCTGCCCAGTCAAAATGCAGGGCTAATTTTCCAGTGTGTTACGACTGGTCAAAGGGTCAGCTCCCTCACCATCTCAATCCACTCCTTCCTCTCTTGTCTTTTCAGATATGTCTCTGTCTGGAGGACCTGAACCATTCTCTGTCTGTCTCTGTCGCTGTCTGTCTCTCTCTCTGTCTCTCTCTGTGTATGTGTCTCTCTGTCTCTCTGTTTCTCTCTCTCTCTCTCTCTCTCTCTCTCTCTCTCTCTCTCTCTCTCTCTCTCTCCATAAAGCACCATACTATATCTCTGTTCCCTCTAATAGTGTCCATCTGGCTGGTTCCACAAGGTACCAGGTGGGTCCATGTTTTCTCCTCAGAGCCCAGGTGGACAGCCCCAAGTCTGCCTGTGTGTCTTCTCGTTCCACTCAGGTTACCATGATGCTGCTTTGGGCCATGCATCCTCCTCACAAAGAGACCGTTATACTGACCACAGATGCTGGGCAGGCTCCTGGTTAGTGCATTTGGCTGCATTCTGCCCACCCCGGCCACATAGCGTGGGTTAGGGGCTTCACTGGAGTCCAGCTGTGGGCCAGGATTAGCTGCTATTTTTGAATAGCCATATAAGAGAAAGTTAAAAGTTGACAAGTTTTAATATGAAGTGTCCCCCAAAAGGCTCCTGCTTTGACTACTTATCTCTCAACTGATGAGCTATTGAGAGACACGTGGGTAAAGACACTTGGTGAGCTTATAGCTAACCAATGAGGTATTGAGTTACCTGAAGAAATCAGATTTGGATGTATTCTTGCAACATGTCATCCATCCCTCTTTGTCTCTCTCTGCTCCGTGGAAGCCAGGAGATAAGCAGTTTAGTTCTGCCAGCTTCTTCTACTACGATATTCTGTCTCATCACTGACCCAGCAAAACAGATAGCTGACTGTAGACAGAAGTTCCTGCCCTGCCTGGTCCTGCAGCCATTCAGTCACCCAAAAAGCACACAGAGGCTTATATTAACTACAAATTGGTTGGACTCTTTGATCAGGCTTATTACTAAGTCTTAAAACTTAAATTAACCCATAATTCTTATTTATGTTTAGCCATGTGGCTTGATACCTTACTCAGTGAGGTATTATCATCTTGCTTCCTCTGTATCTGGTTGGTGACTGCAGACTGAGCCTTTCCTCTTCCCAGAATTCTCCTAGTCTGGTTACCCCACCTATACTTCCTGCCTGGCTACTGGCCAATCAGTGTTTTATTAAACTAATACAAGTGGCAAATCTTTACAAGGTACAAGAGCGTCATCCCACAGCACTTATTTAACCGTGGACGAAATCTCTGAAGCCATGAGCCACAATGAGTCCTTCCCATGTAAAATTGTGTCAGGAACCCACCATAGCAGAAAAGAGAAACCAGCAAAACTGATGACCCTATGCCGATCTCTCTCTACTGTATTTTTGAGATGAGCTTCCTCAGTGAACCTGGAACATACCAATTTAGCCAGACGGACTGGCCAGTGAGCTCCTGGGCCCCACCTATGTCTGCCTCCCCAGCACGGAGATTATAGGTATGTGTGGATGGAGATCTGAACTCAGACCACCATGCTTAAATTACAAGCATTTACAGTCTGAGCTCTCTCCCCAGAACCCCCTCGGCAGAATATTTCTGAGAGAATAAATTGGCCTCAGTAGCCCCAGCTGTATCTAGAACTGCAGGTGACAAGGAGGTTTGGGCGATCTTGCCGAGTCTCTGGCCCTCACTCACTTCCATAGCAACGAGTTGGAGACAGCTAACACAAGAAGGATCTTTGCAAACTACAAAGAGGGGGAGATGAACACAGTGGGGAGGGTGCCTTTCTTTACTTCACAGTCTTCTCAGTAAGATTTCTCTGGAAGGGGAGTTGCTGAGGCTAAAGAACGGCTAGAGAAAACTGTCAACATTTTCCTTGCGAAAATGAAAGGACTTCCTGATAGCAGGTAGGTATTTGACTAGCTTTGATGCTCTTAGCCAAGCCCAGTCATGAAGGTAGTAAGCCAGACCAGCTCTTCTCTCGGGGTAGAAATAGATGTTGTTGCTGAGGACTGAGATAACCAAATGGAGAGCCAATCCCTGGAACTGGCTCTGGGAGCTCTCAAGGGAAGCATTCAGAGGAACCACCAACCCTTTGGACAGTGAAGGGCCTCACTGGAGACGTCTGGGCCAAAGAAAATCCATTCCCTGCCTTTTCTCTCCAGCCAATGGCTGGTTTCTCACGACCTAACCTCAGTGGGTAAGGAATTCTCATTCATGAATAAGCTAATAGCAAACAGCTTTGGAGACACCAATTTAGGATTCTCCTAACAGTCCTTGAGCCTCCTAGGGAAGTGTTCCTTCATGTAACACGTTGCTTCTGGGAGTGGAACGGTGCTCCTGGCCCTTGTCAGGGCCACAGCAAATTTTTAGAGTGGGTATGGAGGTGTTTTCAATGATAATTAGGTGGGGAGGAAGTGGGACTGGAACCCATAAAAGTGGGACTTGCCTGAGGAGAAACTGACAGAATATGTTCTCTCTGGGACTTGGTTCTGGAGGCAACAATTGTTTCTTTTCCAGGAAATTTCAGACTAGTTCAGAGACCACCCTGAGCTTACAGAGGAACTGCTAATAAAGTGGCCTCCAGCAGGGCGGGAGCAAGAAAGGGCAAAAACCTCACCTCAGCCCTCCTACCACACCCTAGCAGACAGCTGGTTCCAGCAACAACAGCTGAATCCAGTTTGCTGCTGCCTTAAATGTAGTATTCTAACTTGAGGGGCTATCAGCCTGCCAGAAGACCCCCAACAACCACTAGCCAGCATCCAGCCTCAAAAAGCTGAATCCCAGCCCAAGCTCTGTTGGGACTATTTGAAGTCCTGGCCTCCAGCTGCTCTTCCCTGCTAGAGAGCTTTACTTTCCTTCTGATTGGAGTTACTGAAAGCTGTGTCAAAGTTGTTTACCAGCTCTGCTTCACGAGCACGCGTTGCCTTGGCCTTGAGGATCAGAGGATAAGGTTTTTACCTGTTGGCCCACCTGACTGTTGGGTATATAAGCCTCCATGGTGCTACTGAATAAAGGGCTTCTTACCAGTGACTAGAGGTCCGTGTCTCTGTCTGTCTGTGTGTCTCAACCTCCAGACCCGTTGCCTGAAGCTCGCAAACTGTATGGTAGAGCATAGAGCGCAGACAGGCATTGTGCACTGCAAAGCTCTGGGATGTCAGAGGAAGTATTTGCCCCACCTGAAGATGTCTGAATATCTGGCCCCAAACATTTGAATGTTATCACTTTTTGTCCTGCTTCTCAGCTGGAGAGACTGGAGAGGAAATGGGTTCTTTCTTCAGTTCACTGTGCCACGGTTGCTTTGCATTTTCTTATGAGAACAGAGAGAAGGAATTGGGATTTCTGAGTCACAGTACAGAGAAAAGCCACCCCATTCAGATATATTCATCAAATGGCCATTAAAATGAGTCTAAAACACACGTACACACATACACACACGTACACACATGTACACTCATAATACACACACGTACACACATACATTCACACACGTACACATACAATGCACATATACACATACAAACACACACACATACACACATGCACACATACACATGCATACAAACACGCATGCACACACATGCATACATACACATATGCACACACGTTTACACACGTATATATATACATATATATATACAAACACACACATACACACACAATATACACACACACACACAGTGTTTATGGGCAATTTGTAGAAAACCACGAGATGAACACTATAACTGGGAGAAAGATGACCTGGTTCCAGGTAACCTCCATTTTCTGCAACAGAGATTTTTTTTTTTTAATTTAGGTCTCAGCTGAGGAATATGGGGTCCAAAAGATCTCACTTTTGAAAGAGAAAAGAAAAAGCTCTCTTTCTTTTTTCTTTTCTCTTCATTTTCTTTTCCAGATAGGGTCTCCTGTAGTCCAGTCTGGGACTTGTTATGAAACTGAGGATGACCTTGAACTTCTGGTCCCCCTGCTTCCACCTCTTGAGTCCTCCACCACAGCTGGTTTCATATGGCTCTGGTAGTGGAACCCAGGGTTTCTTGTTTATCTATTAAGCAGACTGGTTCCTGGAAACGAAAATTTTTAAATAGTGATAGTCTAATAGCTAAAGGGAGGTGTGCAAGGGTGGTGGCACACACTTTAGTCCCTTAACCTGGGAGGCAGAGGCAGGTGGATGTCTTTGAGTTCGAGATCAGCCTGTTCTACATATTGAGTTCTAAAACGGGAGGGCTTCGTAAAGAGGCCTTGTCTCAAAAACAAGCTAACAGACAGAACATCTCCTCTGCTGCCAGAGCTTCAGGGTTGTGGCTAGTGGGCCCACCAGTACAACAGACACCGGCCCCTGGACAGGCTCCAGGTAACTTCCTTCATAAGGGCTAAGTCTTAATACAGAACCCCGAAGGGTAGCAAGTGCATTCTCATCCTTGCTGCATGCAGGACACCCACCTAACATCTCAGCCTGATAGGTAAAAACATTCCTCGGAAGCTTAAAGGCATGTTGCCACCATGGGAGCACACCCAGATTAGCAGGAGTTACTGCCAGGAGGGAGGGATAAAGCTTGAAAGCCTTATGGGTGTGACTTTTGGCATGCAGAATGGAATGGAAGGGAATTGAAAAACCCCTGGGCATTTCAAAACCAACAACCAAAACCTAAGAAAGCTTTTCACTTATTGACAGAAGTTCTTAGAACTTGGACTAAAATAGACCAAGGATATTTGAAACGGAAAGGCTCTGAGGCTCCCCACATTCTTCAAGCAAGAAACATGCAGTGAAAACTGCTTGATGGGAGAGGAAATGGAAAGGTGAAGTGGGGGTTAACATAGGAACGTCAAGGGCCATAGGGAAAGGTGGAGAAGGGAATTGTCCCCAGAGAGCTCGGACTAGATGAGAAACATCACTCTTGATGCAAAGCAACAGCCCTCACTCCTCAAAGTGAATAACAGATACTTCAGTGTATACCCAAGGGGTATACACTAAAAAAAGTGAAATAATACTTTAGTGTATACCCAAGGGGAGGTAGGCGCTAAAGGCCCAGCCAGGAACACGGCTTTTATTTTTCAACATGGTGCTAGTTGTGTGAGCTTTTACATTCAGAGAACAAAGGGGAGTCATAATTCAAGGCATTTATCAGACACATTGGTAGGAATGTTAGGCTTGGGATGCGATTCTGCCAAAGCTGGGTAAAATGACGGCTGTTTTAGATAATGTCTGATGAACGTCTTGGCTCAAGGACTGGTGAAACGTTGGTGGCCTGGCGAGAATATTTTAAAGTTTTAGCCCAGTAACTGACAGGATATGAAGTCAGATATCGAAGACGGATGTCAAATGGCTACTAAGGGGGCCAAAGATAGCCTAAGATAGGAGAGAATTTGAAGCAACACAAAGTAAACCATTCTGGTCTCATCACCAAAGCAAAGCATTCCACTGTTATCACTGGAGAACCTGGACGCCTTCAAAGATGGGCAGAGGATGACGTGAAGGTACCACGTGTAGACGGATGGTTTAATTTACACCTGTTAGGAGTACACACTTATGAGCAACTAAAAAGCAGGATCAATCCGGTGACAGTTTCCTGAGCAAAGGAAGCTATTACCTGATTAGTATCTCTACGCTGCAGTTTCACTTTCTGTCAAATAGATGTAAAACATCTCCCTCACAGATTATGTGTCTTACTTGATAAGTTCCATCCAGTGATATTCACTCAGCACGCGTCACCTAAGCATCGGTTTCGCAAGGCTTGCTCTATCTGCGTGCTATCCCGTCTACTCAAAACCCACTATTTCCCTTTAGCACACTTGGTACCCTCTGTGCTTTGTTGTGCACGGTACAGTAATCAAATGGATGTGTAAATTTAAGATCTTCGCCCATTCAATCCTTTAAAAGCATCCGTTCACATTGTACTCCTTAGGGAACTATGCACAGGTGATAGATAGCTACCATTGTCAGCATGACACACCTGGACTTCAGCTGAGGCATGGCCTCCATCATGTTGGTCTGTAGGCATGTCTTGGGGGCATTGTCTTGTTAGTGGATGTGGGAGGGCCCAGTGTGGACAGTATTATCCCTGAGCAGGCACACTGAGCCAGCCAATGCAAGCCAATGAGTAGCCTTTCTCAGTGGTTTCTGTTTTGGGCTCCTGCCTTGAATTCCTTCCTGTCTTGGCTTTTTTTGATGATGGACTCAAATGGTAAAATGGGATAAACCCTTTCCCCTACAGATGGCTTTGGGTCACATGTTTATCACAGCAGTAGGAAACAAACTTGAATGATTTTAGAAGAACCACAATTCTCATCAGAGTAGAGCACTAGCTGCTCTTCCAGAGGATCTGGGTTCAATTCCCAGCACCCACAGAGCAGCTCACAACTAGCTGTAACCCCATTTCCGAGGAATCTGATGTCCTATTCAGGCCTCCTTGGACACAGCACACATGTGGTACACAGATATATATGCAGGCAAACTACCCATTCACAAAAATACAACACAGGAATGAAGCTGGAGAGCTAGCTCAGCAGTTACAGATCACAAGGCAGTAAACCAGAGAAGACTACACAAATGTAAATCTCAGGTGATGTGTTTTCACACTGTTTTTCAGGAATTTGGTGTGTAGATAACAAAACACAAGGAAAGACTTGCAGGGCCAGACAGATATTCCTAGTTTCCTGGCCAGTCACATGTGTTTGCACATCAGATACCTTGTGAGGGTTTCATGTACTCTACACACTAGTATGGGTCTCTTGGGATGGCTGGATGAACATAAAACAGATCTGAAAGCTCTGCTCTTGTTGGCTCCTTCGTTCAGGAGAATAATAGAAATTCCACGGGGAAGAAATAATATAGATCATTGTTTTCTTATAGCTGCTGTGTCTACTACAAAGGACGTGCTTTTTTTTCTGGCCTTATTCCAATTTCATATTAGAGATATACTAACTTGCCTATTCTTTGGGCAGTTTAAGCCATGACTCTAAATTTTTCCCCCTTTTTGTATATTTATGCCAGTGTCTCCTCCGCTTGAGCCTGGCTGGCTCTAAAAACTCACTTAACAAATAAAATAAACCAAGTGATGTTTTGTGACTCCTGAGTTTAGGCATATTGATCATCTCTTTTTATTCACAAATTATCCCTAAACTTCCTGGCTGACAACAACCAAGGTTTATTATTCATGATTTCTATGAGCCCATAATTTGGGATTAGCATAGCTAGGTAGTCTCGGGGTCCCTCTTAAAGTTTTGGTCAAGATATCAGCTAGGGCTGGCCTCACTGGAAGGCTTGAGGGGCTGGAGCACTCACTTCCAGTTAACTCAGCTCATACGCTGCTGGCAGATGTCCTCAGTTCCTTTCTGGCTCCTGACCAGAGGACTCTGTTCCATGCCACGTGAGTCTCTCTATAGTGCTACTAAGGGTCACAGTAAGTGACTTGAGAGCCACAGAAAGAGGAAACCGCAGCGTTTTCATATCCGAATCTTAGGAACCAGACGCCAGTACTACATGTGAGTTGATTATTTAGACACGAGTCACTAAGAATCATCCATCTTTGAAAGATAATTAATTTGAAGATAATTAAGCTCCACCAATGGAAGGAAAGATGATCAGAGGATCTGGGAGCATTAGAATACTAACACAGCAGGCGTGAAAAAGGCTGCAGCCTCATGGCAGCTTGTCTGTTGGGCAGTCAAACTCCAATGCCAACCATAAGAAATGTGAGTGCTAGCAAATGCATGTTCGCGTACCTCCCAAATTCACTTATTAAAACCTAATCACTCTTAGCAGATGGTTATGTGAAGGGAGCAGAGCCCTCCAGAACAGCATTAGTATCCTTGGAAAAGGAGTCCACAAAGATATCTCTTGCCTGGTCTGTGTGTAAAGTTTCAGTAAAACTGAAAGTGTCCCCAGACCCTGAAACTCCAAGCACTTTGGTCTTTTACTTGACAGTCCCCAGAACCATGAATACATCGCATCATTTCTAAGGCACCTTATTGTGGCATTTCATTCTATCTCTACCAATGTTTTAAGATAGCAAGTAAATTATTCCAGATAACTTTAGCTCTAGTTACTGAGACACCACCACCACCATGACCACACCACGACCACCTTCACCACCATGGCTACCACCACATCCACCACCACAACCACGGCCACCACCACCACCACCATCATAACCACCTCCACTACCATAACCACCACCACCTCCTCCATCACCATCAAGACCACCACCACCATTATCACCACCACCATTATCACCAGCATCACCACCATGACCACAACCACCATGACTGACAGTAACGTGGGGAGGAAAGGGTTATCTCGCTTTCACCTCCGCATCTCAGTCTGTTGAAAGGGAAGCCAAGGCAGGAGCTTCGGGCAGAATGCCTGTAAGAGCCAGGTGGGTGTGTGAGCGGGTAGCGATGGTGAACAGCTTGTAGCTCCCAGCTTCAGCAAGCAGAGACGGGGAACTATTGGGACCATTTGGAGCCCTGGCCTCCAGCTGCTCTTCCCTGCTAGAGAGCTTTACTTTCCTTCTGATTGGAGTTACTGAAAGCTGTGTCAAAGTTGTTTACCAGCTCTGCTTCATGAGCACGTGTTGCCTTGGCCTTGAGGATCAGAGGATGTTTTCACCTGTTGGCCCACCTGACTGTTGGGTATATAAGCCTCCATGGTGCTACTGAATAAAGGGCTTCTTACCAGTGACTAGAGGGCCGTGTCTCTGTCTCTCTGTCTCTCTGTCTCTCTGTCTCTGTCTCTCTGTCTCTCTGTCTCTGTTTGTATGTTTTTACCTCCAGCCCCATTGCCTGAAGCTCGGGAACTGTATGGTAGCGCATAGAGTACAGACAGGCGTGGTGTGCTGCAGGGAACCCCAAAAGATCTGGCTAACAAGAAGAGCCGTATCACTGAGCTCTGGGTTTGGGATCTGACCCCCCAGGCCCCAGGTTTGTACAGCAAGTACTCTAACCACTGAGCAGTCTCCCCAGCCCGGTATTATCCCGGTCTGTGTTGATTGTCTTACACATATCCCTGGTGCCCATCTCACACAGGAAGCATGTGTGTCAAGGTCCCTCTCATGTCCCAGTCACCATGTCACACTGGTTCATTGCTGATGAAGCCTAGCGCTGTCTCCTAGGCTACAAGCTCTCGGATGCTGTGTTTTGTTCTGCTCATTGTTTTTCTCCCTAGTACTCAGCAGATAGTTCAAAACATAGGAGGAATGCAATAAATGCATTGGGACAGGAAGTAGGTGGATAACTGATAAAAAAAAAAAAAAAGAGCCCAGGAAACAAACCTTATGTGTCTAGAGTCCTAAATATATACTGTTGAAATGCTAACAGGCTAACCGAATAGCCTGAATTAGAAAAACTACAACTGGATTTTTTTATTTATTTTAGTTGTGAGCCTAGCCTTTAACAGCTGAGCCATCTCCCCAGCCCAGATTTTATTTATTAATAAAAATAACTTGCGACTAGCTGACTATATGTAGAGAAAAGTTTTAACTAATAATGGGAAAATCACACAGACCACATTTTCTAAATCGTGTAAAATGCAGAATTTCTGTACACAGAATAATGAAAACTTAAATAAAGGCTAAGTAAGAATCCTGAGGTAAGTATAGAATAATAGGAGCTGATACCCATGTGTGTTTATAAGAAAGAAATGTTCTAATCTATTCAACACATAATAAAAAGTCATGCACAATTAGTAACAAATTACGTGCAGAAAGTAATAAAAGTTACAGATAAAAACAGAATAAATGTCAGTTTCTGAGGGCTACTATTATTCACATATCAAGATGCAACATATATTTACTTTTATAAATGTATTTTGGCAGGGACTGCCACAGGCTTGCTGGAAGGTGTGCATTACAACCTTCCAAAGTTCCTTAAGATGGAAAGTGACCGAGGCTAGGTCAGCTGTGACTTTTCCTTCTCCTAACACACACAAAGCCGTCCTGCAGGACAACTCCATGGAGTGTGCTGTTGGCTCGTAGGCGTTCCCCAGAGAGCACCGGCCTCTTTGCATTCCCCAGAGAATGCCGGCCTCTTTGAATCTCTCAAGATGCTCCAGGGATGCTGGTTAAGTTGCTCTTGGATTTGAGATCGCTGCGCAGCAAATAATGATGTTAATTTAGATTCAGCAATCTCTCTTTGAAAACGAAAGTGGCAGAGTGGTTTATGATTCAGCCTCTTAAGAAAAATAATCTTTGGATGAGAGGGCATGACCACATCCACCTCACAGGCACATTTAGGTCCCATTAAAGAGGAACACACTGTCTGGGTCAGAAATAGTTTGCTGCCGTGGTGATGTGAGTGCTGGCATTGGGAGGATTTCTGCAGTAGGGGTGCAGTCGCAAAACCTGTTTCTCCTGCTTCTTCCATCTGCAGCCTTTGTCTCCTTCCAAAAGCAGCTATCCCGTTTTCAAGCATTTGTTACTGCAGCAGGCAGACCCATGACACCCGTTTTCTGTTGCAGTTCTGTTTCAAGTTGTTATAACAGTATACCTGAGGCTATAAGGTATAAACCGTACAGATTGGGCTAATGGATCTAGAAGACTGGACGTCCACGAGAATGATAGGGCATGCCTTTCACGCTGTGTCTTGTGGAATACAAAGAGCAAGAACAGCCCGGCTCTCTCTGTTCCCAGAACCGTGCAACCCTGTGAAAATGGCCTTAATCCATTCGGGAGGGCAGTGTTTAAGCCCTAACAAAGGCTGTTGAAATTCGATGTGAGTTTTGGAGTGACCATTACAGTCACACCATTTTCCATTATAATAGAAGGGGACAGAGAAGTAGCTGGATGGGGGAAAAAAGCAAAGGCAGGAACTCATCTTACTTATAAAGTCGTCATGATCAAAGAAGGAAGAGGACCAGGAAAGACAAAGCCTGGAGCTTTATTGACAAGTGATAAAGAGAAGAAAAGGAAAATAGTTTATATTAGAAAGAGCATATGAGTGTCTTTGAATTTATCATAAAAGATCTAAGATGAGATGCAAGAAAATAAAAGGAAAGAGAGAAAAGAATTTGAATTCAGCAGTAGCAGAGAATGGTGCTGTTTTTCTGATCGCTGTCAAATTTTCTCAACCGTGTATGCCACTAGGTGGCAGTCACGCATCGAGAATGACTGACGCTCTAGCGGTGGATTAGTTAATTGGCTCTTGCGGGTGCTCGATCCACCCACCATGAAAGATTCCAGTTTCTACATTCCACTTGAATGCATTTTAATAGTCAAGGCAATGTGTCAGTGCCCATTATAATCGCTCAAAATTACGGCCCAAAGCAATGGCTGTTGTAGGCGTCCCTGACGCGCGGTTTTCCTGGCATTGTTTTGAATCTCGCACCTTTATTTACTTTCCCCCGTCTCTCCTTAGGAACTAACTTGGCACTACTTCTGTCTTGGAAATTTCATTCCAGACAAATATTTCTTACCCAACTTGTGTATGAAATAATTGGCCAGCTGGAGTTTGGAGTGCGGGGCGGAGTTGGGAGTAGTGATAGAGGTGGGGATGAGAGAGGGGTTGGGGACTGAAGTACAGGAGTGGGAGTAGCATAGGGATGGGGTAGGAGTGGGGTAGGCAAAGGGATAGGGGTGGGTAGGCAAAGGGATGGGGTAGGGTAGGCAAAGGGATAGGGGTGGGTAGGCAAAGGGATGGGGTAGGGTAGGCAAAGGGATAGGGGTGGGGTAGGCAAAGGGATGGGGGTAGGGTAGGCAAAGGGATAGGGGGTAGGCAAAGAGATAGGGGTGGGGTAGGCAAAGGGATGGGGGTAGGGTAGGCAAAGGGATGGGGGTGGGGTAGGCAAAGGGATGGGGTAGGGTAGGCAAAGGGATGGGGTAGGGTAGGCAAAGGGATAGGGGTGGGTAGGCAAAGGGATGGGGTAGGGTAGGCAAAGGGATAGGGGTGGGTAGACAAAGGGATGGGGTAGGGTAGGCAAAGGGATAGGGGTGGGGTAGGCAAAGGGATGGGGGTAGGGTAGGCAAAGGGATAGGGGGTAGGCAAAGAGATAGGGGTGGGGTAGGCAAAGGCATGGGGGTAGGGTAGCCAAAGGGATAGGGGGTAGGCAAAGAGATAGGGGTGGGGATAGGGGTGGGGTAGGCAAAGGGATGGGGGTAGGGTAGGCAAAGGGATGGGGGTAGGGTAGGCAAAGGGATGGGGTAGGGTAGGCATAGGGATAGGGGTGGGGTAGGCGTAGTGAGAGGGGTAGGTTGTGAGTTGGTCTAGGGATGGGGTAGGAGTGGGAAGGGTATAGGGTAGGAGTGGGGGTAAAGGAATATCTTGTCTGATAATTTTTTTGTGTGTGTGCAAGATGAACATTGAACAAACCAGAACAGATTGCAGGGATCTAGAGGGCACTACATTTCCATAGCTGTTCCTGAGCAGGCATTCTTCATTTGGTCTAATATGCCTGTAAGACTGACTTTCTCTGTACAGCAAGAATATAAGAAATGCGCATTTGATCCTTTATAAAAGGAATTCTTATATATGTTTGCACATATACGCACAGGATAAAAACTAACCAAATAATCTCCGACTTTCATGGTCATATGTTTCCTGGGTGGCTTGTGTTCATGTTTCTTACTAAAAAGGAACATGTAGGAGAGACCCAGGGAGTCATCTAGATGGTTCCAGCTCTTTGGATAAGCTCATCTTCAGTCCCCGGGGTCTCTCATGTAATTTTCCCCAATATCAGCTGCCCTGCTAGGGAGGGACTTATAAAGCTATGAGGTGCTTGCTTAGGGACCTGAGTGTCTGGAAGAATATTCTGGGAAAGTAGAGCTTTTCTGATCCATCGGAGATCTTGTGTGTGTGCACCTGTAACAAGGCCAATGAACAGAATGATGGTCCTGCGTGTCCCTTAGCCTGAAGACCCCAGGAAGATGTCTCTCCACAGACGTCTGTGATACCGGTCCTAACCCATTTTTACACTGTGCTGTCCCATCCTGCCATGCTTACCAACTAAACAAACCATTTTAGCTCTCATACAATACTGAAAGACTCGGCTTTCATATTACAGCATCCTGAAACGAATAATGACCCCAAATAATGACAAACAAAGTTGCCTCAAGGTTATAGATAAGCACTGATAATTTACAAACATATTGATTAGAGACATGCTACCGCTGACTCCTGAGTACCCCTGAGCTGACAGCAACATCAATTCTCGACAGAGATGCCTTTGCCTAAAGGGTAAGAATTGTTTGTGGAGCTGCTTGCTGATGTATTTCCACAGGAAAGCATTAGGAATTGATCGTTTTTAGGTGGACCCTCTTGATCCACCAAACATTCACCTCGACTAGGAACCATTCAGTACAGGGGGCTTTTACCCATCATAGTCAGCGACTTATTCGGCGTCCTTCGCTCTAATGTTCTTTCTTCTTGATCGGGAACTTATTTGATACTTTATCCTCTTTCTATGCTTGGTCTTGAATCCCAGTTAATATAAGCAAACAAGGCATCTAATTTCAAACTAATGGGAATTCATATTAAGTATACAACTGCCTTATCACAGACATTAAAATCTGTAGATACACACGTCCTTACATCAAATCATGTTATATTTGCATGTAACTTATTACATCTTCCCACATATTTTAATCATCTCTAGACTGTCACATGAATATAAACTAAACTTGGGTGGTATTCAAATCATACACATGCATATATGCATATAAGACAATTTGTTTTTTATTTAAAACTAATAATAAATATTAATGTATCTTTTGAAAGACACAAAGTGGAGGACCATGCATCCATATGTTGACAGGAATCTCCCATTTCTTTTTGTCTGCTTCCCAATTTTTCAACAATTATCTAGTACTCGGTTTATAGCCATAGAGAACCACAGTGCATGACTTTGTAGATGAGAATAGAAAATCATTATATTCTAAGAAAGGGGAGGTGCCATTGGTCTTAGAACTGGTAGCTGGAATGACTCTTGCCTGACCTTTTCACCTAACAGACGCTAGCATGATCAGTGTCACCAAAATATTAGTTTCTCACCTGAAACAGAGCAGGGGATCCTTGACCAACCCTGTCAGACACGGAGGAATCAAATGAGATTATCTGCACACATAGTGGTCAGCGGCACCTCCTGTTTCCGGGAATTCCTAGGCGTGGGCATTGTGAGCCTTCCTGGTCAGCGACTCAGGGACTCTGGCATCCGCTTCTGAAGAGTTTGCTAACGTCAGTACTGGAAAAGTCCCAGATTTGCTTCCAATAGTCAAGAGTCAAGGCGTCGGATATCCTGACCATGAAACACCACAGCACAGATAAAATGCAGCATGCACAGTTAGGTCTGTGCTTCAGATAAAGATACCTGGCAAACGATTCTTGGTGTGTGCCCCAAACATACCCCAGGAGTCACTGAAACTAAATGGCTGTTTGCTATTCCTTTAAAGGTCAAATTTAACAGAGCTTTCGAACTGTAGTTTTAATTGTTGAATCTGGGAAAACTGAGAACCTCTGCCGTCCCCCTGATTGGATGACAGATTGGCTTTACTTATTAAGCACAGCTCCGTAGTGACCATTTAAGTTTTATAAATACGTGCACAGGCCCATTCTGATGAGGTGGCCGCTCTAAGTAAGCCTGGCAGGTAATAAAGGAGGGGAGGCTAACCCAGGGGCTTGGATGGGGCTGGCTGTGGGAGAGATGACCTCCAGCTTTCTCTCTCAGGACACTGAGCAGGAAAGAGCTCCAGGGATGACTGACAGGGCTACTCCCTGACCATTAGTTGGCCTCCTTGTTGTACAAAGAAGGCAGTGGTAGCAGCCCATGAGCTCGCTATTCATCTGCGTGTGAAACCGCCTGGGGGCGAAAGAATTGGGCAATGAGAACGCAGCACCATGCGGGGTCAAGCTCGGGCTGTGGCCTTGCTTCCCAAAGACAAGGCATCTCCTGTCTCTGGATGGTGGAAGAATTGATGTAACACAGTCTGGGACTGGGCGCCATCTGTCGCTGCAGGTGAAGTTAAACAACCGGCCGGCCAACTGGCAGAGTTTGAAGAGTCTGACCCAGCTCCTCCCCACAAAGTTGGCAGAGTTTGAAGAATCTGACCAGCAAACTCTCCAAATCCCCACGTTTGCTCCCATACCCAGGGGAAACGGGGACATTTGAACTAGATTCTTCCAAACAACTACATACAAAAAGGATTCTTCACCTGATGCTTTTTTTATATAGCAGTCACTCAAGAAAGGACAGGGTCCTTCCTTTCTAGGAAGGCCCATAGTCGTGAATCAGGAGTCCTGGTGATAGGACTATATACTGGCTGGTTTTACGTGTCAACTTGGTACCAGCTAGAGTCATCAGAGAAGAAGTGGCCTCAGTTGAGGAAGTACCTCCATGAGATCCAACTGGAAGGCATCTTCTTAATTGGTCGTCAATGGGTGATGCCATCCCTGGACTGGTCATCTTGGGCTCTATAAGAAAGCAGGCTAGGCAAACCGGAGGAAGCAAGCCCATAAGCAGCTCCCCTCCAAGGCTTCTGCATCAGCTCCTATCCCCAGAATCCTGCCTTGTTTGAATCCCTGTCCTGACTTCCTTCCGTGTTTAACAGCAACATGGAAGTATAAGTCAAATAAACTGTTTTCTCCCCAACCTGCCTTTTGGTCACAGTGTTCCGCCACAGCAAAGGAAACCGTAAGTAAGACAGGCTCCATTATAGATTCCCTGATTTCCAAGGCAGGCGGTGGGTCCTGATGGTGGCTGAGCTTGCATCCATCCCGTGGAGCTCATGAGTGTGATGCAGGGTTAGAATTTAGGGGAGGGAAGGATTTCATGACCGCTTAGAAATGCAAGAGTCAGTACAGGACTCCAGTGTATGCTTTAGGATGGGATCTAAGGTCCCAAGGGATGTGCTGAGATCATCCAGGAATAGCAAGGAGCACTGGGACAGGCAAGGGTCCATCATC
Organism: Arvicola amphibius; assembly: GCF_903992535.2. NCBI lineage: Eukaryota > Metazoa > Chordata > Mammalia > Rodentia > Cricetidae > Arvicola > Arvicola amphibius. The sequence goes on from NC_052049.1 coordinate 23,184,269, forward strand.
TGAGTCCTACCACTGATGTTCTTCATCCCACTCCTGGCAAGGCCCAGTTCTTAAAGATATGGCTAGATGCACATATGTGAAAAATGTACACTCAGCAGCGATTTATTTTGCCCTTTCTCCAGGCCCGGCCAGGTTTGGAGTGCCAGAGTACACAGTATAAACACTTATAAACTTAGCATCTGAATTCATTTAGTGCCGCTGTAACAACATATCTAATGCCGACACTGTACTTTTGAAAAATAAAGTTAACTTAGTCCACAGGTCTGAAGACACTGAAGTTCGGTGTCAAACTCTGCTTAGCTCTGGTGACAGCCTGTTTGGAGCATGCGCACAGGAAATCACATCAGGATTCATAAAGCAAGAGACCCAGAAAGGACAGGGCTTGTCTAGTAGCCTATTCCTGAGACAGCTCATTCATGCCCATCACACATGACATCTTCCAAGACCCAGCATGCTACATTCATGAGGGTGGTACCCGCATGACCTAAGTATCTTCTACCAGGCTTCTCCTCTTCCACCTCCACCATCTTGACAGAGCCAACTGGAGATGGCGCTTCCAGTACGTGAACTTTTGGAACACAAACCAGACCTGAATCGTAACATTCACCCTACTTCCTTAATTGGTAACCAACCCAAGAAGTGTCACAAAAGTTGAGATTTCTGGGGTACAAAAATACTGACAGTTCTCTCTCTTCTCCGGCAGAGTAGAAGGAAATAGTCTTCCTCCTAAGACTGGAGAGATGGTTCAGCGGTTAAGAGCTCTGGCTGCTTCTCCAGAAGACCCGTGTTTGCTTCCCAGCACACACAGGGCAGTTCACAGCAGTCTCTAACTCCAGTTCTGGGGAGATCTGATGCCCTCTCCTGTCCTCCACTGGTACTGCATGCATATGTCGCACAAGCACTCAGGCATAACACAGGGACATACGAAATAAAAGGCGGTATAGCCCTATCTTAACTACAGTGCAGAAGCAGACGCTGTGCTGTTCTGGTGTGTGTTCTCCCTCCTTCTGCATCTCCATCCAACCACCTTGGCTTTAATCACCTTCAGGGAAGCAAGGAGAGGTATTAGGGGTTGAATTACATCATTCTCAAATTCCCTCATACCTCAGAATGTGACCTCAGTTGGCTATAGGCGGCTGTAGATTATTGAGTTAAGATGAAGTCATTAGTGTGGCTCTTAATCAAATACATCTGTATAACTGAATCTTTATAAAAGTTGGAGTTAGACACAGAGAACGACACAGAGGGAAACGAGCCTGCGAAAAGGAAGGCAAAAATCGGGGTAACACATGCTCAGGAGAGGAAACATCAGAGGATTCCAGAAAGACGCTAGAAGGCAGCTCTCGCCCTTCAGGCCCACAGACTTGAACACAATAGATTTCTGTTGGCCTCCTGGTGCGTGGTACCTTGTTATAGTAGCCCTGGAATCGAACACATACAGCCTTGATCAAAGTGATCTTGTCTTTGCCTACAGCTCACAGGGGCAGAAAGAACAAATCTGTGGAGGGGCGGAGAGGCCAAACAGAGGAGAGAAGCGGGTGTGGGCGTCTCGCAGCAACCTCAGAACTCCAGGCCTCTAACGCTGTTGGGCCCAGAGCCCAGAGCTGAAGAAGAATTTCCAGAAGTGAAGAAGGGTGTGGGGCTGCCGAGGACGAGCACTTTGGAACCAAACCCTCCATCAGCCCAGGCTGGCTCTGACTTCCCGGAGTCCGGGGACTTTCTTTGCCGTGTTCCCCTTGCTTCTCTTAGATGTGGGGCACACTTTTGGTGTCTCTAGCACCTCTGATACGCAACCCAGTCCTATCCAGTTTCTGGTTTAAAGGCTGCTAGCTTCTGTTTCATGCTTTGCTGAGCTCTAAATTCTGGCCCAGTCCTGGTTCTGCTGTTAGCTCTCCAATGTTGACACTGAGTCCTCATGGAGACCTTTGCCCTAGATTCTTTCTCTTTGAACATGTGTGTGTGTTCACAGTGTGTGTGTGTGTGTGTGTGTGTGTGTGTGTGTGTGTAAAAACATTTACAGATAGCAAGGCCTAAACTAGCCCTCCGTGGTCCTCCATGGGTCTTCACTTTCCTCAGGCAGGAGCTCTCGCTGAACCCGGAAGTCTCTATTTCTAACTAGTCTAGCCAGCTTGCTCCGAAGATCCTTACTCTCTGCCTCCCAAGCACTTGGATAACAGGCAGCTACCATAGCAGCCTGGACTTGATGTGAATTCTGGGCATGTGAGTCTCATGCTCTATTCACCGAGCCATCTCCTGCAGGCCAGTCCTTACCCTCATATAACCAGTGAAGACAGTACAGGATGTTAGGGGCTGTTCGGGAATCACAGAACAGAGCAGAACAAATGGTTTGTAGAAATATTACTTGGCTCAAATCAAAATAAGGGGAGCAGCTATGCATATAATTGAGTTTCCTAGGTTATACACTTTTGTGTATAACTCTTTAAATATCATGTCCTCCTGGGAGACAACTGTTAAGGCAGATACCATTGGGGCGAGGGTGTTTGTTTGGTTTATTTGTTTTTAACATCTTCATGTTACAGCTAGAGAAACCGAGGCTCACAGAGTTTACAAAACAATCGTAATCACACAGTCACAAGGAAGACTCTCTGGTTTTCGTTTATTTGTTTCAATATTTGGTGTGGTAGAGCTGAACATCAGAACTAGAACCTTGCATTTGATAGGCAAGCATTCCTCCACACCCACACCCACACCCACACCCACACCCACACCCACCTGCTCCACCAGCCCTGGCCTCTGCTTTCAAACACAAGTTGTTTGTGTCCTTCAAGGCTCTCCCTACAGCTCAGCAGAGAGGAGTATGCAGAGCCTGGGCCAAAATGATGTAGGCAGAGACAGACCAAAACAGTCACTGATTTGGCTCTCCTCTCTTGTCAAGTACAAACTGGCCCAATACCACACACTAAGAACAAAAACACCTTGCGTTTATATAACACTTCACGATTGCTGGCATTCTTGTAAGCATTTTCAAGCGATTCTCACAAATAATCGTATGTGAGAGACAGATTGACTTTGCGAACCTTGGTTTTACAAATGAAACCACTAGACAAAGTTCTGCTCAGTGTCTGCCATGAGGTCACAAACCTGGGGTGTTGAAAAGTGGAGCCCTGATCCAGTGTTTCCTATCAAGTCCAACCTTCCTACTTCCGAGACGTAGGACTAGACCAGCAATAGCAAATACTTGGCGCACATACAATCCTATATTTTTCCCCCACATCCAGGGCAAACATTACTAGTTGACCACGGCCTTGTTGAAATTGGCCTAGGTGCCTCAACATAGCTCCCCAGGCAGCAATTATTAGCAAGAACAAGGCAATCAAGATGACTATGTCCAGCAGTTCCCAACTGAAGTAATACTCAGAAACAGAGACTAAGGGCAAAAATCCCTCTAATTAGGAACCTGGTTCAAGACCTCAGGAAAGCCTTACAATTATTCTGAGATAGTGAGTCTTACCAGTTAATTTGTAGGTGCAGCAATAACAATGGCTAACTTGTGGACACAAATCCCAGGGCTAAGCCCCACAAAAGAGTGGTGGAAAGAGACTGGTCCATGGGCCAGCACGCTCTACTTGGGTCTACTTGTATATTCCGGCACAGACTTACAAGGAGTCTGAGAATCCAAATTAGACCCAAACATCCACGTTGCTGTGGAGTTATATTGTCAGGGATAGAACGAACATCCATCCCTGAGCAGTGATGGCGTGAGTTGTGGTTTGCCATGCGCGAACTGTACGACAGGCAGACCTCTATTTGTAGTTTTGTCTACCGCTCTGCATTCGACAGGAGCGGAGTTGGGCAAACCCAGGCTCCCCTGATTAGTGAAAAAAAAAAAATAAAAGAAACTGTAACTTACCATGTGATATTGTTTAGAGATGAAACATTTGAACGGTTCTTAGGGTAAAGTGATGAGGTCATGTGACTGGGAACCTCAAGATGAGACCAGGGGTCTTATAAGGAGATGCAGGAAAGCGCGCAAAGGAGATGCAGGAAAGCGCGCAGTAAACAAAGAGTGTTCTTATGCTTCCCAGCTGCCCAGACCCAAATAATCACACAGAAACTTCACTAATTGCAACACTGTTTGGCCTGTTACCTCAGGCTTCTTATTAACTAACTCTTACCCCTTAAACCAACCCATCTGTATTATTTTATATTTTACCACAAGGCCTGTGGTTTGTTACCTCTTGCTTCTTGGGTGGCTACATGGTATCTGCCTGACTTTGCCTTCTTTCCTCCAGCATTCAGTTTAGTTTTCCCACCTACATATATTCTACCCTTTTATAGGCCAAAGCAGATTCTCTATTAACCAATGGTAATAAAACATATTCACAACACACAGATGATGGAGGAGTGTCTATGTGTTACTTTCATTATTAAAAAAGAAACTGCCTTGACCCTTTAAGAGACAGAAAATTAGGTAGGCGGAGTAGACAGAACAGAATTGTGGGAAGAAGGAGTTGGGCAGACGCTTCAGGCAGTCGCCATATGCAGTAGCCATGCCTCTCCTCTCTGAGATGGATGCAGGTTAAGATCTCTCCTGGTAAGTGATCCACCTCGTGGTGCTACACGGATTACTAAATATGGGTTAATCAAGATGTGAGTAAGAGGCTGAAATTAATGGGCCAGGCAGTATTTAAAAGAATACAGTTTCCATGTAATTATTTTGGCTGCCGTTCCATCTACACACAGAAGAAAATCCCACATCATCTCCCCTTTACTGTCTAAATAAAATGTAAGGTTTTAACTTTAAGATAGTAAAATTACATATAATAAAACAAGTATCAAGCAAGAATTACAGTTTCAATATTTCTTTATGAGTCTAAAGCTTCATATCTAATTTATCTTTTATCATAACTAAGAAAAACTATAACTGTAACTATCTGTCTTCAACTCCATCAAAGACTCCAGAAGGATATAATATTACCTAAGTAAACAGAAAGTGCATTGTAAGCAACTTCCAAAACTCTAGAATTGACAGAGATATCTCACTGCCTAGACAGTCATCCAAAGTTCTTCTGTAACGTTGGGGCATCCATGTTCAGCCTACAGGCCCATAATATCTGGCAGACATTCAGTAAAGCAGGAAATCTGTAGCTCTGTTCTGCCTTGTACTGGCAAAGTTCATCAGTTGCTTTCTTCTGTGTCCTGTAGAATGTCTGTCAGTTTCTTCTGTGAAGCAGCAACCCTGAAGGATCATCCCATCTTTCAGTAAGTTCAGTAGTCACTTCTCTGTGGGTCCTGTATGTCCAGTTTATACAGCACAACATCAAGCAGTCCAGGCAAGAGCAGTTTCTTGCCCAAATGGCTAGCCTTGCCACATTGAAGACAATTCCATAATGTGTTTCTTTGATGCCAATCAACCTCTCTGAAGTAAATAGTGCTACTAGAAGCAGACATGTCTCAGTGTCGAGAAAAATCAAAGTTATTAAAATATTTTAAATGGCATATTTTGTAGGTCTTTGAAGTGTTGAAGATTATCTATCTAACTGAAATATAACTGTATATCTAGAAAATCTAACTAGCATGACTACAAGTTTGACTATTATAAATGACTATCTATTAATCTGTAATTTTTAATTACACATTACATTTTTAATGAGCTCTATAAACATAATACCTTTAAAAAGAGTAGAAATACACATATAGCAAAACAAACCTTAAGTTTTTATCAATAAACCAAAGTCCATACTAATGTAAAGTATTAATTTCTGTATCATATCCCCTTCCCTGTTTTTTTTTTTTAAATTACAACACTGTTTGGCTGATAGCTCAGACACATTTCTAGCTAGCTCTTACATCTTAAATTAGCCCATTTGTACTATTTTCTATTTTACCACTAGGCTCATGGTTTATTATCTCTTGCCTCCTGGGTGGTTACATGGCATTTGCCTGAGTCTGCCTTCTTTCCTCCTGCATTCTGTTCAGTTTTCCTTTCTATCTATATTCTGTCCTTCATAGGCCAAAGCAGCTTCTTTATTAACCAATGGTAATAAAATATATTCTCAGCATACAGAGGGGACTCCCACATCAAACCTTGGTTGTCTATGCCATCTCATCTGTGCTCCTTGTTGTAGCAGTGCAACTGTGCAAGGCACACTCTGTTCCCTCCTCCAGAGCACCGGCTCTGCTTCTGGCCCAGGGTTGCTAAGCATTGTCACCCAGGTCTTCCTCAGTGTCCTCAAAGTCCAGGGGCTGATCCCACTACCAGCCCAGCCCAGCCCAGCCTGAACTTACAGAAGCCTGAGTCTGCTCAGCAGCTCTGCATAATCTACTCTGGGAATGAAGAGAAGATCAGTGTTGGTTAAGACTGATGTGTGGCTTGGAATGTGCCTTTGGGTGACAGTGCAATGAGTCTATGGGGAGGACAAAGGACAACAGAGATGGGCTGGCTTGGTTGCCATGGTAAGCACTGACAGTGGTACCAACTGGAATTCAGAGGTGACTGAAGGCAAATAATTTATTTCTTTGGATTTCAAATTACTCTACAGCCTCTGAGTCTTCCAAGGGCTTGGGAAAAAAAGAAGCCTAACAGTTTCACCTGGGTACAAGTTCCTATAAGAAAGTTCCCGAATTCCAGGAACCTGGATTTGTCTGCTTTCTTCTCCTCAGGTTGGAATGATCCTGCGTGGATTTACTGCAATATCCTTAAAGCCATTTTCGTCCCCTCCCGTTTCATTTCCCAGCTTGTGAGCTAATAGATTTCACATGATTTCAGTATGAAGTCATCAGCAGCTCCAGCTTTGTGGACAGACTGTAAACCCTCTGGATATTTGAGGAGACTAGAAGTAAACCCCACAGCTTACACTGAACCCCAAGCCCAGAGTTCCTC